>NC_136701.1:13780217-13942131 GCF_947650265.1 Symphodus melops
CTCATGGTGCTAATTAATAACATAATGTTTTTCGCTGATTATAAATTGCACACAAATTTCTTTAAGGGGTTTTGCGGTTCTGTCAACTTTATTGGTCTGTAAAAGCGCATCCACTTTTTAGGGCTCTGCTGCGGGACCGTTGAGACAATCCCACCTCATTGACAGGGTCAGCCATCTGTCGACTCTTTCCCAATTTTAAACCCGGCAGATATTCCCCACAGAATTGTAGCTTCACTTTACACAACAGCAAATACGTGCAGCTGCGCAGAGAAGCATCCAAAACGAGCCTGCTCTGCGCATCTCGCGCTCGGCCAACGGTAACCGGGACCGTTTGCGTGTAGTCTCGTCTGCAGAGACAGACTGCAGGCTCGTAAAGACGAAGCGGATTTGAATTAAGCAGCGGATAACAGGCAGCAACTCTGCATCCTTTGGCGAGGACAGGAAGGAGGGAGGGAGCAGAGGAGGAGAGGCAACTATTTAGTATCTTAGTGCCCTGGGTGAGAGAGGGGAGGAGGAGCGGAGAATGAGCTATTCTTGTACCAGCAGAGGCAGCAGCCAGGACCCATCGAGTACTAAGAAGCCTGCCGGTAATAATCCGGCCAGAGACACCGGAGGCGCAGACACCACTGGTAAGGGCAGTCCGACGCAAACGGCGGAGATGAAGGTGAAGAAGGGCTGCAACTCGGCCGAGGTGGGAGTCCCGGTGACCACGGAGGAGGACCTGCTCGCAAACGCAGTGGTCACTCCGGAGGATGTGCTGGGCTTGCAGAAGATCACAGAGAGTAAGTTCACCGATTCTGATAGAAGGAGGACAAATGTTACAGCTGCTGTGTGAGTCATGCCTCACGTCATTGCCGTGTCCCCGTTGTTTAAAGGCCCCATACAAACACATGGTGATGTATGATAGAGTCCACTCTATGGGAAATGTTGCCCACCTGTCTGCACGTGCACGTTAAAGCTCTCTTATTAACATCTCTGGCAACCCTGTGACCTGTGAAGACAGGCCAGTCAGACACAGGCAGAGTATTGAGGCGGTTCAGTTTTGCAAACATTTACGCAGTAGGTCTCTTCTTTAATTGTATTCTTTATTGAGTAACGTCTTTCCCTTTTGTTCCATCTGACCAGATGGTGCTGAATGACAAGAAGGGTGACTGAAGGGTCATCCTTCATAGCAGTCTGCATACTTAATCTAATTGAGTTCATATTTAATGCATAGTAGATCATTCTTTCATTCATTTCCAATGGATTGAAACACAAAGGATAACAGCTGCTTTTAATTAAAACAATTAAATAAGACTATTGATTCAATAACAGCTTGAATTTTCCTTGGGATCAATAAAGTTATCTATCTATCTATCTATCTATCTATCTATCTATCTATCTATCTATCTATCTATCTATCTATCTATCTATCTCAGAAAGATTATAAGATTAGAGATTACATTTTCACATTTTTGTTACTTTTAAAGTGCAGCTTTGCTCAACATCGTATTCATATCCAATACCTTAATGCTTAACGATTTTTAAAAAAAACTTTAATTTTGCTTTTAATGAAAACATTTAGATAGTATTCATAGCATAGAGCAGGGGTGTCCAAAGTGCGGCCCGGGGGCCATTTGTGGCCCTTGAGTGGATTGTTTGTGGCCCTTGACTTCGTTCGAAGAATCAGAAGATTTTGGCCCCAGGCCTCATCAGATGGCATATTTCGTTCTTTTTCTTTTTCATGTTACCGAGGGAGACCTATAAAAGCCTGACTATTCTTTCCAAAAAATTAGAACACAACAGTTTCGCACTGCAATTAATTATTGTGTATTTGCATTATTTTTTGAAGTGGTCAAAATACAAAAAGTTCCTTCCAATATTTAAAAAACAAACAAACAAAAAACCCTGTGGCCTGTGAGCGATTCTAATGTGACAATTTTGGCCCGCAAGAAAAAAAGTTTGGACACCACTGGCATAGAGCCTTCTCTGCGACTTGTAACAGAAATTGTACAAAACCCACCCATTTATTTGTCAACAAAAAAGGTGTTGATTACATATAACATAACACAGTTTGGTTTTTATATAGTGCCAAAACAACATTTTTATATAATGTCAAAATCAAGCCTCTTATAGAGAAACACAGGAGATGAAGCTCTTATGTGCACATAAACAGCGACACCCATCTTCACTTCAGCTCATAGAGCAGTAGTTAGCTAACAGGTGGCCAGCAGGGCATTTGACTATTTAAAGGCCCGTGTAATACCTCACTTACACAACACTGTTACATCGGCTGTTACAGAGTGTGGTTACATAGAAACCCTGCATCGGATTTTCTCCCAGCTATTTTAAAAAGTGTTTGGTCACTAAACTCACATGGTGCATTATGGTAATGATGGTAATGTACCTGTTCAGCTAACGTGTGACTGTGCTATTCTCGCCAAACAAACTCCAGTGCTGAAGAATTTAGCAAATTTGGAAGGGAAAAATATATTTTTTAAAAGTCTCAAACATAACCCTTAATATAATGTCCATATTAACAGCAGAAATAAACATTTTTTACAGCCTGGTTCCAAAAAATATTTTGGTTGGAATAGCTTGTGTCTTTATTGGCACACGCGGAATGAGTGGTTCCGCAATTCATACACCACCGTTCACAATTCATCAGTCCATCTGACTGCAAGTGGGCGTGCTGTAGTTGTCAGGAGGCTTAAGGCCAGCCTCAGCTTAAGTTCTTAGTCTGTTACTAGGTTGACCAAAAGTTTGATTGAGATAGCATTTCCCATATGGCGACTGCCATTGCTGTGCTTCAAAATTGTGCTTCAGAATCCAGTGGATAACTTCACACAATCCATATCCGTTTTATACAGCATCATCACAGTCACATGTCCTACAGCAAGGATACCTTCATTGAGATTCTTCATTTTTAATAATGTTCTTGTTTTCCATATTACGTATATGTGTACCTATAGAAAATACACAAATTTTAAAGGCGCTGATAAATGAGAGCTTAACTGTCCACACTGTAGCATAATTACATTTCAATGAGAGAATGAGGACCTCGTTTGTACCTGTGCTTACTATCATTGATAGTTGTTTTTTTTTAAATGGCCTTTAACATGTTTATTATTAATAACAGGAGATTAAACATTTTTAATTTTTTGAAGTTAGGTTTAGTTAGGTTGTAGCTTTAGTGCCGCTGTATGTTGAAACACGGACTCCTTACGGTATCTAAGTCTAAGTTTGTAATGCTGTTTATGGATTATATAATATTATATGAAAAATGCATTTCAAGTACAAAAAATCTAAACAGAAATTTTAAGTCAAGTAAATGCCATATATTTTTAAAAATATATTCCCTGCCTCACCTTCCTTCAGACAGCTCTGTGTTATGGTTGTTCTGTATTCCCACATGCAGCCAAGTTCAGTAATTTATTTTGATAAACGAATGAGCTGTCAGACGCTCGGGTGAAGTGCTGAAAATATTCATAAAAACGTTTTTTTTCTAACAGGAGGGACTTGTTTTTATTAATGATAGGTTAACATGTGAAATGTTGTTTGCTCTTATTGTTTTTATTTGTCCATACTATTGTGAAGACAGCTAAAAATGACTAGCACTTGAGTATAGGTCAATCTTCCCAAAGGGGATATAAAAAAGTGTGATGGAACAAAGCCATGAAAGTACGTTTTTCTCACAGTCACGCCTATAAAGGTACAGTACTTAGCTTTGGGTGTTACATGTCAGCTTCTCCAAACAGGGTTAGGGAGTGTCTACCACTGTACCATCTGTTTAATAGGTGAGTTTAATTTGATTGTGAGGAGTGAGGTAGTCATGTGGGGATCTTTGTCCAGCTGAACAGAAAACAACTTTATGTATATAACTTTATTCTGTCTTCCATGCTGGACCCATGAATGGTCAAAACAATCGTTTTCCTACCTTGAGGTGTCATTGCAGGATGCAAAAGGAGGCATGTGTGAATCACCACAGAAACATGGATGCAAAAATCACTATGGCAACATGAAGCATCTCATCTCCCTGTGGTTACATGCAGCCGAGCATGCGACTCAGTTCTCCCGCTCTACCTTTCTTGCTTACCCTCCCTGTTTAACAGGGAAGTTGTGCTATTCTACACTGAAATGTATGTTTGAACACTCACACTTGATCATGTATCATTCCTGAAGGTAAACAAAGCAGGAAACAACCTGAACCCTCGTGTTTTACCTGACTCGTCTCTCTCTGCTGCTGCACATTCTCAAGTGGCTGAAATTGATTCCCTTCAGAAGTGGCACGTTGCAACGTTCATCACACTTAATACATCTCTGACAGACTTGACAACATTCCTGAGTCGACCACTTTTTCCTCAGGTTGTTGTTTCGGGTGCAGTTGTCTCAAATGACAGGAAACCTTTGAGAAATTAGACTTTTGTTTAGTTTGCCAGGAATCATTTTGTGCTCCATCTGGTAATGAAAGCATGCTGCAGAGCCTGATGAAGATTAACAGAAACAGAACAAGCCTTCTGCTAAACTGACTGATCTGATCTAGACGTATGTTCTTAACCGAGTCTTAATCTGTCAAGTCAAAGTGGGACTGGTTGCAGCCCACAGAGCTGACTGAAAGGCTTCCACGCACACTTGTTTTTCTTTGCAACTAAGGGTTTGTTGGTGTCAAACTTTCGATTTGATATATTGTTTCAGCATCATTACTTCTGTTTTATTTAAGCCAGAATGATTCAACTGCTTAAACAACTTATCTGACAATAGTGGACAGTCATCAAATGCTTTGATTGTTATTTAGATGTTTTCTTTCATTGTGAAAAATAGCCCACCATTTTTCAAGAGGATTTGTGTCTTTATTATTAAATTACTGTTAACTGAATAGCACTTGGCTTTAAAGCTGTGTACTGTAGCTGAGCAACAATATAGGATTATTCTGTCTGAGTGTAACTAAGTTTGCAAAAGGTCAAAATTGAAGTGTGTTTTAGAGACTATAGTGTTGACATAGATTTCCTGAGTCTATTTTAAAAGATTCAGTGGTGAGGTCTTTTTTTGATGTCCGCTGAGTGTCAGACAGAGTACTATATGTGTGAAAACTCTTAGGCCTGTGGTGTGGAATTAAAATAACCCAGTGATGATCTGTAAGAATAACTGTTGTGTGTCATTTTTAAGCAGATTAGAAACAGCTAAACACTCTGCACTGTGATGGTAAAGGATTAGCAGGAGATAAAACAAGTGAACTTCATTTTCTTACCAGGATTTGTAGACAAAGAAGGATCAAATAGTTTGAGACAAAAACACACTGTGAAGATACAACTTCAGACTACTTTTTGCCTTTATTTGTTCAGATCTGTTCTGAATATTTAAAAATAAGGTTGATTTCTAACTTTGGTAGATAGCATCCATATTTGGAGTCCTATCATGAAACTCAACAAATAAACATCCAGTTTCTTTTTTTGTTCCCTTTTTTAACTATCTGGTCCTTTTTTTACGGTACCTTATTTTAAAACTATGCTCATTTTTATCACAGCCTCGTTGCCGTGACACTGTGGTCATCAGCAGGCAAATCCAAGTCACAAAGGCAGCTACAAATGAGTCATAATTTCTGCATGCGATCAAGCTTAATCATGGTTCACAAGGGAGGAAATCGTTACCTATCAACGTGTACCTATCAGTGTGTTTAATTTAAACTTAATAGGAAAAAGTAGTACTGGATCTTCTGTATTCACAAATACTAAACTTGTTGACCTAATTTTACAGATCTGATAAATAACTTAACTTCATTTTGGCTCCAAGGGCAAATTTATCAAAGAGCAAATTTAGACATTTTTGTAAATTTTATGTTTTTAACTTATTTGGCTCACTTTCTGCTTTTGATTTAACGTTATTGTTTTTTTTTTTTTTTTTTTTTAAAGAGAACATTGATATGTTGCACATTGATATGATTAGGTGATTAGTTCTACTCTAAAATGCTTCATGCATCATTTTTGGTGGATAAATTAAAATACAATAAATGCCTCACTAATATATTTCCAAGTCAAATAGTATTAGTTTGAGACTTACCATATTTGATCACCCCTTTGCTGAAACATCTTATGAGACTGAGATGAAGCTACGCGAGCAGCTCTGCCAGGCTGGCCCTTCTTATTTGGGCTAAATGCTTGGATTGGAAAGTTAACACACTCACAACACCAATGCTAACATGTCTATGATTAGCAGATAGTATTGTCAAGTATGTTTATTATTTTTGTACACAAAAACTAAACACTCAGTGTGTTGCCAACAAGCTACACATTACACTTGAGGTTAATAGCAAACTCAAAATGAAGCATTTCATGGCAGACTTCTTCAAGCATGCCTTCAGATACCAGGATGCATTGTATGAAAATGGTCACAGCCTCAGCCATGCTCTGCTTTACATACTTGGTAAAGTGTTTTTTTTAAGGATGTCATGTTAGCTGTTGTAAACAGAGCATGTTTAAATAACATGCAAAGGATGTGATTAAAATCCAACCCGTAGAGCTACAGAACAACGGCTGTGAGGTTTTCATACAATAAACCTTCATTAATACAAAACAGTCAATGTTGAAATCTTTAAACATTCCTATAATATAAGAAGAATTTCACCAAGGATACTTATGGCAGAATCTGTTGACTATAAGTTGACCTCTATTAGCACAGTTAAGGTCAAAGGGATTGGTACGATTAATGTTTTTACAAAATGTCATGGTTTGTCTTTCATTGGGTTTTGAGATTTGGGGTGTGTAGACAGACACACTGACATTGCCTTGTTAATAATACTATAATACACTATTAATACTATAATACAATAAGTTGTAGGGCAATCTCCTGAATGATGTTTAGCATAATACTAACATTCCCTGCCTCACAATGCAAACTTAAAAGTTGTTCATTAACGATCTCATCTGGATTTTTTTGTCCACATTAACCTAATCTGGTCTGATACCTTACAACTGCCATAAAGTGAGCAGAAGGGCAGCTGACAAGTGTATGGTTTCCATGACAACAGGACATAATTCAATGCCGTAGAAGGGGCCGAGGTCATTAGAGTAGTAGAGTACAGTAGCAAAAGCAGACACGTACTCTGACCTGAAGGGAAGCTTGAAGCCAATGTCAGATTAATTGAGTTGTTCTGGGTGACAAAAAAAACCTTCAGCTGAAACACACCTCACAGCAGTCTGCTTAATTCTGAGGGGTCCAATGTTTTACCTGATTTCAGGATCAAAGTCATACATTGACAACAATGTTTTAATTTTATGAGACTGAAAAAAGAGAAAGAGAAAGGGTCAGCTAAAGAAAATTTGCTTTTATTGCACATGCTTTTAAACTGATCTAAGCACACTTCAATCAGGAGAGACAAGTGATCTTAAGAAAATTATTTATTGCAAAGATAATATGAAAATGTGGCTTGACAGAAAGTCTTTGGCGCTCGGACTCTATGGGGTGGATGATGAGTTTGGAGAATGAAATTCTCAGCGTCATTAGGATAAATCCTCTCGTGGAGTCATGGTGGTGGTGAAGCTGGGGACTTGATGAGACCGAGTGGGATGAAGAATTGATGGACGATTCTGCTGCTGAAGATGGCGGTGATGGGGAGGTGGAGGGGCGCATGAACACCAGCATGAAAGAACAAGGGTACAGAAAGAATAATATTTAAAAGGGTACAGCTGAACGATGATAGGCTGAAAATGAGGGAGGAACGCTGTGCCATTGGTTAGATAGTCCACTGACAGGACAACTAATTAACCCAAAGACAGCCCAGACTGACAGCTCAAGAATGACAGCTGAAATGTGATAGCGTGAGATGAGAACCTGAATCGTGGATCACTTATAGTTTTCCTTACTGAACTTATGCTAGAGCTTCATTAGAAGAAATGGCTACATGCTGATGGATGTGTACTGCTTTATAGTGTACTTGTGAAGAAGTAGTTTTTAATTATTGATACACTTATTTTAAGTACACGTTGACACTGCTATGATGGAAATGCAATGATTTTTTTTTTTTTTTTAAAGTAAACTTCTTAAACTTCTTCTTAAACTTATAGTGAAAGTATTCAAAGTACACTTATCAATAAATGTACAAATAAAACACTTTTGTCTTCGGGAGTGGTAGTATATTTTACATGAATATACTTAATGTAAGTATTAGAACTAAGTAGTGTACTTCATTTAAGTAAACTGAAGTACTACTGAGGGAATAATATACTTGTAATTAGTACATTTATCATATATCATTGGTTTACCTAACTTTAACACACAAAGTCATAATGTGCATGAAATGTACTTTCAGAAAATGAAGTACATTTTTATTACATTACAGTGTGTTATTTTGTACGCCTGGGTAATCCAGTAACTATGTACAGTACAGGACAGATCCACTGATCTGGAGCTCTTGTTGGAAAGAATAAGCTACACTTCTGTATCAGTGTTAGCTGCTGCAAGGGTGTTTTGTTAATATGGTTTCTTTTGCCATTTGTGTTGAACGCCACAGTGTCACTTAGATCTGTTCCTGCTGTTAGTTATCTGGGTGAACTGCTCATAATAAGCACAGAACTGTTTATTTTAGATGAATCTAGGTCATGTGGTTCAGTATTTTTGTTGCACTGTGGACCTGACTTTATCTGTAAACTGGTGATTTTTGCCAGGAGTTGACAGGATGCAGGACTAAACGATGTTAGCAGCAGGATGACTGACCCAAACATTTGACTTTCTGATAAGACCAAAAATACAAGTCTCTACACCTTTATTCCCACTATCCTTTGCCAATGAAAGGCAGCTGGTAACTTCACAATTGTGCCCTGAGTCACTAGGCTCTTTCCGTCTCTAGACCCCCACTTCCCCTGCAGAGGTCCTTTCCCACCCATTTAATGCTAGTGGTGAGACTAGTGTTGATGATGATGATGTCATGATGAAGCTGTTTATGTTGTGATCGGTAGTTATTAACTTAGATTTTTTTCCTATACACCCTGTGTATTGCCTATGTGCACTTCCTGTCTGTACCTGTGTCTGATCTAACTTGAGGTTGTTTGTTTCTTTCTTTCTATATTCTGGCTTTTGTTGTACTTACTTTCAAATCTACATCGCTTTGGGAAAAAGTCTTTGTTACATGAAACTTTCACTTTGAACTGTGTAAAACATCAGTTTCCCTTTAGCTTTCCCTATTTGTTAGATGCTTTCTGTTAACTGTTCAAAAGTATGCAAATGATTAGATTCTCTTAATGCATCTGTATACATTATGAGGAACAACAATTGAGTTTAATGCTGCACAAGTGGTGACTATATTTGAACAGTATAGCCAACCTTGATAAAGACCTCAGCCCCTCTTACAGGCACATCCTTCTTTAACATGTCCAGACATTTTGTTAGGGAAACTCCTTGATGTCCAAATATTTTGTCCCCAATCATTATGAAATGTTCATAAATGTTTATGTAAGACCTGCCATTGAAGTATGTTATTTCGGAGTAAGACATGTTTGAATATAGCATGGAATTTTCTGGCCACTTTACAACAAACTATTGGGCTCTGGGATTACCTAACTCAGGTTTGCCAATTTGTTTGCCTGCTTCCTACTATTTTGTGCTTGTCATCATCTGCTCTTGCATTTGTGTTGCAAGTGCATCTTTTTTACGTGTTGTTTTAATGAAGACAATACAAAAAGTCACTAGCACACTCTCCAGCATAGCCCCCCCTTAATTGAAGCAAACTGAGTATATCTCCAGTAGCTGAGAACCGCACCTTAGAATAAGTACCTGCTGTGTTGTTGTATATGCCAGGACAATGTTTGGACCTCATTGTCCAGAGACTGTGTGGACAATCTTTGAAAAATACTTTCTTATGGTTTGAGGAGTGTGCTTCCAATTGCTGCACCGAATAAGATCTGATAGTGATAAACTGGAGTATTTGACGTCATAAGCATCGAGCAGCAAGTTAACAAGTTGACCTTCGCTGTGTGTGTGTGTGTGTGTGTGTGTGTGTGTGTGTGTGTGTGTGTGTGTGTGTGTGTGTGTGTGTGTGTGTGTGTGTGTGTGAGTGAGTGTGTGCGCTGTATGCAGATGCTGATGTGTTTAGATGACACAGCCTCAGCATTCAGACTGACAGAGGAGCAAAGGCATCACAGTGCCACTGTGAATCAGATTATCGGTGCAGGCACACACCTCGTACAGTAAACAGAGTTGACAACATGCTGTGACTTCAGGGAATGGTTCAACATTTCAGGCTGCTCTAATACATAAAGATGTAAAATAACATGGGAAGAGTGTAACAATCCTCTAGGGGGGATTAAAGTAAAAATAAACACTATTCATGAAGCCAAAAGGCTTCGGCTCAACAATAACAGTGACACTGTGAGGACGACTGAACGCTCGTCATGCTGAATGCTTCACACCTCTTTACATTTTTAAGAACACAGATGAACTTTTATCAACTTTGTGCATCTTTATTGTTGTTATTTTAAGACCAATATTGAACATAAAATAACACCATGTTTTTATAACACCTGTCCTTGGTCCTGCTCTACCATCATTAAAGTCTGTTCTGTGGGGCGTTTGCTCTGCCTTCAACCATTGAGACATGTGACAGTTAAATACCAACGACCTCCAAAGGGTTTTGCCTCTTTTTTTTTTTTAAACTGAAACTTCTCATGAGAAAAGAGAGATGTTGCAGATACACATGGTTGCTATAAGAGTATTTAAATGAATCAATAAAACCTGTTTGTTTATCTATCTATGTCTTAAGCTTGATGATGGATCTAAGATATCACTTGATAAATCAGTATCACATTTTTTGTCTCCTACATCAGTCAGGCCTTGTGGCTGTTGGTATCATCAGATCAGTCAGGAAGCAGGAAGTGTCTGCTCTGCTGGGGAACACTAATAAGCGCTGACACTGCCTGCAGAGGGCAGGAAGGATTAGAGGAATAAAAATAACTCTTTCTTGCTGTGTGTGTGTTTGTGTGTCTCTGTGTCATCCTCTTTGTGATCTAATCACTTCTTTGGCGTGGGTTTTCACTTACATGAAGGTAAAAATATCTAAGTACGAAAATGTTTTTACCCAGTTGTCTAAAATGGTTTGATCTGATTTTATTCTTGGTAAACAAGACTGAAAGTCTATCATCAGAATATATTTGTGATTTCAGGTGGATTAGTTAGTTCTCTTTGTAATACAATGACACAACAGTGTACAGTTGGTGTATTAATATGCAATACATCAACTAAGTATGTATTTGACACATATTACATAAAAAATCCCTGAGAGCCAGACTCAGAGTCAAACTTTATCAGGGATTTGATAAATCTGTAGAAATGGATCTGGATTTTCAGACCTGTAGATGTGACCCACAAGTCCATTTAAACTCTCTTTATAAGAAGGAGGAGAAGCTTATTAATGAAATAACGAGAAGGCCAGGACATACAAAGTGTGTGAGGATATTTTTACTTTCCAAGTATGCATGCTAATGTTTGGGTGGCCCTTGAACTAAACCTTTTTCTTTTTTCTTTTTTTTTAAATCGACAGTGGTCAGCCAGGTTAGCTGTGTTATTTTGTTGTCTTTGCACGTACTTCAGTGTTAGACACTGTTAGCCAACAGCTAACGGCACAGCAAATAACGTGTAAAGACACTATGATCCAGTTTTGATCAACGTTTTGTTTTCATGTGACTTTGCAACAAAGGCAGCATCTAATCTCCAAGGTCCACTTCTCGGTGACCAAAATGAAAATATCTAACTGTATAATAAGGATGGTGTGAGACTGTTCTGTGCTTGCAGCTCAAAGTGATCAAGCAGCAGCTTAGTGTTGCTTTCTCTAGCTCTATTTTTCTCTCGTTCTCACGTGTAGTCAGGTGTGAGTGAGTTGCGTAGATACTCTGTGTCCCCCTCCACCTTATTGTGATCAAACGTTAGTTAATACAAGAGAGGTGAAGTGCAAGTAAACAAAACAAACATTTCCAGTTACAAACATCTGCTATACAAAACGACAGCAATACGATGATGAAAAATGAAGCCAATGCAAAAGTGCAACAAACTGCAGTTCTTCAAGTATCCACTTGTGTCCTTATACACACCCACCCAATATACCCATCACATCACTGTTTAGGTTTTTTACCCACTTTTTCCATTCATGCAGTATAAAGTATTGATCTGGTCTCAAATGTAAATATGAAGTATTTTCTTATCATTTCATTCAATCCCAACTTCTCTCTCTCTCTCTCTCTCTCTCTCTCTCTCTCTCTCTCTCTCTCTCTCTCTCTCTCCCTCAGGTTATCTGTGCAGCCCCAGTGAGAACATTTACAACATTGACTTCACCAGGTTTAAGATCAGAGACATGGAGACGGGGACAGTGCTGTTTGAAATCACCAAACCTCCATCCACAGGCGAGTAACAGCACTACTCCTTCAATGTGTTTTATTTGACCTCTAAAACATTTTTGGGGAAATGAACAGAAACCTCTGAAAATTTTCCAAACACCAACCCAAAAAGCATACATTTAACAAGGTGCTTTTTATTTCAAAGTAAAAGCTTTATCCTGTTAAAAAGTTTCAGGTTGCCAAATGCTTGAACTGGTGATTTAAAATATAAAATGTAAATGAAAAAATCCTGAAACACTTAAAGTATTTCTTGGTCATATCACATTAGGTTGTGTTGCATTGTCCCATGTCTGTTTCTCTTGTATTTTTCTGTCAAATCAAATGAACTGAACTAAACTGGTAACAAAACACATACATTGTAAAATACTTTTATAGAAACCAAACCAGATCACTCAATTTAATTTTTTTTTACTCATGGTTTTTTTAAACAACTTTCCAAAACACAAACTTTAAAAAACCTCTAAAAAACTGGTTGTTAATTTCACCATTGTTTTATTTCCACAATGAGTGTTTTACTTCCATAAAAAGCTTATTCAACCTGACAAATGCAGAATATTTAGCTTCTTTTCTTTCTAAGAATATAATAGAATGAATTCAATATCTATTGCTCATTGTGACATTTTCTAATATTTTTGTATTAAATTACTCAATAACATATCAGTCAACCACAGAGAAGAAAGGCCAAAATATCCATATCTAAGACGTATCTGACAAACTCTTTTCTGTTCTGTTTCACATAATTTAATCACCACTGTAGACAAAGCAGGCGAGAGGCGAGATATAGACCCAAACGCTGGCCGTTTTGTCCGCTATCAGTTCACCCCCGCTTTTCTCCGTCTGCGGCAAGTTGGAGCCACGTAAGTGTGCATCTTTATTTACGAGGAAGCAGTTAAACAGTTAAGCAGTATTTTCTCTCTCACTGCTGTCTGCTTTTTTACCTCCAGGGTGGAGTTCACGGTGGGTGACATGCCAATTGACAACTTTAGAATGATCGAGAGACATTATTTCAGGGAGAAGTTGCTCAAGAGTTTTGACTTTGAGTTTGGATTCTGCATGCCGAGCAGCAAGAACACCTGTGAGCACATCTACGAATTCCCCCCTCTGTCAGAGGACAGCAGTAAGTAAACACGCACACACGCACACACACACACACACACACACACACACACACACACACACACACACACACAGAGTAGAGAACGATGTGGATACCCCTGTTTCTGGCAGAATACTAACTTACTTCTTCTTGATTAGAATTGGCAGACAGTCTTTAGTGTAGTCTAGTTTGTTGTAGTGAGCATACTCTGATTTTACCCTCCCAGCCTCATAGACGTTTATCCCAAAGCATCACTTATAAGCACCACCACACTCATTAATAATTTTCCCCCACAGCCTGACTCTAAGTCCACACTGATTTGTCCAAGTGAAAATTGTGGCTGTTTGTGTTCACACATACAGCTCCTCCAGAAAACATCAGGAGTTTTAATGTATAGAATTGTTCAGGTTAAGAAACAGATCTCTGATGTTTTTTTTGTGTCTCCTCACAGTCAGAGAGATGGTCCTGCACCCATACGAGACACAGTCTGACAGTTTCTACTTTGTGGACAATAAACTCGTGATGCACAACAAGGCAGACTACTCGTACAACGGAGGGACGTAGAAAGAACACGCTGTGGCGAGGAACAGATGGATATATGGACTGACAGGATGGGGGACACTGCAGGGGTTAACTGCCTAAAAATGGTCTCTCTCTCTCTCTCTCTTCCTCTGTCTTCTTACTTTTCCTCTCTATCGCTTTCTTTTCTTTCTGCTGAGAGAGTACAGACAAGATATCGCCCAGGCAGACTGACACACATATATAGGATATATATTTGGTTCAAAGCTCTATGTGCATCTGTATCAAAGTGATTTTGAAACATGATAAACCAGCAAGTAAACAACTTAGGACTTAAGTAAGGACAACTTAAGTTGTGTTGTTATTTTTTGCTCTCTAGCCAGGTCATGTAGTGAAAAACTATGTTCAAATAATGATAGAAATTATTTTTCTCATCCATGTATGTACGTGTTAGGATTTTAAAAAACAAAGCAAATCTTGCTTCTTAGAAAGTGTGGTTTTAGGCTTGAAATGACAGTTTGAATTTATTTTCCAGATTCAGTGAGGGTGTGTGTTTTTGTACTTTTTATGACTGTGACTTTTTGTAAGAATGCCAGTTAGAAGCATGTCTGCCTTCAGTCTGGTTAAAATATATTCATTTAAAAGTCATTTAATGTGGTCATCAGGGTTAAATAGATTTTAGATCTGTTTGTGCATTCTTTACACAGTTTAGAGCTGCTTTCACATATGCACTCCTGATGAGTTCTCGAGAATCTCAGGACGACTGCCCAGGAAATCCTACTGCTCTGCATGTTCACACATACTGCTCTCAGCAGGAGACAGGGCAAGACGTGATGTAAAAAAAAAAAACATCCCGGAAGTGGAGGACGAAGCATCAAAGTCTGCTATACTACATTATAAGTGGAATCCTTGAAAACGTCAGGAGTTTGGTGAGAGAGTGAAAGCACGATACAAAGGAATTTTTATTCCCTGATTATTTTCCTCTTATTCCTCGTTCCTTCGTCTATGATTGTTCAGCCTGTCAACCATTTTCCTCTGTTGTCATTCTCGTGGTATGAAGTTCACATTTTGTTATTATGTCACACTGGTCTGTTCTAGGAATCAGACAATTATTATTTCACCAGCATTTTAGAGTTAAATGAAACTTAAAGAGATAGACTTATAACTGAAGATTACATTACCAAAGTTGAACAATTAGCTGTTGATGATAGCCTAACTAATGGGGATTATAATATGTTGTTTGAATTTAAGAAATAACACTCAGGCTCCCTTTTTTATTTTGGATCTCCATTGTATCCATTGCATTGATGATCAATCGAGAAGCAATGATAGGATATCCATCGTTCACGTTCCTGACATGTATAGCACTTAAAACCTCAGCACAATTGTAAAACATCATAAGGCCTAAGCTTCCACCCTGAACTTAAAGTCAGAGGAAAATGGCAGCCATGTGAATATGGAGAATTGTCTCAGCTCAAAGCACAAACACATACAGTACCAACTATCAGGAAGCTCGTAAAGGTGATCATAAACGCACTCTATCATCTGTGAACTCATCAGGCCTCATGTGGCTTTTTTAGGTGATAAAGGAAAGAAAGTGGTGGTGTGGGTGTTCAAGATGAAGTTGAGCTGTTTTGGAACTCTTTATAAGAGATTTTTAAATGTCAATGTGTTTCAGTCAGAATTGTCAAACAAAGAAGACAGGGAAATGTAGAAAAAAAAAATCTTCCTGAAATCTCAGTTTTTCTTTTTTGTGTTTTTTTCTGTTTTTGTGGCAGTCGTGTCTCTCGTGTATACTTCTCATTGTGTGTTGTCTCTCTGTTACCTGATTTCTGACTCTTGTACATTTCTATGTCATTGTTTTCACTCGGACACATTCCAATGAATTGGTACCTGAGTGTTGATCTCTTATCCAAGGACATTCACTATACAAATGATCAGACACTGATCTGTCCTCAGATGTCTCTAAACTTTAATATGCACACTTACCCTCTTGTGTCTGCATTGAAACACAACCTGACTTAAATAGTATCATGTTTGTGCAGCATAATTACATAAAATAATTGATTTGCTGCACTTACAAGTCAAGTTAATGACTGCAGAAGCAGTTGTCTTAAAATGATCATTTGTGAATTCCATTTGAGTCAGACCCTGTGAATAAGCGCAGCCAAGGGAAAGATGTTTTTTTTTAGTGCACGTGTGTTTTATTGACTGTATAGAACGATGGACAACACGTCTTCACCTCCTCATGTTGTAAAAAAAGTGAAAATACCCTGAAAAATTATCTTGTAATATCATTTGAAGCCAGAGTCTGCTGGTGGACCCTTGGCACTGACTTGCCGCTCTTTTACTCACCCAGCACAACAAAGATCCTTGAGGGCCGTACGGTGCTCGTTGCAGAACATGTTCTTAGATCAGCTAGAAGCAGACCCTCATAAACACTGTAAGGTAAAAGACTATTGTGTAAGTCTGTATTATGGTTTGCATAGCTCAAGGATGAAATTCATTCAGATGACTTAAAGTTGAAACAGGGCCAGGAAGAGACACATACTGACTTGAATGTTTTATCTATAGAGTAGGAAAGATTTATTTAAGACTGGTTCTGTCCTGATTAAAATATTTGAACTGATATGGGGTTTTTAAATGTTGTTGTGACTGGTAAATAAAACATGTATGGGACTTTTTGAAATAAAGTAACGTCTTTGTTTTTATATCAAGCAAAGAGTATTCAATGTTCACCAAATAATTTTTTAGCATGAGATTCTGGCACAGCAAACATACAATGTTGAAAACAAACATCATTCAGGAAAAACTTAATGTCTGTGTTTTCAGTTTATTACATTCACCTGTAATACACACAAAGCACAATGGAAAGTTGTAATCGCTCACTGCAGCCTCTTATCTTGAAGTTATCCTTTAACCAACCTTTTAATCTTTTCTCACTGAACAAAATCTGAAAACACCTTACTGCTACTGATTTTCATTTCCTCATTGTTAAAAGGACGTCATTCACTGTACCCTGCACTTGATGTTCTGGTACGTGCTCCTGTATTGACTGGAATGGATCCGTTAAAGGAATGTTTTTGCTGAGAGTTCGACAAGAAGATGGTCTACTGGAAGTTAAGCTGGCACTAGTTGATGATTAGCTTAGATTAAAAAAACAGGCCAACTTAACAGATGGCCTTGCTCTGTCTGTAAAAAAAAGAATGCCCACAAACACCTCTAATGTTCACTTATGTACAAGTTTGATCAATCCGTACCAAAAAAAATGTACAAAACAGTTTGTTTAAATAAAGGCACAATGTGGTCCAGAAAGACATGAATGTTAATTTGAGCTGTGCATGTTTTTTTGGTTTATTTAACTAATGTTATTTGACTTTAGAATAGAGGTAGGTTAGCTGCTTTCCCTTGTTTTGAGTCTGTTAGCGCAGCCAAGTTTACCAGCTCCTTGTTATTCACTGTACAGTTAGGATGCATTATTTAAGGTTCAAAATGTCTCTTTAAGCGCCTTTGGCTGTCAATTAACACATTTCATGGCATAAAATGTATCGTCAATGCGCATTCATGGTCAACACAGTGTAAGCAAAACACTGATAGAAAATAAACTTTGCAAGAAAACATGTAAGACTTCAGGTCCTACAGAGTTCATAAGTTAAATATATTGATAAAGGTAATTGAATTAAAGCTTAAACCTTATTTAAACATGATATATTAACATAACGTGGCATAGAATAATCACATTATTTTAAATAATTCCTTAAAAATAGTGTTCACATCTATGCATCGTTTTCATCGTATATACATTAATATATATATATGTGTGTGTCTGTGTGTGAGTGTGTGTGTGTATGTATATATATATATATATATATATATATATATGTGTGTGAAATTACCTCATAAACGGGTAATTTTGTCTTAATATGTCACTGACACAGGAAGCAGTTTAAATAGCTGTCTCCATGTTTTCTTTTACTATGTCCTAGTTTAATAGTGATTTTATTGATTTTTCTTTTTTGAGCCTGTCAAATAGTTGTTTCGTTCTTGATCTGTTTTTTCTTTGAACTCGATTGTCTTTAAGATATCAATCTATTGTAAGCACTATATTTCTCCAACAAATAAACAGTTTAGGTAATTTCATTTGATAGATCGACACCAAACAAGACTGCGGTCTGGTTGTTACAGTTGCTGTCAATCAAAAAGTGTTACACTTTTCTCACACAGTCCTGATACATTTATTCTCTCAATTCCCCATGTAAAATACCTCACTTTATGTTCTTTCCATATGCTGGATGCTGCAATGTTAGTCATATATATTATGTTCTGCTATAGAGTTCCTCATCATCTCCTTCCTTAGTTGTTCAAGGCTGGGTGTTTGAAACGTTGGCCCACACAGGGAAGGTGCCCATGTCAAACATGGCGTATCCCCAGGTATTGATGCCTAGATTAACAGTCAAGATCCCAATGAAGTTCAAAATGGTGCCAGCTTTCACCTGAAGAAGTAGAGTCAAATGTAACATTGTGGATTGTATACAGAGTATATCACAAAACCAAAAAAGTCTTAAAAAAGTAATACTTTTTCTTAAACATCTATAAACAAAAAAAACAAACAAACAGCACACTTCCCAGCTTGCATTGATTGTACGAACAGGGTAGTTTTGTTCTATTGGAGAAAACACATGACATCCACTGAAGTCTACAAACATGTTTTTTTGTATCTTATATCCAAAAATAGAGAGATGTTTAAGTCCCAGAATAGTAACAATTCAAAATATCTGTCCATTGTTTTATAAACTGTTATGTGTGTGTATCTTACCATGTCAAAGACTTTAAGGTTTCCAAAAGAGAAGGCAATCGCGTTGGGTGGTGTCGCCACAGGCAACATGAAGGCAAGGGAGGCAGCGATGGTGCAGGGCAGCATCACGTACAGAGGGTGTATCTTAATAGCTATGGCCTAAGAAACATAAAAGAAAAAAAAACATATTACATACATTGAGAAGAGTGTTACAGCATTACTTGTTAATTAATGTGCTTCTGGACATTTGAGTTATTTTACCATTGAGGCCAGTATAGGCAGGAACAGGGTGGTGGTGGCTGTGTTACTGGAGCACTCTGTGAAGGTTGCTATCAGCAGGCAGAGCAGCAATGAGATGGCATAGGGGGGAATTTTCTGCAGAGGTGTCAACATGTTTCCCAACCAGACGGATAGACCTGACTCCTAGCAATATACATATCAAGACAAAAAAATCAGGAGTCTAAAAACAAAATTAAAAAAAACATACTAGCACAGTGGTCCAAAAAAAATTAAGGTTTGCTAATGTTATGAGCTCTGCAAATTTACAGAGACATGGTTACAGAAATAACTTTGATACATATTTGTTGCTTAAGTAAAAGAGAGATTCCCATTATAAGAGTTATAGATGATTTTTTGAATAATGTTCAGTAAACATTTGGTTCAAATGCTAATTCAGATCAGATCAACAGTTATCATCCTAGTGATTCAAGAGTCCTGCTACATAAAAATTCATAATCTGATGAACACTCCAAACTGAAAGGTCTCTTGTAACCACAGTATCCACACCTTACCTCACTGCCGGCAGCCAAAGCAAAGCCTCCTCCAAGGAGCAGGATGATGTTCCAGGGCATTCGCTCATGGACCACCTGCCAGTTCAGCAGAGCAGGGGGGGCCTTGATCAGTTTACCTGTGAGACCCAGTTAAAGTGTGAACATGAAACATTTTGAAAAAAAAAAAAAAAAGCATCAAATCTGCCAGGTAATCATCCACCAGCACTCAGATGAGCTCAGATTAAGGTCACTTCATTAAGAACTTCATTAAAGCATGGTGCTTCATGGATTCTTTGCTGTATATTAACGTGATCAGTGGAGATTAAAGACAACACTTCACCTTTTTCATCATATCCGTAACCTCCACATCTGGGCAGCTGGGAAGGGATGACGAAGAAGAGCATGGACATGAAGATTGCAACTGTTCCATCAGACACAAACCTGAATAAAATAAAATACGTAATTAAATGATTTAATGTTGTTGGCCAAGCAGAAGTTTTTTTGCTGCCATTTGTCATTATTTGGAAACTGCTATATCAATTGCATTGAAGAGAAAAATATTAAATGTGTTCTGCCTTTCATTAGGAATAAAGGAATAAAACAATACACAACTAAGTAAAAAGCAGAAAGAGAGAAATAGTAATTCAATATATTTTTTAAAAACAGGCGATATTCTGGAAATTTCTTGTCTCAAATAATTCCTGAGACAAACAACAATGTACGAGCTTCATTCTACATTCATGGTACTTGTTGATATAAATAAAAAACTTAGAATAAAGCAATATGCAGAAAAACAAGACAGAAGGTCAAAACTCACGGCCCATTCATGTTGAAGAGTACTGTAGCCCATCCCTTTATGAAGCCCGGCTCTCTAGTGAACCAAAGGAGCACCAGTAGAACGAAGATGGTGAGCACCGCCACCTCAGCGAACTTCATTGGCCCCAGCTTTTTGTACTCCCCCCTCATCACTGCGTACGCCTCCCTATCTCTCTCACTTTTCTCGCCACAGCCAAATGACTCCTTCAGGCTGAGGAGAACAAAAGTAAAAAACACAAAGGCGCTGCAGATTGGTAAAAAAAAAAAAAAAAAAACATTTTGTAGAATCATAGGTGTGTAATTTATGGCACTGTGCACACTTGAAGGCAAAGGGGATTTATAGCATTATTCACTGCAATCGTCATTGCAGTTTATTGAATATCGGGTCTGATCAGTGTTTAAAAAACATATTTTGTCTTTTATGAAACAGAAGAAGTATAAAAAAAAAACATGAATGGTAATCTTCACTTTTGTTTCAGTCAGTGATGACAATGTGGGAGTTGTTCTTACACACAAGAAACAATTGTGTAAATTCATTATTAAAAGCCTGATCATTTTCTTTAAGTAGGTGGCTTATGGGTAATGTATGCTATGTGAAGTCTCGTAGTTGATGATTCCCCAGACGTAAATGTGTGTCAGATAAACGGGAGATTTGATTGCACCAGGCCAGCTGTGTCTGTCTATTTCAAGTCTCAAGCGAGGCTAACAAGTTTAATATTTAAATGTTTAATTGATATGCTCATCAGACATTTTTTTTATAAAGGCCTTCCCTGCTTATGTTGCCTTACTTGAAGCCCAGGAACATAAACTGAAGCCAGACCCACGTCAGCACCAGCATGAGCAGCATGTTGGGAAAAGCGAAGCCGAACCAGCTTGCAAAGTTGATAACATCTCCGTTCCCGGGGAAGAGCCTGAACAAAACAGAGTGAGAGATAAGAAGAGAAAGAGAAGCACAAACAATAATCAGTTTCATATATCTAAAGTGACAACCTCCTCCATCTATTCGTGACTTACTCATCGATTTGACCCTTGAGGATGATGTTAGGGGTGGTTCCAGTGAGCGTGGCAGTGCCCCCAATGCTGGCAGAGTAACACACACACAGACTCATCCCTTTAGTCAGGAGGTCGTACTTGGCCTCTATGTCTTTCTTCTTATTCTCCTGCAGAGTGTCTGGACTCAGCTGCGTTTCACCTGTAATTCAAGACACCATACCTTAAACCATTACGAAGAAGACCATAACCCATTTATGAAATACATATTTTCTCTTACATTTCAATGCACATCTGTATGAGCATGTGACAAATAAAAATCTTGAATCTTGAAACTTACACACATTGTCCTCCAACTGAATCTTGGTGTCTATCGGTTTCTTGGCTGTCTCTGTTAAGTCCTCTTTAGTTTCTGGGACCTCAAGCTCAAATCCCTCATTGTCGGCTGCAGCCTGAATATCTCGGGCATCTGCCTGGGCCTCTGTGGCTTTCAGCTGTAACAGCACAGCATGTGCGATGGGCAGCATCATAGCAGTGGTGGCCGTGTTGCTGATCCACATAGACAGGAAGGCAGAGACGGCCATGAACCCGATCATTAACCTGTTTGACAAGGTAGGGATTAAAAAAAAGTGTAACCATGGTTAAAAAAGCATTAAAGGGATTAACATATCATAATAAATGCCTACGTTTGACTATATATATTTAGTGAGGATATTTGTAGCACCATGTGGGTTTTATTTGTTGTCATTAGTTTAGGTCATGATGTCATATAACATCATCATCCAAACATAATCTGTGTATCTAAAACAAGGAATAATGCTATATTACTGTAACATAACATTTAAAAGGTTTTCCACAAGCATTGGTAGGATATCTCTTTAACTTTGCTCTCCTTGAATCATTACTTAGTGTGGTTGTTTATTCTGTTTTTTGGCAGCATTTTCCTGTTATTGAATATGTGCAGCATTTTATCCTTGCTTACATTTTTTCATCAAAGTTCATGTATATAAAACTGTTTGATACCATTAGAATCATCAATTGAAGGATTGATTGATTCATTTTGCATTTTGATAGTCACGGCAAACAGATGATGTGGAATATGATCTGATAATTGAACAAGTTGAGACAAGGCTCTTGTCAGCACTGATGATAGTCTAGGTGTAGTTGCCTTTACAGGGAACATGGGTGAGCTGTATCAAGTATTCTTACAGGGACGGACGAACACCAACCAGCAGCAAAACTCGGAGAGCGATGCGCTTATGAAGGTTCCAGTGCTCCACTGCTATGGCCACCAACAGGCCTCCAATAAACAGCATGTTGGAGTCTTTCAGATACTGAATACTGACCTGAAAAAGAAATCAATGACACTATCCTTAGAAAACTAATAAAAACTACAAACATGAACATGAAAAGTTTTCTTTTAACTGCAGTGGTAAACTGTGAACCTGCTTTCACATAAAGAGCAAATGTGCCATAATTTATTTTATGACCAATAAAACAAAACACAGGGCTCAGCACATTTGTCTGTAAAGGTACAATATGCCCTGCAAAAACTGACTGAAAGGTCAAAATACACTTCTTTGTCGTGCTCCAGACAGTTATGGGATTTCACATTTCACTTTTTTACTGTACATTTTAGCTGTTTTACTTTAGTTTTTCATCCATAACATGTTCCTTTTCTGTGGTAAAGTTGATGTCATAACCTTTAATTTCAAATATGTGACTAACTATTGAAAATGTGAAATTAATTAAGTTTAAAAAACATTGTTTAACAGCCATAATAATATATCTAAAAAAAAATCATACAGCCTGGCTGATGTGGGGTAACATACGGAAAGAAAAGTAGTTTGTGTCTGAAATCAAACATTCATGCCTTTCTCCTTCCTCTATATCAGGAGTTATATGTACTGGACTGTATAGTAAATAGCCTATATGGCCTATAGTGACATTGTTCACAATATCAGCATGGAATACTTCTTGTTAAATTGGATTATTTGGTTGGACCTAACAGCTATAATGAATGTAAGCATAGTCCCAGACGTTTGTTCTATGCGGGTATAAAAACAAGTGTACTGTAATTATTTTAAATAAACAGAAAAGGTTCTCTTGTACTCTATTTCTGTTCTGCGGATGTCCTTCACATGTCCCCAGACTAATCATTGATCTTGGTCAAGCAAAGAAAAACAAGTGGTAAGAGTGAGTTAAGGGGACTGAAAAGCACTAAAATGTAAAAAGAGACTTCACTTGTTTTTAAACAATACAAAATTGTTCACAAATATATAGAGATTTTACCGCTCCAGCATTCATGATGCCCATCATCGGAAAGAGGATGACCGGCAGGAGTGCAGTCACAGCCAGAGGCATACACTCTGTGCACCAGTACAGAGCCATGAGGATGATAGCAAAACCACATTTTGCTTCCTGTAAACACAAACACACGTCTCCAGGATAAATTCCTTGTTCTTGTCATTTTACATCTGAAACAGCCTAAGATCTGTAAATATTCAGCATAAACACACAGAGAGACACTTTTATCTGTACATCAGAGACACAAGCACAGTGTTCACTTCCTTTGTCTTATCTCAAGGCTCTCTTTAAATGGCCCTAAGACTTTTCACATGTAGATATCAGTAATCCCTGATGATAAAACAAAATGTTCGTTAAGCATTTGTTTTAGGAGATTACTCTTTATGGGTCCTCAGTAAAATTCCTTTACACAACGACTTTTAACTACCTGACAAAAAAATCCAAGTCAGCAGCTAATGCACTTTAACTGAGAGTAAGAGTGAGTAGGAGTTTAGGAAACACACCTACTTTCTTGACGAAGATCAAGATCAACCACACTGTCAAGCATGGACTCTACAAAGTGAATAGCCTACAATATATACTGTAGATTTCTCCTCCATAGTCCCCCCATGGTGGAATTACCTTAAACTCCATTGACCCTCTGTAATCCAGCTTTTTCATGAACACTTTGCAGTTTGCACTTAATGATAATGATGCTGTTGAAGATGTAAACATTGCTTCTTCTACATTGCTTCTGTGCACTGCCTGTCAGCATCTGTGGCCAATCAAACTAAAAGCGGTTTGCTGGCAGTTACTGACCTCGATTCTTCTTGTTTTGGTGCATGTACTTATTGTCAGATGAATGTGAATTTGGACAAAAGTTTCTGCTAATTGAAATTGTAACATTGTAACATATGATGAAGCCAGAAATGGTTAGCCACCTGGCTAAGTCATTGGTCATTCCACCTTTAAAGATCAACTGGTAATAACATTTGGTCTTTTTTCTTTACAAAACCCAAAGTTTATACAACAGTTATTGTTTGCAGTTTTACAGGGACATAAGTGCCAGAATAACGCAGACGAAGCTAACTGTAATTTGAAAGACATCAAACATCATCATCATTTCCCTTCTTTTTTTTTTTTTTTTGACTGATGAAACACACCAGATATAACGTATTATTTGATAAACTTTTGAGGCATTGATAGCTGATTTTTTAAAATTTATTCTCTGGAAAGCCATTTTTTTCCTCCTTTTTCAGTTTGCATGCTTGGCAAAGCCAATGATAGTGGTATTATTTACTTGTCAAACTCTCAGCAGGAAAGCCAGAAAAAGTATTTCAAAATGTGTGAAAGTATTTGATTAGTTGATTATAGTTATTGTTGTTGTAATTAATCTCTTATGAGTCCGAGGTACATTGATTTGCTGCAGTGTCTAAAAAAGCCATGAATTTATGATGCTGCCTAGTTTTTGGGGCTGAAATGACCTGGGTCACGTGGTATAGTTCAGATTAAATATAATGTTAGTCTTTTCAATACATATTTAAGTGAAAACTGTCCTTGTTGTGGTTTGAGGTGTTGTGACTCAGAAAGTACAATCAAAAGTAGTTTTCCCTTTAAGCTAACGTTACATTTAACAACACTTTGTCTCCAGTTTGAGCAACTGAGCTTTATGACACAAGCAGTAATGTTTCCCGACATTCAAAGGCAAGTTACTTGTTACAGCTATAAAACTGCATCGTCCATGTCAGATTATCATTAGTCAACAAAAAAGAATGAAGGAACAATTGGGATGTCCACTCTTCAGTTTTGTTTGTTATCAGGATATTACATTTCTTCTTAATCTCATTTGGTGTTGGCCAAGCATAGTAAATGTTTTCATTATTTAGCTCTCTGACTTGTACAATGCAGTGATGAAAGAGGAAAATATTGGGCTCAGTCACACCAAGGTCAAAATGTTTTAGATTCACCTGTGATTCTCCTTTAACCAAAAGTAATGACTCTAGTACACTTACCGGTGTAGGGATCTTTATTGGCAAGGGAAGGAGTAGAAGCGGAGTGAGAATGATGATGAAGTAGTTTCTGTGGTACCACAGCCATAATAACCAACGACGAAGGATTCTCTTAAAAGATGTAAAAACTGACATCACTGGACTCACAGAACCCATACTTGAAAAGATATGGAAAAGCCACTTGGATAACTATGAGTGGCAGCAGATCAACAACACCTTGTCTGTGTGAAAAAAGAGGTGCTGACAACTAAAAATTATACCACGCACTAAGCTCAGGTAAACTAACTTTAAACCTGCAGAAAAGTAAAGAAGTGCTCTTCATGGAACCACAAATGAGATAATATGTCTGTTATCTATACTCTATTTTTATCTCTCCCGGCATATCAAACATTAACTTAACACCACAGAGACAGTGAGGCAGATGAAGCTGTTGTAAAAGAATAAGGTGGTAGTAAAGGTTGAAAGAGGTGGATAGATTGACAGATGAAGAGAAAGATGGCAGAACAACAAACAGGTTTCTCATCTAACAGTAGCAATGTTTTTTTTTCCAGGTTTAACCAAAATACATGTGATGTAACTGTTTAAGCTAAGTTTAAAGAACTCTTTTGCTGCAAAGTCTAGAGAACGTCATTATTTGTACTCTGGTTTGGTCAAAAATTACTTGTTAGAGAAACAACACTATCAGAGATTAGAAGATAAAACAAATGCCATTTGAACCCAGCTCTAAAAAATACAGCAATAGATGTGTTGTCTTACAATATGAAAATACTTTTTTGAACATCAACAGGATCTCAAAATTAGAGTAGAGTAAGAGCAAACCATGTTGCTGAGTAACTGAGCACTTTATTAATTAATGTTACTACTGTTGCCTGTTTGTGATACTGTCTAATTAAGAATATTAAGGTTGTGGAAACAATATAGCAGTCTAATTTTAAAAGGGATAGCTTCATGCAACTGATTAACTTCGCTTTGCACAGTCATTGGACACATGCAGGAAACAGCTACCTGGCCCTCAGGTAACAGTATAAAATCATAAGTAAGGCATGCGGGCATCTTAAAGTGACCCTGTTATTCCTACACGTTTATTGTGATGTTTAGTAACATCTATAAATCTACACCGGGGATAACTGAATGTCTTCTTCTATTCGATAGAGTTGTTTTAATAGTGCGGAAAATAGATTTGTTACTTTGAGTACAGTGTGAGCAATGTTTTTTTAATTAAACAAATATTAGTACTTGAATTAAACTTAGAATTAGAAAAAAAATCTAAAAATTAGATATCTGCTTGCATGGATAGATTCAGGAGCTTTTAAGTATCATAATCTGTCTCTCTATCTGTCACAAGGGGAGGGCAGGAGCACACAGATGACAAGAAACACAAGGACAACACCGCCATAAAACATGAACCAAAACTAATTTTAAAAAATCAGACAACACAATAAAATATAAAACCAAATAAAATGTCATATTTATAATTCAAGTGCTGAGGTTTTATCACTTGTTCCTGCATTTCAAACGTGAGATAAGGCTGGCTTTACTCAAATCATAAAATCCACACAGTAATAAATCCAACCATGATGCTATAATGTGTTTCGTAAAGGACGTAAGGTTACCAATTTTCACACAAATAATTCATTTGAAATCAATAAAGAAGATGTTGATTTTTTCTTTCTGATTTGTCTATAAACTTTAACTTTTTTTCCTTATTATTATTAAAAAAAAAATAAGTATTACATTGTTTCAGACTTCTTTGATAAATATAGTTAAAACCTTATGGTCAAAACTTTGTTGACAGCTTTCAACATTTTCTAATTATGAAGGAATAAAATTTAAAATCCTTGATATGCCATACCAATCAATGCTTCAAAATGAAGAATCAGCCTGAGCGTCATACTGTGGTTATGCTCATTTTATGACAGACAGTGTTACAGTGTCAGATCCATCATGAAAAGCTCAAAGGTTTCTATGATCATGGTTTTTTTAAAGCTGACCTCCGATTCGTCAGAAGCTAAGTAGCTGACTTGTTCCTGGATTGGCTTAATATTTGACACAAAAGAGGCCCTCTCATTAAACCAGCTGTATAAGTTTAATTGGTACATTATACCGAAGGTATATGGATGAAAGATTCATGTAAAATATTTATCTGTCAGGTGAGCTCATACAGATCCTCTAATTAACATAGTTTTAATGTTATTTATCAAAATATCCTCACAGAGAAAAAGGCAACTGAGATGTTAAATCTAATTATTATTTATAAATGTACGGATGAAAAGGATCTCCAGCCACAGAGCAAACATTTTGTAGAGGGGGGAGGACTTTAAGTTCACTTGTAAGGGTTCAGAAAAGAATCAAACACAGAAACACTCCATGTTGTTGCTTTATCTCAAAATAATAAAAAATGGTTTTATCTGTTTCTTCTGTTCTTCTAAGTTGTCTTTTATGACAGTCTGACTTATTAATTGACAGCTTTTAGAGATACGGGAGCAACATATTCATTAGTCTCCCGACTAACTGATATTGAAAACCACACCAAAGTCCACATGCCGATACGATCGGTCTCAAACAAGTTTTATGGACTGTTTCAACTGCACTTCACAAAACACACACTCACTCACACACACACACACACACACACACACACACACACACACACACACACACACACACACATGCATAAACACATGCATAAACACATGCATAAACACATGCATAAACACATGCATAAACACATGCATAAACACATGCATACACATAAAGACTAACTTTATACAGCGTTTGGACAAGAGACTTGAGCTTTAGAGCCAGACATACCTGAAAGAAATTTGGTTTTATTGTAACATCATCAGTCTCTACCTCTGTCTTTTTGCCTGGTGTTGACGTGTTGGTTAAGCCTCTGCGTCTCTCAATGAGGGTGAATCTATTTGTCAAATACTGTCAGAAAATCACCTGTTGGACATAATACTAAATATGTTGCATCTCTTTGTTAAAATGGCACTGTGGTTATCAGTGTTTGCTTTAGAGTTGTCTGTTTACACCAGAGATCAATAGAGAAACTAATTACTCTAGTTCCATCTGAGCTCAGGTTCCCATTATTTGAACACAAGCTCAATATCCAGTAAATAAAAAAATAAATTGAGAGGACAACACTTCTTCAGTTTCTGGTTTGTAATGGTACATATCAACTGTTCTCTTTATTAAATAGTGCCAAGCTAAGGCAATACAAGATGTATTCTATCAAATGTTTTTTCAACAAAATAACCACAAACTGTACCAAAAGTGTTTCCAGATAACAGGAAAGGCAACGGGTATTCACTGTGCCTTGAAGTGACCTTGTCTATTTGGAGAGAGCTGTCCTGGGACAGACATGATAGAGATCAGTATTCACAGTTTAATCATTATCACGACCGATCGGTGACCAATCAGGACAGCAGACGCCTGGGGTCAACAGCTTTTGAAAAATGTCTATTGATCTGCACATAGTCCAGTACCCCAAAGTGGGACAGAGAGTTCAAACTCACCCAGCTCCCTGCGGAAAAAGGCAAAGAGCTTGTTGGGGTTCTCTGGGCTTAAATTTTCCATTTTAAGTTAAAAAATACTTCTGTGAGACAGCATGAAGCCAGCAGTGGTTCTGCTGGGCCTCATCCTGCTGCTGGACACCACCTTCTCTGCAGATGGTAAGTCTTCCATATCATTTATCCCAAAGTTAAGTAAAATCTTTACAGCCCAATTTGATTGCAGATGAAATTGTTTATAAATACATCAAGTTAAAAAAATCAGAAGTTGACAATGTGTGCCCTAGTGACTGTGATGTGTGTGCGTTTTGCAAGAATATGTTCTTTTTATTGTTAAAAAAAAGTGATATAAAGTAATTTACTGAATACTGTAAGTTATTCATCAAGCCATTCCCATGAATTTTATTTCTGTGAACAACGTTCTTTGCTGCATTGACAAATGCTAGCTAAAACTTTAATTTTCAAAGAAAACACTGTGTATAAATGAGATCTAGAAATGCTGCCTTCTTTACTGGGCTCAAGTTTAATAGACTGAGACTAAGTGGAAAACTGTTCTGAGGTCTGATGAGTCAAAATTGGAAATTCTGGACACCCCATTCTCTGGACTATGAAGAGAGGGGCCATCAGGCTTGTTATCTGCACATTAATGCTGAACAATATACACGTTTTGGAGCAACAGATGCTTCCAGATGGAAAATGTGTTCTTCAGGGAAGGCTTTGCTTATTTCAGCAAGACATAACCAATTTGCCAAACCACATTCTGGATGTATTACAACAGTAATACAGTGATAGAGGCTTTATAGTGATAGAGTGCAGGTGATGGCCTCTCTGTAGTCCTGACTTGTCTCTCAATGAAAATCTTTGGACCATGATGACGCATAAAATAAGACAAAGGAGGCTAAACTGTAGAACAGCCGAGAGCCGGGATTCAGCAAGAATGGGAAAATATTGTGCTTTCAAAACAGAATTTGGTAACTTCAGTTTCCAAAATGCTAACAAAGTGTTTAAATGTTGCCATCTGGCTTTAAGAGTTAGTATTTTGTTGGAGTTTTCAGTTGGTGTATAACTTTCTTTCAAATTTCCAGATTTAAATTGATTGAAAAAAAACCTTTCAACCTTTTAGGTTTGATATCTATTACAGAAGAGTTGTGTCTTCTCAGGGTGGGATTCCAGCTGTAACAGATGTATATGAAACAGTGGCCTCAGAAAATATCTAAATTAAATAAAAAATTATGATAATAACTATTATCATAATTTCCCTAAAAAGGGAGAAAAAACATTGTCTTTTTGGATTAAACAAACAATTACTGTATCTAGATAGTGTCATCCTAATTTAAAAGGTCTATTGTACTCTTGAGAACACGAGTATAGTAGAATTGATCACTTAGATGTATTGTATATATTCTTGCGGTAAACCCTATTGTCGTATATAGTAAAATCACATTTCATCTTTAAAATATTGTAGATGTGTATTTATATATGTGTGTATATATACATGGATGTATATATAGCATTATCTTGTCGATAACGTAGGTAAACATGATGAGCATTTTACATAGCACAGCATTTTAAAAAAGTAAAGATAAGAGAATGGTCCTGAAAGACATTTTGACTGATAAATGTGGCCAATAAGCTCAGAGAAACTAGCGAGCGTGTTAGTACTTTTATTTTAATAGAACTGTCAAAGCTGTACCTGTTTCAGTGACAGAACATTGTTATTTCATGTCATAACATATAAACTCATTTCCACAGAGTCCTGTATGAATAACTGTGGCTCCTTCGACAAACAGAGGAAATGTCAGTGTGACTCCATGTGTGTGTATTATGGAAGCTGCTGTGCTGACTTTGACACCTTGTGCTCCAAAAAAGGTTAGTGCAGTTATAAAGTATTCCCAAACTACTGAACAAATTGGTTAGATTTCAGTTAAAATCATTGATTTGTATTGAAAGATGTGACAAAGTTTCTTCTGTTCTGCCTCCAGTTGCTCGTGGCGATACCTTCGAGGAACCAGAAGTACCAGATGCTCTAACGAAACCGAACACAACAACCCTCTCACCAACCTTTAATACAGTTGTCCCAACCACTCCAGCCTCTCCTCTCCCCACCGTCACACAAAAGCCCACACCACCTGAAGACCCTAATGCAGCACCCTGCAGCGGTCACCCGTTTGATGCTTTTCTGCAGCTGAAGAATGGGTCCATTTATGCATTTAGAGGTAAACTTGGACTTCATAAAGGATTTCTGTCCTTGGCTCTGTTATTTCCTGCCCTTTTCTGTTGTTATTATTGTTCAGCATAAATGTTTAAATATGATTCATATTCACAGTTTACAACAGATTATTGTGTCAATTTGAATCAGACACTCACAGTTATGGAAAGTTCAAAAAGTACTTTCAAAGTCTTTGTTACATTTTCTCTCCTCTCTTATTCTGCAAAGAGATTATAGAAGCTGTGCATGTTATTTATATCTTTAAATTGTTTTCAATGTGTATATTGTGCTCCATATGACCCTGACACATGGCCTGCTTTTCCTCTAAGGTGAATATTTTTTTGAATTGGACGACAAGTCCATACTTCCCGGTTACCCAAAACTTATTCAGGATGTGTGGGGAATTGCTGGGCCAATTGATGCTGCATTCACACGCATCAACTGCCAGGGAAAATCCTACATTTTTAAGGTACAGAGTTTTGTCTTTTTCAAGTGTGTACACTATGTTTTTATCAAAAGCTCTGTGTTTTCTGATGACTCTCCACAGGAACTCCTGCATGTCCAAAAAAAGTGTTATAAAGTGTCAAGTTGGTCTGCAGAAATATAATGGGCTTAGTATAGATAGCAATGTGTTGTTTCCTGCGTATTACAGCTGTTGAATGAAACTAATCCACTTCGGCCTCTCCTCAGGGGAATCAGTACTGGAGGTTTGATGGAGATGTCTTGGATGAAGACTACCCACGAGACATTTCAGTCGGCTTTGACGGCATACCAGACAACATTGATGCAGTCTTTGCTGTACCAGCACCAAGTCACCGTGGCAAGGAGAAAGCCTACTTTTTCAAAGGTATTTGTGATAACTGTCAGAGCAAAATAGTGCATAATGCACCTGAAATCATCTGACTGTTCACATGCACCTCACTGCAGGAGACTATCCCTGTTGGCCGAGAGAGGGGCGTACAGACATGATGTAAAAAGAGAAGCTATCGTTTTATTTATTTTGGGGATTTGTGACCACAGTTGGAATATCATGAAACGTTTACTAACAAATTGCTATATAAGAACATAATGTTTAAAAATTATACTTAAATGTGATGAATATTCTGTAAATATGGATTCTTTCTGTTGAAATATTGACTTGTCATTGCTGAAAAACATCAGCTCAATTCAATTCAGGTGTAATCTTTTTCAATATATTTGTATTTTTTAATCTTATGAAGACATGATAACTGAAAGCCCACAATGTCTGATTCGTTCTGTCTTCAGGTGACAATTATCACCAGTACGAGTTCAAACAGCAGCCCTCCCATGAGGAGTGTGTTCGCATGAGCATGTCTTCCCCCTCTGTGCTGTTCACCCGATACACTGACCTCTTCTGCGATCAGACATGGGAGGATTTATTTGCTGAACTCTTTGGAGGCCCCTGTAAGGCTGTGATTGGTTTTTGTTTAAAATATATTTAATATTGTGTATGTTTTCTATTTGAATGAATAGGATCTAGCTTGTTGATTCTGATCTCTTTTTTCAGTCAGCAGTCACCACACAGGGGCACGTTTAACCAGCAGGGACTGGCCAGGCATCAGGCCCCCTATTGATGCTGCCATGGTGGGACGAGTCCACCTCAGTCCCAAGCCCACTCCTCCACCATCTACAAGACGGGGCAACCGGAGGAGGAGACCCAGCCGGAGGCGTGGACATCGGGGAAGGCACAGTCGCCAAGCGTTGTTTGATGATTTCTGGGGTTATGATGATTTGTTTGACTATAGCCACTACAGCGACATGATTGATGAGATCACCCCACCGGAGCACAAAAAGACACCTGTTCAAAATGTGTATTTTTTTAAAAGAGGTATGAACATGTTAATTAATTTTTTTTATCCACAAATCTGAATGTGTTTTATTAGAACATAATGATTATGTGCAATGCACTGGAAAAAAAGAGTTTCCTTTCAAAGCACTTTTTTGTTGATTCATTTTTTCTTTACTGCAGATAAATACTACAGGGTGGATCTGCAGACGAAACGGGTGGACTTTGTCAACCCTCCTTACCCACGATCTATTGCCAAATTCTGGCTTGGCTGCAAGCAGGAGGATACACCTGATACATCCAGAGCAGAGAAGAAATAGGCAAGCTGACTGAATCTTCAGCGACAGGAAATGCTAAACAGCTCGCTCTGTTTAAAAGCATGTCTTTACGCCAAGTCTTAAAGTAATAACTATGTGAACTCATGATAGTTTTCTGTAATAAATGCCCAGAAATGTTCCCTGTCTGTAGGTGGAAAGACTACATTCTACATGATATAATAAACCTAATATTGAAGCTTTTTTAAGTGTCATACTTTATTAGAAAACCTACACCTAAGGGTTTCTGACTATAACAATGTGACTAACTTCATCACTGAGGATACTCTGACCTTGAACATAACATGAACTAAACATTGAAATATTTATATTTATTTTAAACGCATAATTTATTGGGCTACTTTGTTGATCTGATGTCCAACAATAATAAAAGATTGCTACACTGTGGTCCAAGGCTAACATTACCTCTTCAGTCTCCTGACTTGCACCCTCTGCTGGACATTGTATGAAATGGAGGACTCATTTTAATGCTTCAGATATGATTCTGAAGTAAACTGCATGGGTATTTCCCCATGCAAAGTCAAATTAGGCTAAACACATGCCTACATTTAAAAGTTATTTGCCTAGGCCGATGCAAGAAAGAGAAACATGTGATTGGATAATCCACATTGGAAAACAAAAAACAGATCACCTGTTGTAAATCGGACCGAATCACGTTGTAACATTCATTGTTACTCATTCATTGTTTTTAGTTTTAACTACCTTAAAATAGTCCCAAGGAGAGTCACGTGGTTGTTCTGTGTGGTGGATGTAAAAGGCACCGCTGGGATTTGAACCCAGGATCTCCTGTTTACTAGACAGGCGCTTTAACCAACTAAGCCACGGCGCCGTATGATGACGAAGGCGGTTCTAGCTTTAATGAATATAGTACAATCAAGCCAGTAGGACGTTTCAATAGTTTTTATTTTTATTTTTTTAGACGCATTTTATACTCTGCAGTGCATATATAACTATAACAACATACTTCTTTTCTTACAATTTCATATGAGAAAGTCCTCTTTTTTAAAAAGGCTTTCTGCTCAATAATAAATACTAAAATAGCTCGGTTTTCTTTTTTTTAAATGTCTTAATGTTCTCCAAAAACGGCATTCCCTTTTGTCGTTCAACCCAGAAGATATTCGATCATAGCCTCAGAAATGTCCAAATTCAAAAAACTGAAGTCGCCCATGTCCTGAAAGCACAAATCGGAGAGGTCATCCAAAGACTCGTCGTTTTCACTGGACATACTCTGCTGGTCCAGCTGACTCTGGAGGCTCTGATTTGACCCAGACGGTCTTACTGCAGCGCAGCGAGTACCTTCAAATAGGGGTCGCCGTGTGTCTCTAAGAAAAGCCTCAAAGTCCTCCGTTAGAGCCCAAGAAGTTAGTTCACTGTCCGTGAACGCATCATGGCAGTAATGTTCTTGGTCCAATCCTGTGACACAAAACGGAGAGAAGGTAGCTGGACCGGCACGGGCCGGGGGGGAAGGTTTAGGTGCAGGCAGGGACATTGCCTGATTCTCCCAGATGGATGAGAGCCTACTGGACTCGGGTAAACTTGGAGCAGGGTAGCCTGGTGGTGATGGTAAACTGGCTGTAGGAGAGAAGCAAGGCACCCACTGGGGGTGAGGGGGACTGGGAATGATGCTGGAGAAGTGGGGATGAGGGTAGTCTGTGGAGGGTTTGGGGACCTCCTTGTTTGGTTTCTTGCTCTTGAAATGGCGTGCGCGTCGATTTTGAAACCAGACCTGTTGAAAATAAGTGGTAAAATAATAAGTAATGTTGGTTATTTCTGTAGAAATATTCACATTTTATTAGATGTGTTAAATTTAAAGTCTATGAACCATGTATTATAGCCTACCTGAATTTTAGACTCTGGAAGCCCAGTTATTGAGGCAAGATATTCCTTCATTTTAATGTCCGGGTACTGTGTGACAGAGAAAGCCCTCTCCAGCTCGCTCAGCTGCGCCTTGCTGAATGTAGTGCGCTTCCGGCGACGACTGGGGTCAGAGTGCGTTCTGTGATGCCCTGAATGGATAGAGAAAACAATCATTAGTTAGCCTATTACATTTTTCTGTCCTGGATTTAAAAATAAGAGTTTTGCTGTAGCAATCAAAAATGCTGACCACACAATATTATCCAATCACTCACCTTTGCTGGAGTCCTGTGCGTAATCATCATTGCTGTTCATATCCAAGCTACAAGAAGGGTTCCAGTATTGTCCTGAGAAAAAAGCGCTCATCTCAGAGACGCTACCTCCATTGAAATCCATACCGTATGCCATCCTCTGTTGAAACACAAAGCAGGCGGAGAAGATGTTCCTCATAGAGAATCGACTGGATTCTGGTGAACTCCAAGGATAGGACGAGGACTTTATAGTTTGCTTGACTGTTACAAAATGACCCCCCCCTTCACCCCTCCTTTGTGCACAACTCAGTGGATATTGTCGAGCCTTAGAAACGCGTGCCTTTGATATGGAACACACCTATTGACGGCTGGACGGCTAATAGTTGTGTTTGATCCCCAATGACCCATTAATGTGGCCATTCAGCCTCTAGACAGAGCTTGTCCTGCCATGTGTATGTGTGTGTATGTATATATATATTTATTTATTTTATTTTCAATAGAGGAATGCAATTTAACCTACTTTAGACCCTTTGTTCAAATATACAGTGGCCTGGTGGCCTGACGCATGTGATTTGGATTAAAAAAACAGTTTTTATACCTAATCCAGTGGCTTCGGTTACGCAAGGTTGTAACAAAAAGGTGTACTCACACATTTCTTATATGTCAGTCTGTGACGCATCCTCCTCTCCTCAACAGCTCACGGCCTCCTGGTGAGTGTGTTTGGATGGTGAAAGTGTATTGAAGAAGCTGCAGGAGTGTGGGGCTTCAGTCAACTATAATGTGTCAAGGTGACAAATCAGGCTACTTCTCCTGCTTCCTGGTCTGTTTTGTTTCCAACGTTTGAAACATCAAAACACCGGATAAAGCGCAGTCCAATGCACAGCCAGTTCTCAGACCAGTGCCAGACTCGCAGTGTATGGGGCAATTTTAAAATTCAATTTGAAAATAAGGCTGGCTGGAAGTTAAAAAAATAATAATAATAAAAATTGCAAGTTATAGGCTAGGTTCTTTTCTTTAATTCCAAAGTATTGTTATTTTAAACACATTGTTGACATTATTGTTAGGTAATCCTGTGCACATGATGTAGGTGAAAAATGATTTTGGATGGCACATTAACTTCGATGATTAACTCAAAGTAGAAGTGTAGTATTCAACATCCACTCTTAGAGCCATTGACAAATGGGCCATTATACGATCATAGCCCAAACTGTTGTCACATGACTTAGCCTAAATTAAGACAGCATGAAGTGTATCGATACCCAGATGAGCCGTAGAAACCGAGTCACATGTTGCCAGGGACATGCCCTGAGCTCTAACACTGTTCAGTCATACAAACTGGCAGTTCTATCATAGTTTATTTGACTATAGTAACAGGCCTATTTTCACTTTACCTCAAGCGTGAAATGCCTTGGCTTATTTGTGGTATATGACCATATCAGTGGGCCAAGTTTAACACATCGAAATGCCTAAAATAAATAATTAGTTGATGTTTTTTTTTTGTATTTAGCCAACACATTTTGACGTTCATTCTTTCTATATCTTTGAAGATTGTGAATCTGTGTTTGCCAGGTTGCACAAGAGAGTTAGTTATGGAAAGAAGCCACTAGGGGGCAGTACTAAACCATGACACGTTCAAAGTTTTATACTACAACACGACTGGGATGACGTCTGATTTACGTACTTACGGCTTAACATCGCTTCTATTTTGGACTTGCATTCTAATTATTTTAATTGATATTTGCTTTAGTCATCTGCTAAATAATATAGGCCATTCTAGACCTTTCTAGTTTTTAAAGATTTTTTTTACAGAAGCTTGCGTTCCTTTTATTCAGTTCAGCAACAAAAGATTTCCGAAATTTCTCTGTAAAAGATAACATGCGTGAGAGAACCTTTGCTATATAAAAGCATTTAATATCTAACTTGTGAACATCCATGCTGATTCAGTGCACAAGCGTTTAACTGTATAAGAGATGCATATTGAATATAACAAAAGTTGACAGATTTAAAGATGACAACAAATGAGATGATAGGAAAACAAAAAGTAGATGCCTTCCAAGAAGGATAGACAGGCTATAACTGTGATCTGTGAAATATGGCATGTACTTAACAATCACCAGATCCAGACAGAAATGAACACCTGTGCGAGATTATGGACTGAGAGGGAATATTTTTCGTACTCTTTTGCTCCTGTAAAATTTAGAGACTTGGACAATATTAACACACAAAACATTGTCTCATGCAGTCAAGAAATGCAACTTTAGGCAAATGCAATGAAGCTATTTGGCCATGGTTGTGGTTACTTTACATTGAAACCTTTATGCATATTATAGGAACTGGTTCCTCCTTTCATTTCAGACAGTCTTTAATCTGTCCATTATTTTGTGACCAGCCCTTGATAGTATTACAGCGATTGCCATAAAATCCAACAATATACAGACTGTCCCTCTCTCTGTATCTGAATGCTACAGTTTACACTTCTCAGGTGTGTACACATAGAAGCTCTGATCCTGTGTCCACACTCCTGGATACAAAAATCTGCCTTGACACTCAGGTGTGAATGACGCCGCGTCCCCTTCTCCCTCACCTACAGCCTCGCTTCTTCCTTCACAATACACAAACAGCATTCCCCCGCCTGCTGTTTGATGTGCAAGCTCTGTCCACATTTCCTGTCAGCTTGAGAAACGCTGGGACTAACCATGTGCTGCTTGGCTGAAGAGAGAGGGTAACTCCTTAACCCTGTACCACACTGTGAAACCTTTATGGAACTGATAAATAGAAGCAGAGTGTGATCCCAACTTGGCTGTACATTAAAGAGGTCTATGAAGAAAAAGAAGGAGAGGCAACAGGGATGATTCCACTACAGTATAAAATAAACCGATTTTATGGCTTATAGAGAATGCTGAAGACAAAAGCTCAAGTATTCCCTCAGCACAATTAACAGCACTGTGATCCAGCAGGCCTGCATGACTTCAAATTGACTTTGGATTGAACAACCAAAGAGAACAGAAGCCCTGAGCTAAAAGTGATTGAGGTGGCAAATTAAGGTTAATGGCCTCAATTTTTTATTAAATATAGGCTACTACTTATACAGAAAACATATAGAGCCTCCAGGGAGAGTCCAAGTTTCACAGAGTTACATGTCAAAGAGTTCTGACTGAGTTTAACTTATACTCACTTCTTCTCTAAACAGACTTACAGTATATAGTTTGTGTTATATCTTCAGTTTTAACATTCCCTTGATTTGCAGCCCAAATCTTTATACTTTTTTACTGCAAACTAACATGCAGTAACAATGTTTTTTTCTTCTGCTTAACTCTATAGTGGTTCAGAGTTGTCATAGTGCTTATTACAGTTTCCTCATGTTATAGCCTCCATCATATTGGGCATGATGTCACGCTCGTTTCTATCTAGAAACATAAAATTGTTAGGTTAATGGGGTGGAATTAGTTATCATGTAGATTTTATATATATTTTTTATTGTATATACTTTATTAATCCCAGAGGGGGGAATTCTGGTTGTTTGCACTCTGTTGTTTTAGAGAGCTGCTTCTTGCACACACAGGCACAAGCAGGACGTGCATTAATGGAGAAATGTCAGAGTGCGATGGAAGCCATACAGGAAGCACCCCCTAAGATGGTGGGGGTTCGGTGCCTTGCTCATGGGCGCCCAGGGTGGCTGTGGCTCAGTTGGTAGAGTCGTCGTCCTTCAATCGGAAGGTCGAGGGTTCGATCCCCAGCTCCTGCGAGCAACATGTCTGATGTGTCCTTGGGCAAGACACTTACCCCCAAATTGCTCCTCCTGCTGCGTCTGGGGCGTATGAATGTGGCGTGAATGGAATTAGTTACTAAATGGGCATATAACCAGCCATCAGTGGGAATGGGTGTGAATGGTAGGTGTGATCTGCGGTGTAAAAGCACTTTGAGTAGTCGGAAGACTAGCAAAGCGCTATACAAGCTCAAGTCCATTTACCATTTACCTTGGAGGTGCTCTGGCACCTCTCCAGCTACCAGACCAACTTCCATATTTTTGGTCCTTATCAGGACTTGAACGGACGACCCTCCGGTTCCCAAACCAAGTCCCTAAGGACTGAGCTACCAAATGTTTTTGTATTGTTTCAAGGTGATTAGTCATTCATCAATCAAACTTTGTCCTAGTGGAAGTAAATATTTTTTTGAGCATATTTCAGCTAGCTAGCTAAAGGTGTGTGTATCAAGCATAAAACCTTTGTCAAGAGGCCAGGTGGGCCTGGTTGTCACACACATTACTCAGTCACATGTTTAGCACTAACTCATTCACTTACTCACAATGAAAATCTAGGACATACTGTATTATGTCGGCTATTTTTTAGGCTGTCTCCTTACTTCTATAGACTATAGTTTCTTTTTAAAGAAGTTCAGAAATGCATGCCTAGCATTGCAAACAAGATTTATATAACAATCTGTACAACATGCACTGCTGTTGTTGCTTCATAGTTTAATACACTAATTGCTTTTTCATTTTATTTGATTCAAGGTGATATATTATATATTGATTGTTACAATAGCCCTAAATACTGTATTGTGTTGAAGATTAAAAAAAAACAGTAAACAAATAAAATAAAGGGAAAATAAATGCACTGTAAAAACCAGGACGGGGTTGGTTGGCATAATGTGTAAGTGTTTCTTGACTGGTTCAAAATTTACTGTAAAAACTATTTAGAAGAATAAAGGGGATACCCATTTCACCACAAGTCTGTCAGCCTATTTTACAAATGACAGCTTTGTTGTCTTATGATCATGAGTGGCCCTAATTTAAACAAGAGTGTCACCCAAACCTGGTCTGCCACTTTTAATTTTAACATTAATCTTAAATCTAGATTTTAAAAGGCTATCATAGCCTAAACCTACTTAAAACTAAATGTTAAGATGAAAATAACAGACTTCGGCCTATGCTACAATACCCAAAGGCCTACACACACAAAAAAAAATAGTTTAAGCTGATGTCTTTGTTACTGCCAAGGTAACTACAATAGGTTATTATAATGGGTTATTATTTGTTAATATATTGACCTAATTTCTTGACATTTCATAACAAAGTTTACAAATGTTCTGTTTGTCATTTGTTTGACTCAAAGAATCAGCATCCATGAAGCAGCCATGGTGGTATCAGAGGCAGTTAGTCCTGCCCCCTGTGGGGGTGGGACCTAGCGGGGAAGGGGTAGTTTTCTGTCCGTCATCATGTCATAAACTGTTATTCAGCTCCTTTTCCACAGGCTGTCTCACCATTAACACCGAGGGTATTTCTCAAGAAACTTAATACAACCCAAACAGCTCAGGTAGGCATTAAAAAGCGACCGTGCAGCGTTTCTCGTTTAGTTTGATCCTGTTTGTTTTTATTACGGAGGACAGACGGAACTATAGAGAGGTCGCGAAACGAAGAGAATAATAGATGTAGCCTATGGCCACATAAAACTTTTTGGATTATGTGAATATATCAATAACAGTTTAACTAAGATAAGTGAATGAATGCAAAATGCAGTGGTTAATGTTGACTTACGATGTCATAATTGTGTATTACGAAGGAGGATCTAACGTTCCCGGATGCGATTGGTTAGACATGAGAGTAAGCCATAGTCATGTTTGTGATCACTGTACCTTCAACTCTGACCCACTATTGTTGTGATCAGAGTGGTTTCTTGTGTCATTGCTATAACATTCACTGTTTTCGATAAACAAAGAGATGCTAAGACAAAATGTTGACATATGGCAGGTCGTTCAATGAAACTGCGACACTAATTAACATAGTTTTGTAACAGTGGAAGATGTGCTCAGAAAATGTGAGGAAAGGAAGAACAAATGTAGCTTACAACAACACACTAAGTTTGTTCAACAAAGTTATTGAAATAGCATTGTGAAGTCCACATTAAGAAGAGAAATGTTTTTGTTTAATGACAGCTTTTCTTTCTGTGACAGCTCCAGCCTGACTGTCTGCTCCAGCCTCTAGAAATGAATTCAAAGTCCTTTATGTTTGTGAACTTAATAATCAAACAGCAGGCTGCAAGGCCAATGTCAACTTATTGATCTGTCAATAAAGATGACCAGCAAGTATTTCATATATAACATGGACATTTGTTATGAACAAAACCAATCATTGGATCATCTCCTCTCTTTGAGTCTGTCCCACTTCTTTCCAGCCTTAAAATGTAATAAACTGGATATGTGCCTGGATTACCCATTCAAATATTAAATAGCAGGCAGATTTGTGGAAATAGAAATAAAAAGGGGGAATCCTTAGTTGTCCTTTTGAAGAAGTTTGAATGATGACAAATCAAATTTTGGGCTCAAGATCTTTCAACATACTCCAATGTGTTGGCAAAATGGAAATTGCAGAAAATTATAGATAGAAAAATCAATAATTGTTTGGTATTGCCTTGTGGAAGCATCATTTCTGTATTTCCACTGGCATGGGAGGCTGATTTAAAAATTACATTAATCTGCATTATTTGATATCTAAAAAATTGTTTTGTTCTTTTTTTCTTCTGTAAAAGTTAGTGTTAAAGTTGTAGTGGAGTTCAAGACTCACTTTGTCCTTCTAAGACTCCTGAAGTAGTGTTGTCTTATGAGTGAAGTACAAAACCCTCAGCACTGTACATACTTTCAGTTTTGAGTGACTCGTCTGTGCTGTTTTAAGTTAAAACTTGATTTTCTTTTCCCAGGATGTCTCGGGAGCAGCAGGCAGTGGCTCGAGCCAGAAAAGCCTTTCAAACAGGCAGATCCAGACCTTTAGAGTATCGCATTCACCAGCTGAAGAAACTACAGCAGTTATTCATTGACAGACAGAAAGAGATTTCAGAAGCTGTCAAGAAAGACCTCAATAAGGTGAGTTATGAGTAGTTCTTCCTCATGGTCCAAAAAGCTTTAGAGCCAGGGTCTATCTGTCAGGATAACAAATTGGTATTTTTTGTTTTTTTATAAACTTTATTAATCCACAAGTTGGGAAATCTGGTTTGCACTCTGTTATTTTAGAGACATGTTTCTCACACATACAGGCCTGAATCACACATGCACAAGCAGGACCTGTGACATTCATTAATGGAGAGATTTTAGAGTGCAGCGGCAGCCCCACTGGAAGCGCCCCCTGAGCTGGTGGGGGTTTGGTGCCTTGCTCAAAGTGCCCCAGGCAGTGCTTGAGAAGTGTTCTGGTATCTTTCCAAATACCAGAACAACTTCCATATTTTTGGTCTCGCCCCAGTTTTTGAGTCTGTTGGTTCAGACGTTGGGTTGCAGTTAGAGGTTTTAATGGTTTAATCTATGAAATACAACAATAGTTTAGTTTGCCAACGATTATCACGATATGGAAAAAAATATTCTAAATTAACCTAGAAAACTGAATACAATAAGACAATTCACACCAAAAAGGAAAATGATAGAGGTCTTTTCCTTGACAAAGTTCTTTAAAATGAGGTTTTGAAAGAAAAATGAAAACACATTACAAACAAAACTCAAACAAGATCGTTGTCTTGAGCAGAGCGACGTGGGGACCCAGCTGTATGAGACCCTGGGTCTTGAGGGGGAGATCAGCCTGGCCATCAGAAAGCTGAAGGAGTGGGCAGCTCCTCGGCCCGTCGAGAAGAACCTGCTCACAATCTCGGATACCGTCTACATCCAGCCAGAGCCTCTGGGAGTGGTTCTCATCATCGGGGCCTGGAACTATCCCTGGGCTGTCACCATCCAGCCGCTCGTTGGAGCAATTGCTGCTGGTACTATTACTGTTTTTTTTTGTGTGTTTGTGTGTGATTTGACTCATCTGGTTTGATTGTCATGTATCCCTGAGCTGAACATATTTCAGTTTTCACGCACAGTCATCTCAGACAGCACCAGTTGAATTTTGAAACGCTGATGCAAGATGTGTGTCCTTTGTCCTCATAAAGGAGTTTCAAAATAACTATGTTAAAGGGAATCACAATTTAGTATGATAGTAAGATACAGAATAATGTTGTTCTACACCAGCGTAGAGCTATCTTAGCTCATATAAGTGTATTCTGAAATGTTAAAAAAAATGTACATGGACAACAGAAACTCCTGTTTGGCTTTTCTTGCTTTGTGATCATAATCACAACACTTACCTTTTATCCCAGCATTACCTAACACTTCCCTCCCTTGCAATAAATGGGTCAAAGGGCTTTCTGTGAACTCTACTCTACAGTCAAAAGAGAGATTAGAAGTAAATACAAGCAAAAAATATATTACATTTGAATGTCACATGTGTTAAGGTACCCATCTCAACTCTGCATTATTCCTATCAGCGATAAGTCAAAGGACAAGGTTGAACTGAGTGAATCTCTCTGGTCTGAGATAATGACTTAACCCGTGAATAATTCATTTCTCTTTAAGGCCTTTAAATGTTGTCTTGCACTTGAATAGAGGTTCATAATACAGTAAGTGTTTTTGGCTCAGAATGACTTTAGCACGGCAACCTGAGTGGAGAGTGTTTGCTTGTGGTTGCTACGAATTGTCCGACCTACTTGCTTGAGTCTTCTGTTTGATACTCTCACATATTATTGCTTCTACAACTGATGAAGGTAGGTAGACTCTTATAACAACTTTTCAGACATTCAGAAGAAATGAGAACTTCAATGAAGTGAGTCCCGTCAGGCTGCAGCCCGTGCAGTAAGCGTGTGCACCGCATGGACTTTAGTCTTTGCCCTATCACATCATACACTGGCTGTCATATCAGCTTCGCAGGGCTGTTCAATTCAATTCTATTAATTCATGACAAAAATCAATAAATATAAAATATATGTGAAAGGCAAATAAAAACATGCATGTTCAACACAATTCAACAGTTTAGATACATTATTGCATGATGTAACCTTAAAAAATAGTAACTTGACAAAGGCAACTAATGCATTAAAAGTGAAGAAAACAGTAGTGTACAGTGTACACTAATATTTGCCACTTAAAAAAAAAAAGATTCATTTTATTAAAATTTGATGCACTTGTAGACTGGTTATTCAGTTCAAACCCTTCACCTGTCATTAGGGAACTGTGTATCTTTAGGTAAAGGATGATTTTCTGTGCATTGTTTCCAGTAATTGGATTGGATTAATGCCTCCAATACAGATTTCTACATGGTATGCGAGCTATTTTGCTATGTGTGTCTCATAATTTTCTATCTTGTTTTTGTGCAGGTAATGCTGCTGTGATAAAGCCCTCTGAGGTCTGTGTTCACACAGCAAAGGTCATGGAGGAACTGCTGCCTCTTTACATCGACAAAGTAGGGATGGCTCACATTTTACATGTTACTCATGTGTCAAGCTCCGCATTAAAAAGGAAAAATTCTTTCGTCCTTTAAATGTACAGTTACTCAGAAATATGTTATGTACATCTAATAAAACAATTATTTTAACGCATATCTTTAGAAACCAACCTCAGCTTTATGAGAAGTACATGTTTGTTTTGTGTGTCAGGAGCTTTACCCTGTAGTTAATGGAGGAGTGGCAGAGACCCAGGAGCTGCTGCGCCAGAGGTTTGATCACATCTTCTACACCGGCAACTGTGTGGTGGGCAAACTGATCATGGAGGCTGCCGCCAAACACCTTACACCTGTCACCCTGGAGCTGGGTGGAAAGAGCCCGTGCTACATCGATAAGAACTGTGACATCAGCATAGCCTGCAGGTCAGACAACAGATGCATTATTTTCATCCAGCTGCTTCTACCCGAGATCCACCTGCTAACTTTTCATTACTGTGCAGACGGATTACCTGGGGAAAGTACACAAACTGCGGCCAGACCTGCATCGCCCCAGACTACATCTTGTGTGAGCCAAGCATACAGGACCGGGTCATTTATGAAGTAAAGAAGGCCATAAAGGTACCAAATTTGAAAACTTTTTTGGTTTATTTTTTAATTTCACCAGGTAATTAACCCATTGAGATCAAGATTTCTTTCACAAGGGTGACCTGGCCAAGTGGCCACAACAAAGTCCTGAATAGGAAGTCTCATTCTCTATACAAGTAGTTTCATATGTAAATCATTGTAAAAAATTAAAAAAAAAACTACCAAAAAAAACCCACGTTGACAAAAGACAACAGACAAAGTGTCTAATTTAGTTGAGTCTAATTTCAAACTGCAGTGAGGAACTTTTGGTTTGTGTTTATTATGGTTCCCCATGTGGTCAAAGCATTACCTAACAATTTTAAATCGCTGTATAGAAAGAGTCAAACTGTATCAGTCAGTCAAAAACAAAGAACAAGGCCCACGTGTGGAGCTAAATGAAAAGATTTTATCATACATAAAAGAAAAACAAAGGCTTACCTTTTCCCAGGTACATAGAAAATCCAAATTAAAATTCCAAAAGGAGAATGAAAATATCTAAAAGTCACAAGGAAACATCAGGATGTAAGACAACAACAAAAAATCAAGTAGTCACACAGAGAGGTTGACATGACAAACAGACAAGGACGTGAACGCACACAGACACTAAATAGACTTTTGGTGATTGGACACAGGTATGACTAATGAAACAGGTGCCGGCAATCAAAAAGGGAGGGAAAAACAAAAAGAGAGGAAGTACCACGAGACATGATGAACAGGGTCAAAACTACAAAATAAAACAGGAAACACTGAAAACCTAAGCCAGGAATGTGAAAAAAAAGATTAACACAGGGAGAAAGCAACACAAGGGAGGAACAAGACCAACTAAAAAGATATGAACACTTAAAGAACTATGCTTGGAATAAAGATGCACACGAGAGAAACAACAACAGGGACCAAATAAGACAGGAAAAGACAACGCAAGGGTAAACCATCACACAGTTACTTCTCTGATGATCTCGTTTGTTTTTGTAGGTCGTAAAGAGGCATAAATATTTATTTCAGCTTGATTCATCCTAAAAGAATCTTTAAAAAAAAGTGTATGCTTCACATCATTTGGTATTTTGGCTGGATTTTACAAGACTACATGTGACACAATGTTTTATTCTCTGGCAGGAGTTCTACACAGACAACCCAAAGACCTGCGCAGACTATGGACGCATTATCAACCAGCGCCACTTCAAGAGGATTTTGACCATGTTAGATGATAGCACTGTGGCTGTAGGAGGAGATAATGATGAGTCAGATTGCTACATAGGTAAAACATCTGAATGTCACTAATTCAGTACTTTTTCGTGGTTTATATTTTGACAGTTGCATAAAATCAAGAATCAGCTAGAAACACATGTTTGGTAAATAGTGTGTATGTGATGTGTTTAGCCCCCACAGTCTTGCGTGATGTGAAGCCAGAGGCGAAGGTAATGCAGGACGAAATATTTGGACCTCTGCTTCCCATCTTACCAGTCAGCGGCCTGGACGAGGCAATCAAAGTTATTAATAAGGGAGAGAAACCTCTGGCCCTGTATGTGTTCTCATCAGACAGCAAGGTATCCAACAATAGTTACTTCAAACAATCAGTAGTAAATAGTTATGCAGAGCCTTTATGTGTGCAGTATGTTTATTCAGAGTCAGAGGCATAACGCAAACCCTCTCTCTTTAAAGGTGATCAAGAGAATGACAGACGAGACCTCCAGTGGAGGACTGCTGGCCAACGACTGTCTGGTACACTTTTCTGTCAGCTCTCTGCCTTTTGGAGGAGTGGGTGAGTGCACACAAGGACAACACTTGAAGAAAAAAAGGTCAAGAACTTCTCTTTAAGATAGTCCATCTTACAGTGTGGAGGGGTGTCTGGGTCTATAATAAAAGTGAAGGCAATCCGCATTCTTTCTGATGGCCAGCAGAGGGAACTCCACTTGATGAAGAAGAGGTCATATTGTAAATGACCTTTATATGAGAAATGACCTTTATATGAGAAAATTCTCATACCTCTGTAAATATTTTCTTGTGAGTTTCTAGCCCCAACAACAACCCCTACCCATTTTTTAATCGGAAATTGTTGTAAATTATGCACCAATTTTAAAACAAGCAGTTTTCCATAGAATATCCAACTTTAAACACAGTTCCTGCTTTCAACTGTTTTGATGAAACAATAGATTTGAAAATTTATTAAAATTGGTGATGTAGAACACAACATTTTAAGGGACCATATTCTCTGTGTTCACTGTGTTGACTAAAGACCATTACATTTGAAGCCAATACATGTTTACATAGTCAAACCATCTTTTGCTTTTTTAAAAAAAAAAGGGAACAGCGGTATGGGTTGCTACCACGGCAAATTCAGCTTCGACCAGCTGAGCCACCTGAGAGGTTGTCTCATCAAGCAGCTGAAGATGGAAGGGGTGAACAGCATGCGTTACCCACCTCACACACTCAAGAAACTGGGCTGGGCTCGCTTCTTCATCCTGAAGACTGTCGACCTGGGCTGGGTGGGGCGGATGGCTCTGTTCGCTGTCTTTGCTGTGGTGGCTGCTGTTGTGCTTCAGGTGAGTTACAGAGACGAAGAGAGTCAGAAAGCATTGAGTATACGGCACTGTGAGTATGATAGCCTCGTAGATGGGCCACATGCACTAACCATTATGCAACCAGCACCTCCAAAGTATAATGTTATGTACATTTTTATTGTCTTTGTCATAAAGACAACAAAAAGGCAGGCTTAAAATGGCCCTGTCATATCAGAAGAAGAACTAGAATGGGGCACATGATAGCCTAGCATTTATGTTACTCTCCCCATGTACAGAGGCAATAATCATCACAAGGTTGAGTTCAACCCCAGCCCTTTGCTGCCTGTCATGCATAAAATCTACATCTACAGGCCGTGAAGCCTTTATGAGTTGTAACCTGTCTGCATCTCCAATATTGATCATAGTTTTACCACAATTCTGGTTGTGGAGGTTCTGGTTTTTAATCTTTTTATTTTATTTTAAGGATGTATATGACATTTAAAGGGCATACAGAGGATATAAAGTACAGATGAAAAACTAACAGACAAAAACAAAACCAAAAAAAGACAAAAAGCTGGTCACATAAATCTCAGTTACAGTATGTGTTATGTTAGAGGGATACAATGTAATTAGTGTATGAATAACAACCAGGTATTGTGAATTAATGTTCCTACAAACAAACAGATGATCAGTTATATATTTAACCAGCTCGCTTGCCTGTGTTTAACACTGCAACACCTTTAGGTGCCATGGTGATTGTTCTCACATCTGGCAAACCGCTGGCAAAACGAATACAGATTATTCCTGACCAAAACTTAGAAGGACATAGCTGCTGGGTTATTGTCAGAGAAGCCAGCACTTCAACGTAGCATGTTTCCTTTATGTCTGATAATAAGGTCCGTCTAACATTGAATTCAGTCGATATATTGCATATTTTTTCTTAAAGACTATATGACCAACTTAATATTTTTAATTTAAATCTTTTTTATTTTTTCAGAATTATTTCCTTTGAAGACATCCTGCTGCATCCCAAAACAAGCCTTGCATTTATTCCCCCCTGAGGACCAGGGAGAGGTGAAGAGCAGCATGAATGACAGATCTTTTAATCAGCAAGTTTCTGTTTTAATCAGAGCTGCACTGGGTGGCTGTAATTCTTAAATGTCCGTTCAACATTTCCCAAATGTGTCAGAAGTTTCATGTAGCTCACAGGAGAAAGCATCTGATTTCATGATTTTTTCAAATGTATGGCTCTTGTATTTTATTCAGCATTACTAATTTACAATTGAACCTGTTAGATCAGGTTTGCATTCTTACAAATATTTATTAAATACATTATGAAATGCACACTAATGCTGTGATTTTGCGATGAAAATGCTAAATTTACAAATAACAAGTAAGAAATTGAAGTAACGAAGCTACAGTAAAATGTACATGAAGGAAGTTAAACCTATCTAACCTGCAGTTTATTCTATCACACTATTTTTACTATGTAGGGGTTACCTGCAGTCAGTCTTTTGTCCATTCCATTTCATTTTCTTCAGCTTTAGGCTCAATCATTTCCATCCAAGTTTTTATTTATTTTTTGATGAAGAAAATGTTTCTTAGTCCGCGTTGGAGACTTTTGAGTCCCATGTTTAGTAGATCGGAATCAAACATGTGAAGGATGTTTGTGTTTAATGTGTCTTAACCACCAAATGCCTCTAACAACTGTAGCAGCCTTGTAAAACGTTTTTGAATCTTTTAACACAACAAAATGCTTTTTTTGGGGGGGGGGGGGAATAAATGGCCTTCGTAATTAATTGTTCACTTAATTTATATATATTTCTATGTTGGAATCAATGTTCTAATAAATGTCTACCTGTGTCTGCTGTGTTGTCATTATTCAAGTTACAATATAGTGCAGTAAACCAGGAATAGCAGGACATTAAAACTGAGTTACTTAATGCAGCCCTCACTTGAGTGTCATCAGACAGTTTTCTACTGGGAAAAGGAAATAGTGAGTTTAAAGCAGTTAAAGCCGCCTCCAGTTGGTAGCCCCTAAACATGAAATGATGAGCAGTGCTATGGAGGTCACTTGACTTTCAAACGCCACACCTTCAGATTTGTATAATTTCAAATGTGTATTCTATCAAACCAAGACTGACTCAAATGACATCACACGTGTCAGTTTATGAGACCTTACACTAAACTCTGCTCTGGAGTCAAAAGCATTTTGTGTATTTGTTCATATTGTAAGTGGTGATAAAACTTATACACTAAAATCTTATATAGGCTATTGTGATGAACTCTACATTCATTAGGTTTGTCCAGAAGCTTTTAATTTGGTGAAGGAAGAAGATTTTGGCTTTTAAGTATACTGCAGAATAACAACCCAATGTCTGACTTTGCCACCAGGTGTCCGTCTTTCTTTCTTCATAAACAGGACAACTCAGTTATTGCAGAGTGACTTTAAACGCTCTTGTGACACCCACAGAGAGACACACACACACACTTTGTCATCACTATGATAGTGTCCCTCCCACTCTTCAAATGCTGTTCAGAGTCAGCATGTGAAGGCAGCTGAAATTATTCTATCAGGATTTTCTCTGGTCTTTCTGCTGGTCATGGATTTTTCTGTCTACCTCCTGACTCTGTTTTCTCTCATCTCACCATGCACAGGTAGTACACACATTTTCTGATCCTTATTTTCACCTTCACTTTGTGTTCTAATGGTGATGTTCATATATATATAATGTTGCCTTAATGTAAATAAAATGCTTTAATTTGGATATAAAAAGGAAAACAATATAATATGGTGAGTTAATGCATTAGTTTTGGATGGACTGGTCACAAATGTTGGGCACATACAAGTTGTGATGAGGGTTTTCTATATGGAAAAACATCTTACATTTATTTTCATAAAAAAGTAAAGATAGGATAGGATCTGCATTTTTTTTAATCTTGTTACCTCATAAATCTACTTAGCTCATGAAACTTAAAATATGTCAGTGAAAGCCAGTGGAAAAATCTCCTGGTAAAAATGTATTATATTTTGTCTTCATTTTATGACTTAGATATTTCCATAAAAACACAACAATTGTTAAATTGCTTAATCTTCGAACAGTTTCAAGAAGGTAATTTGCTTTAAAGTTAACCATAATGTTTGTTGTAAATGAACCACTTAAGACAGAGTCAAGAAGAGTTATAACGTTATGCAAATGATGCACCATCATGTCAGACAAATCAATACAATTTAGCATAAATGATGGGATCCTGTCAGCACTCCAGGAAGTTAGCATTGCCCTAGTTCCCTTGGATCAATTGGAATTTTGCCTCACGATTTTGGATTATTCAAACTGTTCTTAATACTGTTAATAGTTATTGATACTACATTTTGTTGAACATTTAATTACACACTATCATTTTTAAAATACAATAGCAATAACTAAAAAGCCAATGTAAGGCTCAATAAGCTACATTAACATGTAGCCACATGCCAGCAACCCGTAATATTCCCTCATTTATAAAACACAAGTCATGAATACTCAAACATTTTTATTTTAGCAAAAATCCTCAAATCTAAAGTCAAACTACATGTATGACTTTATTTAAAAACATAACATAAGCTTAAGAACTATAAAGCTAACATTGTCAATCTTATTTAATAACATGCTATTAACCACCTATTTATTTATTTATTTATTTTTTAACAAGTTTGAAAATGCGGACTCATGCCTGGGATCTAAAAATGAGTTAACATTACCACATGCTACTGCTGTTAGCCGAACAATCTGCTTAAGAGGAGGAATGTAATTTTTTTTTAGAAAACTTGTTGGCCACAACCCTTTGAAGCTATACATTTCTATAGTGATTATCAGCATTGTATATAAAAAGAAAACAACAAAAAAAGGAATGAAAGGAAGCTGTTGATATTTTTCAAAAAAGATTCACCGCACACAAGAGGCCTGAAAAATGTCTTATTTTTATTTAAGCAACATACTAAACAAAATAACGTGTTTCGCCCACAGGGTTTCATCTGTTATCTGCCTGATATTAGTTTTGGGTTATTTTGTTGCGGGTTGTCTTATGTTTGACTTTGTCGACCTGCTCAGTTTGGCCCACAGATGTCCAAGCCAGGTGGACCAAAGCCAACATCCACCTGTGCATTGTTCTCAGTTGGTGAGAACTGTTGTCCCCTTTCACAGAACGGCATTGTGGGCTAATCCTCTTTCCTATATTAGCTAAATGGTTCTCTATAGCACCCTTCATTCCCACTGCAGATTCAGACACTGGAGTTTCTCACACATCAGCAACACAATACACAACTAAGTAAAATTATCAGCACCTGTTGGCGGGACATGTTTAATGCAGCAGTACAGGGCCAGATCAAGTGTTAGATAATTATTTAATTATCCAGCGATTTACTTTATAGTGACTGAATCAGTGTAATCAAAATAAAATAAAAATCAGTAGATACAGTATCTCTTTATATAACCTACAAATGTGTTTAGACGTATGAATCAGAATCAACAGTGAAGACAGGAAATACCTGAACTAATTACATTTGTGATGGCTTGATAATATGAGTAGTTTCTCTGTTCATTATGTAATAGGCAGTGATGGTACTAAGCTTTTATGGCCATTGATCTAAAAGGCATTATGATCATGGCTGCCATCTTTCTCATATCCAGGCCTGTCGGTTTGATCAGGTATGATCGGCCTGAGGCCTTCAGATTTATAAAATATCTGATTGGCTAATGGACTCTGCTTTTTGGCGTTGACAGTCAGAAAAAAAAGGAAAAATCAATTAGTAAGTACAGCTGAGCAGACATTTATTACACAAACATTTATTGTTGCATAACATTATCACAGAAAACAACAAATGTAAAATGTATTACAAACTCGTCTGATCCCACCCACCAAGGCTCAAACAACATAACAAAAAACTCCAAAACAAATAGGTAGATACACAAAATATAGTTCCTGTACTTTACTTTACACTGCTCATAATTTATTTTCTTTTTAACTGAACAACATTTTGCAAAATGTCTTGCAAAAAAGCCGGAACAGCAGCTATGATGTGGAGACAATGAGAAAATCTATGGCAGCACAATGTTCAACATCACCTAAATCATAAGTCTGAAAAGATGTATTTTCTTTTAAAAGAAGTTTAAGGAACTTATATCCAGACATTTATGTTATCCCAGTTGTCCCAAGGTTGGAGAACACATTAAATTAAAGGATTGCTATTAAAAGACTAATATTTAACTTTTGAACACAAAAAGTGCAGATGAAGGACATGATTGGTAAGCTATTAATAATTATCCTCGCTTGTTATTATCCTCGTTTGTGCAAAGTTCAGCTGCAGAGGACAATTATAAGGGGACCAACTATTAAAAAATGAGAGGAATAAATATTGTTTTATTAACTCATAAAAGCCATGTTGTTGTTTGACACAGGGGAGAAGTCTCTGAATAAGAATTTTCATCTCTCTCTCTGCAGCTCAGTGGTGTTATCAGAGCCAATACTCCTGTGATGACACATGCAGAGGTAAGACCACACGGGTAGACTGCCACATATTTGAAGAGAAAATACAGAAGAAATGAAAACATATAGGCTACGAACTTTTAGTTAGTAAGATCACTTCATTGTAAGAGTCCGAAAGGGCTCTGTGGTAAACACTGACAAGCACTTGTTGCTTTATCCTCTCAACACAAACCTCTCCTTTGATCTCAAAAACAGAAAACCATGTTCTTAAAGTAGTAATAATAATTATTTAAATGATATTTTAAGTCATGTGGTTCCCAAACTTACTTGTATCATAGAAAAGCTGAGGACCCACACACAAAAAAGGAAAACAATGCTACTAAAAATTCAACTTAGTTTTTCATTAATTGTGATTGATAGAACCCTGACCATTGATAAATGTCAAACGACACCTTTTTACAAGACAGTGGGTAAACTTGTAAACGCTGTACTCTTATAGAAAGTATCAGCTGGTCCACCAAGGTACACTAAAGGGTTTTGGACCCTCAAACTCTTAATTAGCATAAGAAAAGTGACATTGTTTCTGCTGCTGTTTGTGTTGTTTAGACCCTAGCCGCTGGGCAGCTCAGTTTCCAAGCTGTGGAGGATTACGCCAGTCACCTATTAACATTGTCACCAATAATGTGCATGTCAACAGCGCCCTGCCACCTTTTGACTTCATCGGTCACACCAACACAATCAACATCACAGTGGAAAACAAAGGACACTCTGGTGAGAAGAGCCTAGTTAAATATCATATTTCCTTTGTGGTTTCTTTCCAGATGTTTGTTCGTTTTTGTGGTTTTATATTCATTCTAAGATGATGTATTAACTCCTCCTTTTAGCTCATTTTGGTCTGCCACAGTCAGTTAGACTGACAGGAGGAGCTCTGCCTGGTCTCTACAGAGCAGCCCAGTTTCACTTCCACTGGGGAGGAAACGGGAGGCCAGGGTCAGAGCACACCATAGACGGAGAGAGGTTCCCTATGGAAGTATGTACGCAATAGTAGCCAGTGTATGTGTTTTTGGTTTTGAGAAATTCACCATATTCACATGGCAGCCATTTTCCTCTGAAGTCTTGCTCAGGGCGGGAAGCTCAAATGCTACTTTAATGTTGTATTACTGTGTTCCAGTCGTATAGGTTGTAAGTGATAACTTTAACACCAGCTAAGGAAAAGTGTAAATCAACAGATTAGAAAATGTGTTGTTTAACTTAAAACGTGGCATGAATTCCTCCAGATTGTTACTGCACATTGTCCTTCACATGACCTGTACACTCAAGAACCCTAAAACAACCATGATGCTAATATATACACTCTATACAGAGGCCACTGTTATGCTGCAACATAATAGATTTATGTAGCCTGTACATACTGTAGGACCACTTATCCCAGCTAATATTGTAAGCAGGTGGCTGAATGCTAACAATAACTGTTATGTGTCTAAAACAAAAATGATTTCCCTTTTAATTATGCATGTTATTGGTTCAATCTGCCTTCAATCTAGAGGCAGTAAATTAATAAAGATTAGGAAAAACAATGACTGCGGATCTGACAGAAAGTTAACCAAAGTTTAATAGAACATTTTTGACCACAGATCTGACTCAATTTTAAATGAAAAAACAACTTTTCATGAAAAATCTACTGTATTGTTTTAGTCCAGTTTTTTAAGTTTACTATTTGCCCTTATTTTAAAAATTCCAAAATTGCCTGTGTAGGCTGTTGGATGATTTGGATTTCCCACTTCCCAAAGGAATTATTTATTTGAAATAATAATAATAATAAATATATGTGGGGAAATATTGAAATACTTAAGTGTTTATTATTTTGATATGTGTGATTTAAGTTTTGATGGCCTTGGAATGTTTCTTTTCTTTCAATTTGGACATATTGATTTATATGAGTTTGTGTTTTTCTGCTACACCATATTCTGCTGTTTTGGGGTTTTTCAGCTGCATATAGTCCACATCAAAGAGCCATACGGCTCTCTGGCAGAGGCGGAACATGACATGGCCGGTATCGCTCTGCTTGCCTTCCTGTTTGAGGTATAAAAATGACAATCATTTATCTTCATTACTTATTTTTCATACATTAAAAAGATCTTTTCGTAGGCTTATGGTATTATGTCTACTGTTATTCTTCTCAGGAAAAAACGGATGATCATCCTCATTTGGATGCAGTGATAGCTGCTTTGGGCCGCGTACAGAACAATGGTGTGATATTTATCTTAATTGATAACATAAATTATATGATATTTGAGGGCCTTTAAGAATAAGTTCAGATTTTAAGTTTTGCATATAATTGGCAGTAATCAAACACCTCTCCCTTCTTCCTGTACTCAGGCAGCAGAACAGTGATCCCAAACTTTCGACTCAGTGAAATCATCCCATCAGCGAAGGAGCTCCACAGTTATTACCGTTACGTGGGCTCCATGACAACTCCAGGGTGTGAACAGGCGGTGGCCTGGACAGTGTTTCACACGACCCTGCCCATCAGCAGCAGACAGGTGACCGTTTGAAGGCTCTGGGTTGGCTCGATGACGACAAAAACTTCCTGGTTCTGAATTCTAAGAAGAGAGAATAAAACATTGCTATTAAATATCATTATCTTAAACTTTCAAACTGACTTTGAAAAAGAGGATATCAACACTGAAAGCATTTGAGCATCTCTAAGTAATTTACACAATTAAAAAAAGAAAAGACAAAACAAAAAAGTTTAATATGGTGATTTTTTTAACCCCATTGGATAAAAGAAACTTTTTCTGAATACAGGTTTTATGTTGCAGGCTCATTTTTTAAGTTTAAATGTAAAGAAAGAAGAGTCATGACAGAAACTTTGAGCTCTGTTTAAGTTGTACAATCACTCACTATTTCTTCCACTCTCCTCTTCAGCTGGATGCAATCACTCGGCAGTGTCGGTTCTGGACGGGTCAGCCCATGACAGACATCTTTAGACCCACGCAGCCTCTGGACGGCAGAGTTGTGTACAGGTCCAGTGCGAGTGCAGCTCTGACAAGTGTGATCCAGCTGTGTGTGTGTGTTTTCTCAGTCATGCTCTGGACAATGGTCTGATACACTGACTGCATGTAACACCTGATCTGAGAGTTTAACTCCACTCTGTGTGTGAAAGCAACTTATACATGATAAAACAAAAATCTATTAATTATGTGCATGGTAATTCATTGTACAAAATGACATATGTTATTGTGCAAATTAAATGTTTGTTGTCTTTTAGCTGTTTTCTGACAAGCATAAAGTGAAATTACTCTGTAAAAGAAGTTAGTTACCTTAGCATCAAACTGTGATAAATCCATTAAGTTCCCTCAATTTCCTGATGATGTCCAAACCTTCCTAAGATAATAAAATGTCTATCACCAGTGTTGCTTTGTATTTAGTGCTCTTCAGCAAATTTTAGCACGCGAGCACACTTAATTGTAAAAATGTTAACATTTTCACATTTTCTAAACATGTCATTGAGAGCTTGTCAGCACGCTGTTAGCATTTAGCCCAAGGTGCCCAAGTAAAGCCTGACACAGCTGCCAGCTTGTTAACACGACTCTATGATCATGTTTCATTTCTAGACCACCTGTTGAGGTCAGCGATAAAGAAATCAGCCGACAAGGGAGTTTTGCTGTCCTGCAACATATTGGGAGATGGGATTTAGTTTTCAAGAGGAGTACATTCTCCATATGTTATCATGACGTTACAAAAACTATGCTTTTCCCTTCATGTTTGTTTAATAGTCATATCGGTGTCATAAATAAGTATAAAATAAGAGGTTTAGAAAAAGGTTTTGTCCATTTTGGATGGGCTGGGGGTGTTTAAGTAGACATACGTCCATAGATTTTATTTGACTTCTTTTTCCTGATATAACAAAAGACATTTTTGTTGATTTCTCGAAGTCTAAAAACGTACCTCCCTCGTTATGTTGGGAAAAGAACAGCGCTGGTTTTCCCATGGTAACTAATTCATTTCTCAAAATCTCGAGAAAATGATTCGAGATCTTTGACCCTTTTAAATACCCAACAGGATGCTCTGCAAACAACCAACATAAATTAATGCAAACTATGGTGATATGACCAACAAATACATAACATCACACGAATGTAGAATAACTTACGAGACTCTGAAGATACTATATATGGAATGAAACAGTTGGCCTTATATAATGAATAATACCACGGATTGATTTTAATTTCCATATAACTTGAGACTGATTTTCTGTGGACATTTTAAAACTTTGACCTTAAGAAAATTAATATTCTTTAACCTTTTTATTACATTGTGTTCAGCTCAATGGTTGATGGTTGAGTTAAATTAACTGTACATTTTACAAGGTTTCTCTTCCCTGAAAAGTTTTTCTGCAGCGCACCAACTTCAGTGTGTTTAGCTTTTAACTACCTCTCATAATGTTTGAATGTATGTGTAAATCAGTCTAATGGATCAGGCTGTAACAACTCTTTGAGAGACATTTATTTTCTTTGAATTAGCCAAGAAGTTTGTGAAATGACTGAGGAGGATTAACAATCAAAACACCCCTTTGCTACGCACAGAGATGTTCTCATGAAGAAAGGCAACAAGGTTTTTAAAAGTTAGACTGAAATGTAATACTTGTCTTAATTTAAGGAGTAAACCTGATGCTAAAATGTGAGGAATCACTGGGTCTGTTTCTTCAGCCAGCTCCTCAGGTGTTCAACTTGAGCAGTAACACTACTCTTGGCTGTGCCTCCGGGGGCGCTGTACTGCTCCACACTGCTTCTATAGTCCCACACTGAGGAGACATCTCTCTCAAACAGAGGGCTGAAATTATAGAAGAGACACAAAGGAGAGAAAGTGAGACTTCCTTCAATAAACTACTGTTCTACTGATCCTGCATGGAACATAAATTAACAATATGAGGTTAAGGCTTTTAGGTTTCATGTGTGCATGTCAATGAGAAGAAGACAGAAGAGTCACCTTAAAGCACTCAGGTCTTCCACAGTGAGTTGGTTCAGGGCAATGTTTTTGGATTCAGCTGCAAACACAGCTTTACCAGAGACACCATGAGCTTCTCTGAAGGGCATCTGCAACATAAAAAAACACAGGTGAAAGCTGTAATACAACTAAATGAATTAAGTGCATTTGTCTTTTTTTGTGTTCTTGTATGACATGACCAAAAAAAGTACATTTTCTTATTTATTTTTAATTTTAAAAAATGTAATACTGGTTATATTCGTCAAGAAAAAGTGGATCTGAAATCCTTTCAATAAGAACGATGTCTCTACAAAGGTTAAACCATTCCTTTATCAATGGAGGTTCAACAAAGAACCAAGAAGGTATTATTGTCTTCTTTGTCACAGTTGAGCCAGCAAAGATAATTTTCTCGCAGGCCAGTCTGGTTTCATCCCTGAGAGCAAAACCTTATTAAATAACAGCAGCTGTTTGGGAACTGGCAATATCAGGATAATTTTAAGACATTTAGTCACCTTAGACCAAAGGGTGGAAACTGAAGGACATTCCCAGAAAACATGGAGGTATGTACTGTACCAACCACATCAAGATTACATTTAGTGCATTTTGGATTGTCTATAAGCTTCTTTTTAAGCGCTTAAAAGCGCTTTTCTGTTGCATAATATTTATGTACAAATTTAAAGTGAATGGTATGTGGTCAACCCCAGAATTTTGGCACTTTTAAAGAATTAAATGGTTGTACATAGTAGACACTAGTCCTGTAGTTGTTTTTTGGGGGTTAATCCAAGTGTCCATTAGATGAGAGGATAAAGATATATCCCATGGAACCCTTAGGGAGGGAATATAGATCCTTGAGCTACTAGAAAGAAAGCAGTCCATCTCTGCTGTACAAATCTTTGAATCTATGGACTTCCCCATCGGCCCAGCTTTTATTGTAAAATAAGCAATCCATCTGTTTTTGGACTTCTATCCAAAATGATGCAGAGGTTAATAAATGCTAAGGTAATTTTTAATCATTTATTGTTGGTCAATAGCTTTGTATACAGATGTTACTGCCACTCCTGATTTACTATATTCTCATGATATAAACTGCACAGACTTCTATTTTATTTTTAATCAAACTCCTATAGTGTCTATTTCTTTAAGTTACTATTTTCATAAACATTAAAACAGAGCAGACATGACTCACCCCCTTCCTCACAAGGTAGTAGGCAAGGTCAGTCGCCAACATGTCGGGACTGAGGGCTGCCTCCATCACGCTCTGGTTGATCTGAAACAGGAGAAGGACACGCAATTTCAGCCAGTTGGTCTTTTGAGTTTAGTACAAAGTCATATTTTTGCAACATGACATGTTGGTAGAGCTGGTTGTCCTTCAGACATAATTCTGGTAGTACAAACCAAAAAGTTCTTCCAAAAGGAACAGCCGGAGGCCTGTGAATGTGTGTGAATGTGGTGAAATGAAAGGCTCTTTATCCCATCAGTGTATGAATGTTGTTTACAGTATACTGTATGTTCGAAATTGACAGCTAATGTGAATGCGCTTTAGTCCTTTTAACATTTTTACACACAAAAAGTATGAAGAATCTAGTTTTGAACCACAGGTCAAAAATCTATCCACTTTATTAATACATTAGTGTCAGCTCAATAACAGTCTCAGAAATAAAAATCTGTCTTTACCTCTTTTCTCAGTAAAACATCTTCCTACTGAACAACACTCAAATTCAAGTAAGAGTAAGAAATTCACAATTTGTCCTCCTTTATTACAAGGGAACCAAAGCTTCAAGCATCGACATGTTAGAATAGTGTGTGCAGTCAGTGATGGGAAATTCCTTCATGTTTCTGTAAAAGACAATGGCACCATTTGTTTTGGAACACAAACACAATGACATTACAAGTTCAGGACGACCAATCAGAACATTTTTAAAGTCATATTGTTTTCCCCTTATAGACCAGGTGCTGTTTTACTTTTTAAATATAAATAGTTCATTTAATCGCTGACCTTTAGAGTTGATATGACCCCAGTTGTGACCTGCAGCACAGCATGAACAGTATCATAGCAGTCAAACATGGCCTCCTTATCCTCCTGAGGAAGGAAGACAGAAAACTGTGTTGAAAACAAATATCCACAAATGAAATAAACAGCCTTATCATGTGAAAGCAATGAGACACTTTATAACCTGCAGGTCTTTGTTGTAGGTGCTGGGCAGACCCTTCAGCGTCATCATGAACCCTGCACACTGAAATATGAAAAAAATATAGAATAATTAAAGAACTTCAGAAACTGCAACAAGACATACTATAGACAAGAAAAGCCTGTGAAGTGTGTCAAAGCACAGCAAGTCTGCATGTACAAAAAGGTACTTGAGTAAAGCTCGAACTGAAAAACAGCCAGACTTTCAACCTGTGGGTTGCCAGGAGGAAGATCATAGAAGGACCGTTAACTTCTTAAGGAAACATACATGCCATACTCCTGTTTTCATTAACGGGGAGAGTGTATGGGAAATGTGATTTTTTCTTATGATAAGTTGGTTGCAATTACGATATATCAAAAAGAAAAATGTTTAAGTCTACAAGCAATTTCACGTGAGCATTTTCTTTTATTATCCGACCAAATGAAAGGTTTGAGGTGAAGCATTAAAATTAAGAAAATAATTATAAAAGAAGAAAAGCATCTCTTTATAAAGACTTCTTACGCTGCCAAAGGCACGGCCTGCTTTACTCCTGATCAGCTCCAGACTGTCAGCGTTCTTCTTCTGAGGCATTAGACTGCTGCCTGTGCTACAAACATACACAAACACAAACGGAAGTATGGGTGAAAATTGAATTGAATAAAAAGCAAACTTGTGCCTCTCTTGTATAAAAAGTGACAGGGCTTAATAAAAAAAAGTAAAACAATTAAATCAGTTTATAAAATAATACATAATTTTACATTTAAATGAGGATAATAAAATCAATCTTCATGTTTAAGCAAAGGTATTCAAAATGCTGTTTTTTTCATGTACTTTTATTAGTTTATTGTCAACCAACTCCACTGCAAAAAAAGTCTACTTCACTCCCATATTCTGATGGATGTTTTGTAAACATGGAGTTAGAGCGCACTCTGCTGGATAAATGACATTGAGACAACATTGCTGAATAACCCCACCCATTGTGTTTCTAGCTGGAAAAGAGCCACAGTGTGAACTCTGACCCAGGACATCAGCTTGAATGACTTTATTATGTTTTAAGGTATTGTTGTCGTTCCCACATGAACATTTCTACAGAGTTACAAAACAGGGACTAAGTCAAAGTTTGGCCGTCTTGAGAACATGTGCAGAAAAAACATAATTTATCAAGGCATACTAAAACACAAACTGACCTGTAAGCATCAGAGAGGGTGATGAAAGAGAACTCCTTGGTGCTGTACAGCATCAGGTCCTCCGCCATCTTACTGAGATGAGTCAAACACAACGAAGCCCAGAACAAGAACTCCACTGAAGAAACACAAAAATACATCCAAACATATTATCTCTGAGACAAGAAAATGTAAACAGATTTTCATTATTGTTTCCACATAAGACAGACGTTTACATACCAACAAAGTCCCTCTGGCCTGTGGCATCCATACTGTTTAGACTGATGCTGTCAAAGTCCAATTCTACAGAACCAGACGAGGAGACATTGAATGGCTCAGTTAATAAAAATGCATCCTTTGTATAAAAACAAGACCCATGTAAATAGTATATAAATGACATATGAAACAAAAGTGCTATTAAACACTATTAAAAGGATAATAATAAACTTTTGTGCAGTAGCCCAACCTTTCCTCAGCAGTTCTCTGTCGATGTCAAATGGTGTCCCAGCGATGGCACCACTAAAACAAGAAGAGTTATTGATATTGACAGTCCTGTCTGTGGGTGAAAACCTTTGTCAGTGTGTTCACAGCCTACCTGCCAAGAGGTAAAACATTAGCTCTTTTCTTGATCTCCTTAAGACGGTCAACATCTCGGCTCAAAGCGACAGCGTGACTGGAAGTGTTTCAACCAGTGATAGGGAAAAAATAAGAAACCAAGACTAATGTAAAAAAAATCATATTCTAATACAGAAAAAAAAGAAGGAGTGCAGTGAATTTTCCATTCGTTATACGTTTACCTGAGGATCCAGTGGCTCCATCTGATTGGCTGAGCTCTCTGCATGTGGGTGTAACCAGGAAACAGTACATCGATTTCACTGAGAGAGAAAGGAGAAAAAAGGCAATGCATTTATTTATTTTTTAAAGCCCAGTAACCAACAGCCATGTGTGTTTATGAGTACTGGTGTGTATTATATGTGGCATACGCTGCTGCCCGTTCCACCATGGAAGATATGAGCTGTAGAGCGTTGTCTATCAAGGTCGAGATGGCATCTCGCAGCCACAGCCTCATGTCGGTCACAACCTGTTAATTAATCACACACACACTTTACACTTAAAAGTCTTTATAAGGATGAGACACATCACCTGCTGTAACTAGTATTGAGTCATCATGTTTTCGATTTTGAGAAGAGAAACCTGGTCATTTCTGCTCCTGCCCGTGTGCAGCTTCCCTGCAGGTGCACCAATCAGCTCCTGAAAAGAAATGCACAATGTGAAAAACTTAAATGATCTAGGCTGGGTTTCTGAATGATTTTTCTCTTGAATTCCCCATGTGATGTTTACATTCAAAAGAAAATTATGTTGGGGTTTTTTTACCCTCAAAGGTTCAGACTCTTAATACTTTTAAACTCCCTAAACATTGTCTCTGATGCTCAGGAATATTGGGTTTGAATAGAAACATAGTGTTTGGTTTTTGTTGTTTTTTTTGCTTTTGGGACTTTTTAGAGTCTTTATTGGAGTGACAGGACAGTGGATAGAGTCAGAAATCAGGGAGAGAGTAAGTGGGGAATGATTGGTGAGGTCAGATTTGATCAAACCTGGGCCACCTGCTAAGCCTACAGCCTTTGTACATCGTGAGTGTAATCTTACCACTAGGCACCCAATATGATTTGCTTGTTTTAAAATTCTTTATATATCTCCAATTTGGTTGAACTGAACAACATATTAGCAGGAAATTTTTCACAAAAGCAGAAAAATAAAGATTTTATGTAAAATTGTGTGGCTGTAGGGCGCTTAGGTAGGACCATATATAATAAGCGACAAGGCTCATACACATTGTAATAAACAAACGTGTCAGCCAGTGCAACACAGTGGCTCACAAATTGGATTCAAATAGCCGAGGTATCATCGTGGAGATCCATGAGAAAGAAATATAAGATTTCTTTGTGGGATGACTGAACAACGTTAAGCTAAAATGAGAAACTGATAACTTCTGGTTGTAAAGATTTAGGTATTCAATATTGTTAGACTTTTTGGATTGTAGGGTGACAATATTTAATGTCTATAAAATGTACTTCGATTACAAACTGAATCCTATTCTCACTGTTTGGCCATAATTCTAATTACTTATGTTATTATTCTTACAAAGCTTAACTGGGAGACACATTAATTACATGTTTCACAAGGCAGGACAAGCAGTAACATGCAACCCATTGTTATTTTCAAAACTGAAATGGAACATTACAATAACTATAACATTCCCAAGATATTTGCATACAAAAAAATTGCAAACATACAAAAATATAAAATGTACAAAAAAACGAACGAACAACAAAGCTCAAATATACTTCAATAATATAAACTAAATTAAATTATATTAAATATTTATTGGAGGACTTGTGCCTAAAAATGCCTCTTATAACAAAACACTAGCTGTTGAATGAACCTTGACCTTTCATCTGTGAAATACCTTCTTTTTTTTTTTTACTATTGCTGAGTTCTGAAAAAAAAAAAAATAAATCACTCTCACAGTAAGCCTGCGCTCGTTGGCAGTATGGATGTCTTCATCTCCAGGTTTGATTACAAAAGCATCTTGGCTCCATTCTTCAGAAATCTAGAGGTTAAAAAAAGACTTTATTTAGTGGAGAAATATAGAGGGTGCAATTGTCTGTTTGAAATAATCATTCAGTGATGTGTATAAACTGTGATGCGTAGTTGTACTTTATTTTGATTGACAAACATTGTCTTCTAGTTGGAGGTCAGGTAGCACTCGCCATTAAATATAACTACTAAATATCAAATTAAAAAATTCTGTTGTGCTTCTCTATTTTAGATGATGTGTTGTCAAAGGTTACAACAGAAACTATTTGGTTTGAGAGGGCCTTCTTAAAAACTGATATGCCTCTGTTGGGGTGGGCATCAGAGGCACTGCCCTGAAATGGTTTAAATCATACCTCATGGACTTTCTCTGTTGGGATAGCCAAGTCGAGGTCTTCCACCTCTAGGCTTTTGGGGTTTCCTCATGGTTATGTATGTTTTATTACTGTTTCATGCTTTGTTTCGTTTGTCTTTTACTGATATCGTCTCTGTCCTATCATTAACACTTTGTTGTTTTTTTACACCCTGTTTTGGAAAGGTGCTATATAAATAATGTTGATTATTATGTTGGTAAAAGAATTGCAATGTTTAGCAGCTGTCAACTGTTACATGACATTAAAACTGACCTGCACAAAATCAGGATTACAGAGAAACGTAATAGGGCGTTATCTTTTTAATCTGATCTTTCTCATTTGTTAATTATCATCTAGGCAATGACGCACATACCCATAATGCAGCGGTACTGCACTTCCTGACAAGCATGTGTGAGAGAACTTTCGATCAGAAAATATTAAAATCACACAGCTTACTCAGCAAAGTGTCAGCTTACGTGGCAGTGAAGTTTAAGTGCGTCTCTTGATGCTGTGCGAAGCTGTGTGTATGTGAATTCACCTGATTCAGCCCTTCTACAATCCGGTTCATTTCATCCGTGGTGACCAGCTTTGCCCTTTCCAGAGCTTTCACATAGGCCTTGCTCCCCCTGATATCAGCATCCCACATCCTCTTGTCATATGCGATGGATGCATTAAACTTCTCCATGATAGGATCCGTGTCTCCAACGAAACGCCCTCCCCAAAGTTTACTTCCCTGAAGAGCAGCAGAGACAGAGTTACAATTATGTGAGTATATAATTTAATAATACATATTATCGTAAGTGTGACCACATTTGGTTGCAGATATTCAGCTCAACAGAGGGAATGATCCTGGTTTGACAGCTTACTTGAAGCGTAGCGTGCAGCTGAGTGCTAAAATAAATACACGTGGAGGCCAGATCAGGGACGAAGACAAAAAGTTATCCCTACCTCTGTGCTTGCCATGATGGTAGTCAACAACCTGGGTCCACACCGGGTTATATCTGATGAAATGTTTTGTCTGATGGTACGCTGAATGGAAATTATCAACTCAGTTTCAGTCCTCACGATTTGAGAAAGGGGCGAAGTGCTCCGTACAAATCTGTGTGTATCACTTTAAAATACGTCACTGAACGCGTCTCTACGTACGTTACGTAATGCGTGAACTGAATTGTAACACTTATTTCACTCCTGTCAGGAATATCACCACCATAACAGCATTTTTCTCTGAGTCACAACTGTACAGCTAAGGGTATAGGGGGTTTCTTCAACAAGGGGCACTTTTAGACATGTGAAAGTCTCATATTTGCCTAATTTCCCTTGTAACGAGGTACAAGAAAGGAGGAACTTCCGTTCCGTCACAAAAATGTGACAATTTTGGACATACACTATATTTAGACCCTTTATGAACAAATGTAACGACTGCTAAACGTAATGCAATTGTATTTACGTTTTGCATAATGACATCCAAATGACTAATCACAACTAGTTTTGCCTGTTTACATAATTTTAATTTTTTTTGTAGTATGCCATTAATAAAATGAAACAAGGGCCAAATGGCACAGCGCACTTTTACCAAAATCTGACATGTAATGCTGGATTAGGTCAATATTGTGATGAAATAAATAGATTGTACACAATTAAAGTCTAAGTAAAGTGTGATCTAACACATTGTGTCTAATAAGTGTTTAATGTATGGTTTGAACTTTTTGAATATTTAAAAATAATGTGCAGTTTTTGAAATGACAGGGTATCTTAAACTGAAAACAGCTAAAACATAATGTGAAATATATCAACAGAAATATGATCTATGAGTTGGTACACTGAGGTTTAAGCAATAAATAAAAGAAAAGTAATTTCATTGATTAATGGTAAAAGATTCTCTCTCTTTTTTAAATCAAATTAGTATTTTAGGTCACGGCCATGTCATCCGCTTGACTTTGAACCATGCTCTTATCCCATCAGCATGGCGTTTTCCATGGCCAGCTTCCAAAAAGTTCAGAGTAACTTTCTTTCATATGGCATGACAGTTTAAAGATAATAATTGTTCCTCTATTATTGTTCATCATACTGAAGCAGTGACATGTTGTTCCTTGAGGGAAGTAAGACCTTTTTATACATAAACCCAAATAGCTAAAGTGTCATGGCAGAAAGAGGAGCTGAAAGAGCAGGCTGAAATGACACTTTTCTTGATATATCAGCAGTGTAAAGTGAAGCCTGTTTGTCTGAATCCCAAAATTGAACTGCTTGGATTTTACTGCTATATTTGCGGCACAAGTCCTCTGCAAATGTGTTCTCAGGTCAAACTCATCCTCCCTGACATTTCCCTTTAGACCACAGAGAACAATGTACTGGTCAAAGGCGTGAATATAGACAGTGGAACCTGTACAGTTGCTCTTGGGGTCTGTGGTTAGCTCTGACAACCAGAGGTCTGTGGTTGGCAGCAAAATCTAACAACAGACTGGTATGAAAAACACAATGAACAGACACAAAGACGAAGGAACACAGAGACTTAATAGACACAGGGGTATTCAGACACAGGTGAGACTCATCAGGGTAATCAAGACAGGAGGGAAACAAAGAGGCAGGAAACCAGACAGCAGTGAAAACTACAAAGTAAAACAGAACACTGAAAAAACACAAGGAACAGAACTACTATTTTTAATCAAACAGGGCAGGGAATCTAAAGCTAAACTTGGTGTATTCATTGTTTGAAGCATCATTTCAGAAACGTGTTGGATAATTTTAATGCATGCTCCTTTTTGTTAAAGATTCATCCAAGTATACTGTATATACTTAGTTATGTTTGTTCAAAACAAATATGACTTCACTGGTTGGAGGCCCAGCCTAATAAATAATACGGATAACAAAATGTATGTTATTATATTCCATAAATCAACCTCAGGGTTAAGCTTTCAGATTTGTCAGAAATCTTTGGAAAGAAACACAAATGATAAAAGATGCTTTACTCAATGACAAGACTGTGTTGTCTCAACAAAAGTAACACGTTTATTTTGTAATGGATCTGGTTTGTTATATTAAGAGATCATCTCTGGTAAGGTTGCGTGTTCCTTCAACAAAATTGATCCTTGATATCACATATAAACGGTTAGAAACATGAAAACACATTAAATAGGTTCATCAAATAATTTCCATTATCAGGTGAAGTTTTTATGCACAGGCTATTTGAATGGTCAAAATTCATGCATGTGCCAGACCGTTGACAGAAACCAGTCAAACTATTTTTACAGGAAACAGGAGTTATTGAAAAATAATTTAGTTCAGTAACCACCAGCTACCACACTCCAGTCCGGTAGGTGGCAGAATCACCCTTAAGATGGTTTGTCAATCAAATCAAAAGAAGTAGATAGGAGACGGAACCTCCGTTACCCCCTTTGTTTCTGCACGGGAGCATTTGAGACCGACTGCTGCAAAGTGACTGGCGAAATGGAAGTGTGAGATCCCTTTTTTTTTTAATTTATATACGTGCAGATATTAGTTTACAGTTGATTATTTATTTGTAAATGGGATTAAAAGTCTGACCGCAGGGTGCAACGTCACTACATTTACCTCCAATTAAAGAGAGGGAGACACCACGAGCTTTAAAAGTTAAATACGCAAACAGTGTTTTACTATGAGTTACACGTCCTGACACTTTAAGGGTTATTGAATGAGAAGGTCACATCTTTCAATAAAAAATATAATTTTATATTTTCCCATCAGCAGTGTTAAACAAAAAAAAGGTAGATGAAATCAGTTATTTCGTTAATTGAAGAAGATGATAACTGAATAATTATTTAAAGCTTTTTCCTTTGTTGTCTTCATATGTTTTATGTCGAAAACAAAGTTCAAACTACGTTATGATGAATTAAGCCAGCCCCTTTTTTCCTGCAATTGTCAACATCAAAACGCCACTTCTGGTTTTTATAAATCCAATAATTTGAGCCCATAAGGCCCCAATCCATATTTTAGAGCTTGAAGATTGATGGTATCCTCACTCTAGAGAGTAGAGGTGAAGACTGAGATCTGGTCAAAAGCTTCAAGGCTAGAACGTTAACCTTTTGAGTTAAAATTATTTAGTCGACATAAAAAGCTTTCAAAGGTTCAGCAACATTGAAACTTTTTGCCTTCATTTCTTATCACCAGGAAAAACTCGAGTGCTGCTATGCTGAGCAACTATGAGGTAAGGTCGTATATATTTTGTCTCACTATTTTAAATGAAAACATTTTGTTCAGTCTTTGAAGTGAATCTTATGGTTTAGCTTCACTTCAAATGTTTGTGTCCGTGTTGTTTCAGGTGTTCAAACTCCTCACAGACCTGAAGGAACAGAGGAAGGATAGCGGGAAGAACAAACACAGCTCTGGACAGCAGAACCTCAACACCATCATGTATGAGGTAGGCACTTATCGTCTCTCTCTTCACTGGGTAAACTTTGCCAAAAATGTGCCAACAGTTTCTTCTATATTTCCAAACAGACCCTGAAGTATCTGTCAAAGACGCCCTGCAGCAGGCAGAGTCCAGAGATCGTCAAAGAGTTCCTTAAGACCATGATGCCTCACAAACTCACAAAGTCAGTGAGCTCAACACAGCCCTGTATTCTTTCTGTTTTATTAAAAACACCATTTTTAAATAACATAAACATATACACTAATGTTTTTTATCTGCTATATTTCACGCATCAGGGCGGAGAAACTGCAGCTTCTGAACCAACGACCACAAACAGCAGTGGAAATTCAGCTCGTGAGTTTTTACTTTAATGTTATAATTTCTTTATTTGGTATTATTTACTGATATGCAATTCATCTTTGGTTTACACATGTGATAAACTGATTGTCAAACAATAAGACGGTATAAATCTTGATAAATCTTGGCTCTTGATGTCGGTGCCACACGACGTACAAAAGTCGAAGACAGACCATAAAATAATTCTATCATTCAGTATTGTTTGAATGAAACCCTTTCAAAGACATCTGTAAGCCTCCCTGTTTTCAGTCTGTTCTAAATAAACTTCATGCTGCTGGACAAACTCAGTAGAGAATCATTTGTGAAAATAATCCCCTAAAACGGCCCTCTTTTCGCCTATTCGTTAAACATGTTCATGGCCTGCTTTAGAAGATCTAAGTCCTTAACAGGAATAATTGAGGTTGTTTGTAATATGATGGTATTTAGAAACAGAATGTTATGTTTTATCAGATAATTAATATACAATTTCAAGAACATCGGAACAAATCTCAGCCTTGTCCTTAGACCAACCACAGAAGGTTGTGGTTAATCGTGAGGCAGTTTAAAATCGATTCAGAGGTATCAAGGTTCACGTTGATACTGTGAAAAATGAACAGCAGTAATGTCGTGAGCATCAGCAGCTGTAGAGCAGAGGCGGTCAAACCACACTAACAAGCAGGTTTGTAGCCCGCTCACCCAAACAAGTGCAAGAGCCAAAGAGACTACGAGGTGCGTTGGTGTTTTTATGAAAAAATTAAAAGAAACTTTCAGTCATTTTAAAATAAATCGTGATGGTATCGTGTCGTTAAGCCAGTATCGTGAATCGTATTGTGAGTCAAGTGAATCGTTACATCTGTCGTCTCTTTTGTTTTCCGACCTCAAAGAAAATGATCTAGAAGTCAATGATCATAAGTCAATAAAAGGTGTCAGAATGTAAATGATCAGAACAGGTGCTTTAATGATTCTTTTCACATGACCCTTAGCATAGGCAACACTGGACCATCCTTAGGACAAAAAAAGGAAATGATGCTGTGATACTTAACCCAGTATCAGTATCATCAGTGTATCATTTGGACTTAAAAAGAACATTAACGGGGTCGCCGGTGGCGCAGCTGCAGTGCGTGCGACCCCATGTATTGAGGCTTAGTCCTCGCGCGCGGGCGGCCCGGGTTCGCGTCCGGCCTGTGGCCATTTCCCGCATGTCTCTCCCCACTCTCTCTCCCCCTTTCCGACTCTATCCACTGTCCTCCCTCTACAATAAAGGCAAAAAAGGCCAAAAATAAATCTTTAAAAAAAAAAAAAAAAAAAAAAAAAAAAAGAACATTAACTTTTTTTAAATGCAGGAAGTCTGAATGTGACAACTATTTTATTTATCGTTCATACAATCCTTTTGTTTAATTCATTTACAAAACTAGTAATGAGGTCATATATTTGGGTGCCTGTGGCTCAGTGGTTATAGTCGGTTGGAAGGTTTGCGGTTCAATCCCCAGCTCCTGCAGCAACATGTCTGATGTGTCCTTGGGCAAGACACTTAATCCCGAGTTGCTCCCGCTGCTTCGTCTGTGGCACCGGTGTCTGCAAGTGCATGAATGGGATCAGTTATTTCTGATGGTCACGTTAAATATTAGCCTCTGCCATCAGTGTGTGAATGAGTGGGTGTGATATGCGCTGTCAAAGCGCTTTGAGTCATCAGAAGAATATAAAGAAGAACTATAGAGGCTCATGTGTATTTAACATCTTTACACTGAGCTGTTCTTGAATATGTAAAAGCATATCTTGGGTCATTTTAGTTTATTGTCCATCTTATTTATATGTATTTGTAAGCCTTTATTCTTTAATGGATAGGACAGTGGATAGAGTTGGAAATCAGAGAGAGTGGGGAATGACAAAGGAACCTGGACTGCAAACTTGGAGGAATATTCTCCATGCGACATGACCGCATCCCACGTCACTGTAGTTTCACCACAGCATGCCCTTATTTGTTGCATTAAGGTTAAGCAATTAATGTAAGTGTAGCGAGATATTCTCAGCACTGTTGTTGTCTTGTTGTTGTCCAAAGCAAACAATGTGTTGAGCCATTTCTTCACTGAAAACACTCCTTTGGCTCCTATATTGAAGGAAAATCCCCATGAAAGCCTTTTATTGGTGGCACGTCTTTAAATGTCTGAATCTGTGTCACCAGTGTTTTTTATAGAGATCCACCTCTCAGCAGGAAACAACATGGACAGCTTGTTCACCCAGGCCAAATTGCATTTTGGGTTTCAGACATTCAGTCCATTACCAGTGACATCAATAACTTGTAGCGGTGCACATGGAAAAGTAAAATGGCCCCGCAGCTATTTGGACTCAGTCAGATCTAAAGCCTATTTCCACAGCTGGAAATTGACCTCAGACTGGTTGAAACATGCTCTGCTTTCTTTTCTGGTCACATGTTACATCACCTCTGATGTTCTTGAATTAGAATCCCTGTTTTTGTGTTATGTCTTTTTGTCATTTGCATGTGCCAACATCCAGTTTTAAAAACAATAAATAGAAAGAAAACAGAAATAGTGCAGTTACGTCTTTTAGTGGAATGAATGTACAATCACATTGATGAGCAAGCTGCTTTTAAATTTTGATAAAAAAAACAAAAAACAAGTGGCTTTTCTAAAGCTTTCTGTCATATCACATGGTCTGTATCAGCAGGTGGGGTTACCTACCATGATTTTTTTTATGTTTACATTATCATGTAGTTTAAACATTTAACTTAATTTAACTTTTTATTGCATGTTATCTACATGTTATCTTCTCTTTTAAAGCAAGAGGTACCAAATGACGTGTATCTTGATTATTGAAGCCTGTAAACATTTCTGGATAAACAGGACAGTAAAATAAAAATCCTCCTGGACATCTGAATATGTGCCACTCAATCATTTATCTAATAAATCCTTTCTGTCTGTGTTCAGTTGGTGGAGGAGAGTGAAGAGCGGCTATCAGAGGAGCAGATTGAGGAGCTCATCCAAACAGTCTCTGCTGCTCTACCTGGTGACCCGGAGCTGGAAAATGCAGACGGAGAGATTGAGGAAGCTGTTGAACAGTCATGACAGAGTGGCACCCAGAATGACTCATACGTTAGGTGGAGAACTGGAGTAAAGTTTAAAGACTGCTTTTTACCTTCACCATGACACACCCCCTTTTGAACTAAACAACAAGCGGACTGAAGGGACAAACAAATGCTGCATGGTCGTAGATAAAAGGACCCGATCACTTAATTTTGAACAGAAAAAGATAAGCCGGTTGTAATTCGCGTTTGCTTCTTTATGTACAAAAATAGGTTCAACTCTAATGATCATGTCCCTGCCTAAGAACAGGTTTTAGGACAGTGAGTCACAGATGATTTGCATTGTGCCGGTCTAATTTGTATTCCACCTTAGATATTGTTCATGCAGAGACGGACTGTTTTTATTGTGCTATATTTATGTCTCCTTAATGCCAGTCATCACTGTCCCTTCTCTCATTCGTGCATAAAATAAGGGTTTTTGCTTCTGATTTACCACGTCAGACTTGTCATGGTACAGCTCTAACACAAGGTTAGATAATGATATCAGAGTGGCTGAGTGATCACAAACATGTTTACCAAAAGGTAATTGATGTCTTTTTCTATGCAGTGCTTTTTGTAACAGGTTTCTTTCTTCTTTTTTTCTCCATAATACAAAAATATCTACTGAAATGTGCCTGTCAGCAAGTCAACGGCACAACAGAAGTTTTCATCAAAGGCTGCAGGCTTTTCTTGTGCTCCACACATGACGCAACATCACAGGCTGTGAAGAGCTGGTGCTGCTGTCGGACGATAATCAGAAACCCTATTCAGTATCAGACAATAGTAGCATCACCCTCACTCCTTCTCTCATCTGCATCCTATCTGTGACTGCAACTCAAAGGAAGAACAGCCAATGTAGTGTACTGAGAAGACATCATATGGGTCATTCTTTTTTATGATCGTTTAATAAGTTTGGAAGGTTGTTTTAGGTGTTGAGTTTGAAAGAGGCAATCAATCATTCATCCTCCTCTAATAATGTCATCAATCAAAGCCCTAACAGTTTTTTTTTGCTGGATAGGTTTGTGTAACCACTCTGGGTATAATCTGTAAACTGATGTGACGATAGAAACTCCTGATCTAAAGACAATTAATCACCTTGTTTTCCTCACCTGGGATGTTCTTTGATTGTGACTTTATGATCTAAAAATGTCTGAAATGTAATTAAGAATTAATTTATACAGCAATTTTAAAACAAAGTGCTTCACAGTTAAAACAATTCACACAGTGAGAAAAAATTTAAATCACAATGTTGAACAAGGAAAAGTTAAGAACAGGAAAACATACGCACAAACAAAAAGTTGTCTTGCATCAAAACAGCTCCATTTACAACATAAATATTAAAGACAAGATACAATCAACAATCCATCGTCAGACTAATATTTAGAGACCTTCAGTGTGCTTTGGTGTGGGATTACACTCCTTACTGAATTTTAGGATTGACTTGTGTATAATAGTGCTTCAGTTGGACCTTGTTAAAATGTGGGACCATGTTTATCAGGTTTCATGGTAATCATTCAAATTCACACGGTGCGGTTAGAGTCTGAGACGATGCTATGACCTAAACATGATTTTAATGTAGGCTGATTCATAAAAAAAAGTTTAAAATGGTTGGCCTGCGATATTGTGAAACAGCAGAGGAAGGATGTGCTGATTACACTCATGTAGCTTTCCGTTTTGAGTTTCCTGTTAGTGCATTATATCGGTTTCCTGTGCTTGCTTTGCAAAATAAGAAACAAAACAAAAAAGTAAAGTGATGGACCCTGATTTAAAGTCAAACATCACACCCAGTAGCCCAATGTCTGTCGAGCTTAAAACTGAAGGGGTCAAAATGCTGCAGCAATATGAGGATCAACTTTATTATTAAAATAGACTGATGTGTTTCGACTTGTGGTCTTTATAAGGGTCATCTTCAAACTGAACACCTCTGAATAACACACTGTCATTCTGTGTGACCATTTACTGTTAGCATCAAGGATTTGTGTTATTCCACATTGAGTTTTTCTGTTATTTATTGATAAATCTTATAATTGTAGAACAATTTTTAGTTCAATGTTGGACGAGGACGTCACATGGGCCTGTTGGAGGGAAATTTAGTAACACTGAAGACAATCTAGTTTTCCAGGGAAGCTAAGGCCCTGAATGTTTTGAAATAATAGTTAAATAAAACGAAACCATATCACCTTACCAATGACATGGCAGAAGAGTTATTGGGGTGCATGCATTATTATTATATAGGTCTTAAATCCAATGTTTACAAATATAAAATACCCATTTCAACATTAGAAAAAAGTAATTAATTGATTAGCTCAACATTTTAACACCTATCTGGTCAATAGTCTTCCGAGTGCTTCACTCATTGATTATTTAAGTATCTCCTTACTTATTCATGAATTTCAGAGATTATTTATGTTTTCTTTATAGTAATTTGACAGGTTTATGTTTTGAGGTTCACCTCAGGGGCTGCAATCCATCATGAAGATCCAGAGTCACTGAAATGTGCCGTACAAATGAAAAGGTGGGCAAATTAAATGAGAGCGAGTTAAACCTCAACTAAAATTCACACTGTGATTACATTTTCCCTCAGGGCTTTTAGCTGAGAGCATACAAATCGATGCAAGTAAAGTCATTTAAGCCTCAAGCATATCTTGTGGTGTCACTGCTGCGGAATTGCCCTTTAACATCTCCACCAATCGGGTGAGCTCAAGCAGATGCGCTTTAGTATTCAGAAGGGGCTTCTGACCAATCAGCGCCTTGCTTTCTCTGCCTGGTTGAGCTCGTGCTCGCTGGCGTGTGTTTTTTTTCCCTCCTCCCAGCGGTGGATACAGCTCGACTTCTCACGGTTCAAAGTTACATCAGGAAAACAGCGTTAACAAGGATAGTTGTGCGTTTTACATATCAAATATGCCGTAGACATCACGGCCCTTTCTTTCGCCCACATATGAGAGAGAGAACACCGATGTGGTCGTCGACAGAGGAGCTGCTGGTTTCGGCTTTTGGATCAAGGTTGATGTGTGTTTTTTTTCTCAGGATTTCGACAGTTTCACGGACGTCGGTAAGTGAACGAGCTGCCTCCTCACAGATAAATAAATTGTAGCAGGTAAAATGTTATTAACCAGGGTTTTTTGTCTGTCGGATATGGGTGTCCTCTGGTCTGTCACGGTGTGCATGTCTGATAGCAGGTCATTCACCTGGTGGCCGCCTGCTGCCTCGGGTGCATATTTGAAGACATGTATCTTCAGTCCAGATGTTCGTGGCTGCTGGGCCTTCACTGTAAAGCTGTGCAATAATCATATTTAAACACACACCGCGGTGATATAGCTTTTAGTTGTTTGCATCAATATGCACCTGGTTCACCACATTTTTTTTTTTTTTTTTTTGCAAGGTTGCAAAACAAATATCCACCATGAAGCAGCTGCAAAGTAGCCCGACCTTAAAGACATGCAGTACATGTTTTTGTGAAGCTGTCTTTGAAACATTAATTGTACAGGAGTAAAGGGATAATTCAACCTCTCTGTTCAAATAGTGTGTACGCTGCTGTAAGTCTTTAAAAAGCAAGAGTTAAATCTCTCCCTTAGGCAGGAAATCTGTGTCATCGTCGCCTCCTGCTGCGAGGAACACACACGTCTTGTGTTTCTTGATAACCTGCTGGCCAGAAATGTAACCTTAAGGCACCAGGGTCACCAAAAATGCCTGCAACTAAAAAGTAAAGCAGATGTCAGCCCCTCCTTCAGACAGAACACAGCTCACTGTTTCTGAGTGTTTAGACTTTGTGACTTGTCCCTGATCAGAGAACTCACTGGCCTTCTTCAAGGTCAGACCCAAGAATAGAGCTGCAGGTTTTTGCGGAAACCACTTTGTGAGGAAACGAGTCTAAAAGAGTCTAACCAAGGAGGTAGTTTCAGTCACTGACATTTGAGATGTTTTTGTATTTCCTTCCAAAACAATGTTTATGAGATTATTATCACTTATAATATCTTTTAAGGTTCCCCTCCAAAAAAGATGGTTAGTGTTTTTAACGGTATGTCTACCTGAATGTCCAGATAATACCAGAGGTATATTATAGAGCTGGAACAGAAACTTGTTTAGTCAACAGACTTAAAAATAACTGACAGTTATCACGTCTTTTATTCTATGCAAAGGTTTGTATTGTTTCTCATCTTCGCCATTTGAAAGATCTCTTCTTCTTCTTCTTCTTCTTCTTCTTCTTCTTCTTCTATAGTCATTTAGTTTTTGCTATTTTAGAGTTGTATTAACACAATGATGATCAAGAAGAAAAACAACAAATGAATCAATAATGAAAATAATTGTTTGTATTTGTGCTTAACTGGCCCTTTACTGAGGAAAAGTCCTTATAGATGGGGGTGAAATAAACCAGCCAGTCTCGTCTTAAACCGCTGGCCTAATTCTCCATAAACTCCAAGTGGCTTAATCTCTGCATGGAAATGCATTAGAATTACATGTAAAGCTGGTGGAAATACCCGTGGACTTAGCAAGGCTTAAGGCAGCACCTCGGTCACCCAGCCAGGCCATCATGTCCTCATTTCCAGCTGTTTTTCCCCTTTTTGCTTTGATCATCAAATTTTAGAGGCCAGCTACTCCAGTCCGGAGAGAGGAGTGTTCCCCCACGTGGCATCCAGATGTCAGGCTCGCTGAACAGTCTCAACGAGACAGAAATACCACAGTGCATGTGAGAGAGGGACGTCAGGGGGAACAAGGGGAAAAGAGAAGTTAAAGATCTGTGAAGTAGCTTCAGAAATAGTTCAAACAGTGAGCGTAACCAGTAAATGAAACCTTCTTGAAGATAATGACAAGCTGAATTCTGTTCTCCTAACAACCTTGAGTGTATTCATTTGTTGTGTGCTTAAAAAAAAAAATAAAAAAATAGAGGAACTACAGACACGCACATGTTGATGTAAGTATGCCTCATAGTGAACACTGAAGAAGAGAAATGGGGAAGTTGCGTTAGTCTACGTTTCGTCAACTGTAACCTGATCCGACACACATGGTGTTGTGTGGCAGAAACTGTCTGTGAGAATTAAAGAGGAAGCAGTAATTAGAGTGAAGTGTGATACTGCTCCACAGTCTGGATCGTCCCAGTGGACAGATGCAAAATAAAACTGGGTGTGATTCAGCCTCTCGAAGTCAGAGTCATGTCGCCAGTCAGAAATCACACCTTGCCAATAACAGCTTCATCATGCAGCTCAGCGGCTGATGTTTGGAAATATATAATACATCATGATGGTGGACGGTATGTTTGTTTGTCGTGAAGTAAAATCCTAAACTGGAGTACATTTGAAGTCCTGACACGGGAGCCTCCTGATGAGCTGATGAAGGCTCTGTGCGTTTCTAATTCAAGTCTTTATAATGTGTTCTTCTGTTTAGGTAATAATGATTAAGAGATGTGGCCAGCTGTGGAGCGCAGCAGGCCTGGATCCTGCCCTGCGACACCAAAGCTGAGGAGTTGTGGAGGAGTGAATAGCCGTCTTGCCCACCCCTGATCATCCCACCTGGACATCGCCTTCGATCAAACCTTCCTCATCCACGCTTCCGCTTCAAGTGAACTCTTAAACTGATCGTTCCTAATATTTAACAAATATCCCATATTCCAGAATCCTCGTTTATTGTTGAATTTTATGAAGCCACCATGAGGAGCAGCAGATCCAGCCTCCTCCTGGGCTGCGTGCTCTTCTGCTCCGCCTCCTTGCTTTACCTGGGCATGAGTGGCGTGGAATGCCCTCCGAAAAGCCATCGTTACAGGTGGATGGAGCTCAACCTGGGGATGGCCAATCAGAGTTTATCCCTGACTGAACACTTCCCGGAAGACACGCCCCTGATCTTCATCGGAGGCTTCCCCAGGAGCGGCACCACGCTGATGCGCGTCATGCTGGACGCCCACAGTCACGTGCGTTGTGGGGAAGAGACTCGAGTGATTCCCCGTCTCCTGGCCATGCGGGCCACCTGGAGCCGCTCGGTGAAGGAGAGGATACGACTGGACGAGGCCGGGGTCACAGACCAGGTGTTGGACTCAGCAGTACGAGCATTCCTGTTAGAGGTTTGTCCCAACTACCAAAATAACAACTTCAAATAGCTTCTTGTTTCTATTCATCCATCCATCCTGTTTTAATGACATTTTCTTTTAATCCCATAAAACAAATAATCACCTAATACTCGTTTTTGAGATGGGTGACGTCATTCAGGCTTTGTCTATTGATGTACTCGAGGACTTTCGCCTCTGTACAGGGGGCATGCACGCTCACCACTAGGCCACCCGTCCCCCTCAATCATCTAAAAAAAAACAACATTTTTTTAGCTGCCCACCTATATTTAAGAAAATAATCATGTGTCCCAACATTTTAAATTTGTGATTTAAAATGAGTAAAAAAAGACGTTATTTGTGTAAATGTTTCTTCACACTCAGTCATAACTCGTCTACCTTGAGTGAAGTGTCTAAACGTTGTTATATTAGAACAAGTGCTCATCCCTGTTAGTAGGATTTACACTCATGGTCGTATTTAGGCCTCAGTATAAACATGACAAGCTCGCTGTTCTTCTTCTTTGAAATAGAAAAGGCTCGTATATAAAGGCGTTTTTTAATTTTAATTTTTCAGGTGATAGTCGGCCACGGCGAGCCGGCTCCACGCCTCTGCAACAAAGATCCGTTTGCTTTGAAGTCTCTTTCATATCTGTCCCGCATCTTTCCCAAAGCCAAATTTGTGCTCATGCTGCGAGATGGGCGGGCCACCGTTCATTCCATGATATCACGCAAGGTATGCTGGGATTTTTGCTCTTATCAGAAACAGCCTCTTTTGAAGTGTGAACACAGGAAGTAAAATATATTGTCACAGAATGTGTATCACATGTTTGTATCTCTCCTTTCTTTCCATCCATCCACAGGTGACCATCTCTGGCTTCGACCTGACCAGCTACAGGGACTGTCTGACTAAGTGGAGCAGCGCGGTGGAGACCATGTTCAGTCAGTGCCAGGCGGCCGGGGAGGAGCGGTGTCTGCCAGTCCGCTACGAGCAGCTCGTCCTCCACGCCGAGGAGGAGATGAAGAAGCTGCTTCACTTCCTAGATCTGCAGTGGGACCCATCAGTGCTGCACCACGAAGAGCTGATCGGAAAGGCTGGTGGTGTTTCTCTGTCCAAGTGAGTCTTTGAAGTGTGCGTGCGTGTGTGTGTGTGTGTGTGTGTGTGTGTGTGCACACAGAGCTCCACCTAGCTGTGGTTGTATCCAGACTAAAATTACACTTCAATGTGCAGAGGCGTGTAGATTTTTACTGGAAAGGCAGGTGGTTGTTGTTTTGTGTGGCTCAGCTTAACCTCAGCACATGAAACTGGTTTAACTACCACAGTTAAAGTTCAAGTGTGGGAGTTTGAAATGTAACCGTTACAAGTTTTGTAAAGTATTGAAATGCCTTAAATTATCCTCTTTATGCAAGGTCTAATATCACCTTGAGTACTTTTCAAAAGCTTTGAAGTTGTTATATGTTCTTACTCGGGCTGTCTACATTATTCTACATTAATTATATTATTGTTATTTTAATTATTATTGATATTAATGTTTGAAATTCCATTATTTCACATTTTCAAATCAAAATTCAAAGGCTTTTACTTTACGTCTATAGTACTTATAGATATATATGTGAAATCACTTGAATAAGATAATTGTTATCCTTCTGTTGTGTGCCATGATGTGAGTAAAAGAGAGGAAGTGAAGGTAATTTAAAACTTTATTGATCAGTAAGAAATATCTCTACTAGCCCCGCCCACAGTAGGGAGGTCACATGACTACTGGACTCTGGTTTGTGTCATCAAATAGTGCTGCGTAGGAGTCCTTTTGTTTTGTAATGGCCCTCAGCTGACGTGCCTTCTTCCTGCAGTCTGTGTCGTCCTACATTTCCAAGAAAGATATTAAACGTTTGAGGCAAAGTCCAGTGTTTTTTATCTATTAAGCATCCAAAAATTTGAAGGTCCATTTGATCGTGCATCCATCCCTTAGTAGGTGTTTACTTTGTGCTGCTTCTCTTAATCGTTGTGAATCAAGTAGAGCAAGTGATTACAGGCCAACTCTGGGAATTCAGTGAGAGTCCTGCTGCTTCAAACCTGGCGTGTGTGCGTGTAGGGATTAAGGCTACAGTATTTGATGTTATGCAACAACTGGCACAAGAAACTTTAACATCTTCTGTGTTTTTGTGTGTAGGGTGGAGCGCTCCACCGACCAGGTGATGAAGCCAGTGAACACTGACGCGCTCTCTAAGTGGGTTGGGAACATTCCCTCTGACGTGTTGAGTGACATGGCGGAAATTGCCCCCATGCTAGCTCGTCTGGGCTACGACCCCCATGCTAACCCCCCCGACTACACAAGACCTGCATCTGTGCCGCCGTCATACAACTACTCACAGGTGAGGTAGACATCTAGTACCTAACAGAATGATGAGGAGATACTCGGCTTGTTTTACCTTCTTATCCTCTCTGTTAACAGGAGACATCCTGAAATAAGGACGTTTGTTTCCATTGTTGTACTGACTCTGCCCCACGTGACTTTAGCAGAAATCAGATGTAGCCTCTAATAGTCAAGTACACTGTAAAACATTTAATGTTTGAGGAAACCAACAAACAAAGAAGTGGATCAAATGACGTTTATTATTTGTTTGAGTTTCTTTGGTGTATGGCAATAATGATCTCAGTTGCCATTTGAGATCTTAGAAAAGTGAGTTTGCAGGTGAAAAGTTTGTAGAATTATATAGAAGAAATATAACTAACATATCGGCTATTTAGACTTTAAAGAGATGTTAGGGGAAGATGTACAAATTATAATGATGAAAACATACTAAAGAACTTTAAAGTTAGTTGATACAGTACTTTAAAAAACGTTTTATTAACATTGAAGGACTGAATGTGTGACATTTTGCACATAAATATAGCAGAAATCCAGTATATCCTCTAGAAATAACTCTGAGTCATGACTGTCTACAATGAGTGTGACACTTGACACGTGATGTTGTCTGAGCCGTATCTACAAGCGAATGACTTAATGTCCTCACTGCTTATTTGAATGTACAAACTAAAGGGTGCTACCGTTAGCCTGCTAGCACAACAATGCTGCTCGAGTTGTTTTGGTTTCATGCTGGTGCTCAAGGGCGACATCTACTGGATCAAAAAGTTGCACACAACACATAACTTTATGAATTTGTTATACATGTAATATGTGAATGCCAAAGAAAACAAGACTGTTGACAGAAACCCCTAAAGAGCTCAGACTTGGATGGATTTATAGCAGATCAAAAGGGTAAATCAAGGGTTCACTCAGTTAAAGTGGAGATCCTGTTACATGAAAGAAGATTTTCTGTACATGTTTAGAAGCCGACAAATGTTTTTTGGTTAGTTCTTTGCATAATCGGCTTATGAAACAGTAAGTTAGACTTATTGCTGACAGGAGCAGTTTTGTAACAATGTGATTTAGAGTTATGTCACTTTATCCTTAAAGTTACCAAGTCACAACAACTACCAACCAATCACAACGTTTGGTCACTGTTCCCACAGAACCTTAGAGTGAAGTCACATTTCCTTACATTATATCAGCTACATCAGATTTCTGTAAAGCACCTGTCACATGATTTAAATACAAAATCCTACTTTTGCCCTTCTCTGATAGTTCTGACTTTTCTTTCCTCAGAGTTCGAAGGCATCAGAGACTCCACGCCCCAGTTAGGTGCAGAGAAGAAACTGCTCTTAATTAGGCTTTGCAAATGGATGCACCTTAAACCGGACTCCCAGTTCAGCAGTGATCTCACCTCACAGGAATGCTTTTTAATTGTTCCATGTGTAGTTTGTCTGTAAGACTTGTTCGCGATTTTGAGAACAATAAATGGAGTGAGCAAATCATGAACTAACCCGGTGTTTTCAGGTTTCTATCTCTGATATGAATGACACATGGACTATCTGCTTCAGGAAGTTTGCTGCGTCTTACACCTCCTTCACGTTGAAGCAACAGATTGAAACCTCATTTTGATGTGTCCTCTCTCACCTCATACATGAAAGTATTTCTACATGTTTGTATGTTATGATTCACCACAAATGTGAATGTGTCATGAGACAAATCTGTCACTTGCTGAGAGCTCAGTCAATGTTCATCAAGCATAATGACTGTATATTTTTGAAGACGTATGTTTATTTTTAAATAAATTATTTTGGTGTTGATCATTTATTCAGGAATCTAACGTTGTTTATTCTGAACTGAGGATTTTTAATTGTTGTTTAATGTTGACCATGAATAAAACCGATTCTTCGTGTCACTTATGTGTTGTATTTTGTTAACCAGTTATTCAGCCTGACTTGGACCATACACTGTGATGGACCAGACCAGCTGAGCCACAGCGCCCTCTAGTGCTGCAAGGGCAGCACGAATTTACCTGGTGTACAGTTAGTTTTTTTGATTGCTTACAGTAATTCTGTCTGAACCAGTTAAACACTGCTGTTGCTAACCTTCAATAGTTTTAGCAATTCTACTTCTCTTTAATTTGAGCTCTATAGTACACAGAGCAAATGTTCACCAAAACACTTGACAGACTGAGGAAAATAAAACGTCTCCATACACCCAAATCAGTCAACATGGAGAATTGTTGACAGAATCGTTGAAATGTATCTTTCATGTTTGTGTCTTACTGACTTTTTCAACACTTAATGCAGAGGGGGCTCTAACTGAGACCTGCTTGTATTTGTCAAAGGACGGAGCATTAAATTGGGATGGGCTTTTTTAAAGCAGTACAGCCATTTTCCTGTGCAGCAACACACACAGGGTAGAGAGCCCATAGCGCTGTTACAATTCTGTCCTGCTGTGTTTCAGGTTGTGGTCTTTATGACAGGTGACTTAAGGGTACAGAACAGGTGTGCCCACCAAGAGAAGTGCCTGTATCCATTGCCATGGCAACATATGCCAGCCTGAAAGCACGTTTTAATTGATCCTCTACACACGCTATAATCTAAATACTGTAAAGATAATCAATTTCCACTATTATCGTATTTAGTCTTGTACATTAGTCTTTAATTTTTTATATTTTTAGTTAATTGTTCATATTTAATGTTTACATAATGTACAAAGAGAGGACAGTCTACCGAAGCTAAGTTCCTTGTGTGTTAAACATACCTGGCCAATAAAGCTGAATTAAAGTAAAGAAATAATGGTCAGATCATAAATCAATCAATCTTTATTTGTATAGCGTCAATTCATAACAGGCGTTATCGAGACACTTTACAAAAGCAGGTAAAGGACCTTACTGTTTGTCTGTCAACATTAACAAAAGAGCAGGTAACAAGACCATGCTCATTGTTTACAAATTGTTGTTTTTTGCTGATAATTACCCTTCATAATGTGAAGTTGTCCTGAGGAAGAAAAAAAAAAGTGTGGTAAATGTTTAAATGTGGTATATAAAGGCAAAATCAAAATCCAAAAACAGCCAAAGTAGGCTCAGACCCCAGAGGGTTAACAAAAAGGAGCATGCAAAGATAATGAAAGAAAAATGAAGCAACACGTTTCTGAAAGTGATGTTTCAAACAATGAATACACCAAGTTTAGCTTTAGATATCATTCCCTTTGATAAAGTGTTCTGCTATATGAAAACAGACATGTCAGATAGGCCTACTGTACACGTCTGTGCACAGTCTGTACTTAGTCAGTGTCCATGTTGACAGGTTCATCGTTCTGAAGGAAAAATTCGAAGAACATCTTCAAACTTTCCTCATTTGTTTGCACAAAGCGGCTGAATCCATTTTTAAATGATGTGAGATTTCTGCTTTCAACCAATTTCTTCACATTGGTCATCATGTTTTGATGTTGTCCATAATCACAAGCCAGGTATTCCTTCAGCACATCAAACTTTTCTCTTTCCACCATCTGGATGATGATGTGTTCTAGGATGAAGGACAAAGGATAGCCATACTCTATGACACTGTTCTTTTTACCATTTCTGTTTTTGTATACATATCCTCCTGAATGCATTGCAACAACATTGCAGTGGTCGTCAAAGACCGGAGAGCCAGAAGAGCCGTAATAAAAGCAAGTCTCGTATGTGAGAACTGGCTTCTGAACACATTGTAACACGTTTTCAAAAAAATTTTGGGTTATCAAATTAATCTGCCCCTGGTATCCCCTGTACTGCACGCTGTCCTCCAGAACACCATCTGGGTTTTCCTGGTGGTGCTGCGCTACAACCTCGATGCGGTTATCAGTGGGAACAATAAAGCATGGGTCGATCTTCTTTACACCATCATCGGGGTGCCCAATAATGCAAATTCCTCCACGACTGGGGAGGAAACCAAAGTTTTTTAAGAGACACCGCGGTAATTTTTGATCAGTTCTGATCTTTAACAAAGCCCAGTCATACATGTGGCCTGAGGCGTCATGACAGTACTCAAAGCCTGTGACCTCCTCCACTTCTGCTCCTGAATCCACCTGGCCCAGACTCTCAAAAGAGAAATGGACAGTCATCGGCTGTAAAAGCTTCTTTGTACTCTCCTCGTAAATTTTTCCAACCACATGGCCATTTGTCAGGACAAACTTGTCAAACAGGAGAAAGCCACTTCCGCCAGGTTTCCCATTTATCCTGACATGGCAAACAGAATCACTGAGATCCATCAGTTTCTTCATTGTTTTCACGTCTCTGCATGTCTGAGCACTTTTTCCATACTCTTCACGGAAGAGATTCTGGATGTTCGAAAGCTTAGGATCTCTAGTTTTCATCCTGTCAATCCATTCGCTAAGCTGGGAAGATAGTTGACTCTTTAGCTTTTCTGAATTGGGTATCTTTTTTGGCTGTATATTGCCATTTTGCTTGGATTTTTCCTGTGACGTGTTGTCAGTCACTGACTCGTCTGTGGTCGAGTGCTGCTGAGGATCTTGGTTTTTCTCAGAGTCAGATTTCTGAGATTCATTCTGAGGCACTTCTGCATCTTCAAGACTTTCAGGTGGACTTTCTGGTGGAGTAGACTGGTTGATCATTTTGATCTTGAAAGTTTTACCATCAAGATCATCAACTAAGTTGTGCATTTCAGTTCTTACGTCAGTGTTTTTATCGATGAGCGCACAGTTTGTTTGGAAGACTCTTGTCAGTAAACGTCCATCGCTTCTCAGTGCATCTATCACTTCTTCTCCTTTATAAGCATACACAGTAATTTCCTCAAAGGTTATTTTAAATTCTTTGTTTTTCATGATTTGTGCTATCTTTTTCCCTCCTTTTGTCGCCACATGAAACACCACAAGCTCGTCAGAGGGACCCTGTCTTTGGTTCCCTCTGGAGGGTAGACTTTCAGCTGATCGCTTGTCCTTGTCTGATGCTTTAATGTAACTGACAGTAAGACGTTCATTCTTAATGAAGCTGCATGGGAAGTGGGAGCTGACAGCTTTCCCATCTCTTACAATGACAAGTTCTTTGTTTTTGTTCTTTTCTGCAAGTTCTCTGAACTGTGCACTCTTCTTCAGTGACTGCTCAATAGTTCCTGCCTTATTGCAGGTTAAGTTTGTGGGTTTCTTGTCACTTCCCACCCACACAAAGGAATGGACTGCATGTGGCTCCTCTTCCTAGAAATATAACACATTTATTGTTAATTTCATTATGACATTATAAAAACACTCGTAAATACAAAATTAATTAGATATACCTGTTTAACTGTAGTGATGGGGGAGGCTTGAGCTGATGGCAGCTGACGCTGAGTTAGTGGACTGGTACACATCAACGGGGTTTCTGGTTTACAGGACTGACAACAGACACAGACATGTTATGTCATCTCAAGAAAGTCCAAAGTGCAAATATTTATTTCAAATATAAGACAATACAAATAATATTTGCTTACACTCAACGATTTCTCACCAATCAATAGGCCTGTAGTTATCAACATTTTTAGTATAGCTTGACTTTATTAGATACACAAGACTTAATTAGATTTAAGTGAAGAAAAATCTGTACCTTGACAAATTTGTCCATTGGTCCATTTTTTTTAGATTTAGACCGATTCTTCGACATGTTTTCACTTCAACTCAAGTGCAATAAGAGAAGATGGTGATACAGAGTCTGAAGCCTACCTGCAGGAAAACGAACATACATTTCATAAAACTTTATACACATGGATACAACCAGAGTGTTTATTGCGTTACAATTTACTCAGATTAAATTCAGTAAAAAAAAAAGATCGACTAACAATAGTCATTTGAGCTGAAACTGTTATTTGTTCATGGTGTAACCCAATTTAACACGATTCAAATAATGTGTCCTGGCTTCCGCGAAAACGAAACTAAAGCTGTAAAGCGGCCAGCCGACCACTCCTTCTGTCCTTCTGTTCCTTTATTCTGCGATCCGTGACGAGGGCCAACAACATCGTATAATTGTATTAAATAGTAAATATTGGGCATCACATGAGTTCTATACTCTATAAGTTAAACCTTTAGAGCAGGGGTGCTCACACTTTTTCGGAATGTGAGAGAGAGGGAGAGAGAGAGAGAGAATGACTGGCCTTTGTATGTAACTGGGTCCTGGTCTTCATGTCTCTCTCCTGTCTCATCCTCCGTTGAATTTTTTAATTAATCCATTAATCCACCCAAATAATATTATTGATGGATAATTCATACTGTGACTGAACAACATGATTAAAAACTGATTAACATGGCCTTGAAATATTCCGATTCATTGCATATCCTTCCGTTTTCCAGCCTAAGCTACATTTACATCTCTATTTTTTATGTTTCACTTCACTGTTTCTCATTCTCTTAGCTTATTACAGTTCACACCTTTCCTCCTCGTTGCCTGATGATCCTCTGCCTTTCTTGCTGCAACAAATGATAACTTGATTGATGCAGCCTTTTAACACTACGTTACATATTTTAATATTCATTCAGCAAATACAGTCACATCGCGACCGTCTTTACTTTCGGTTTTAATGAAACGAAACTTAAGAGGAAAATACGGAGGCGCGGGGCACTGAGCCGGTTTTTTTTCATAGTGAGGACGGACGATAGGCTGACGTCTATTTATAATGCTTTGCGATCTACCCACACTGCCTTCGCGATCGACGTATTGAGCACCCCTGCCGTACAGTCATCAAAGGTTAAAAAAAGGGGTGCGCAGAGACATAAAAGTTTGATGGTACGCCATGGCCACGCCCTTTAACGAAATAACGTGCGGAGCACAACGAGAGATCTTCAACATGTCTAGAACACACTGACACTGAGTTTACGATGATCGGATAAACGCTGTTGTAGGAGTTCGTTCAAATAGGTAACCTGTGAATTTCGGCCATTTTTCTTACATTCAAAAAAATATGGCGGACTTCCTGTTTGGAATGTGTGCAAGAGGATTTTTTGTAGGTCCTGCCATGGTTAACATACACAAAAATTGTCATGCATGTCAGAGAAGAAAACTTCTATGGGGAGGCCTTTTGGAAAGGTAAAAAAGGGGTGTGCCGAGACATCAAAGTTTGATGGTACGCCATGGCCACAACGAGAGATCTTCAACATGTCTAGAATACACTGACACACAGTTTACAACATAGACTGTAAAAATAATTAGTTTACAATGATCGGATAAACGCTTTTGGAGGAGTTTGTTCAAATAGCTCACCTGTCAAACGCGAATTTCGGCCATTTTTCTTACATTTAAAAAAACAGACTTCTTGTTTGGTTATGACGATGGGTGTAAGAGGATTTTATGTAGCTCCTGACATGCTTAATGTGGATAAAAATTAGCATGCTTGTAGGACAAAAAAACTTCAATGGGGTGGCCTTTTTGAAAATTTCAAGGTGGCGCCACTGAGTCATCTTGACACGCCCACTTTTTATACCAACATATCTAGTTTCATTTTTCTTCTGGGATCATGTGTGTGATGTTTGATGAATGTATGACTATATTAAGACCCTTAACAAACTACTTCCTGTTTGTGACGAACAACGCGTCCGTATGACCACGCCCGAAGCACCCCGCGCATGGTTGCGACCGCGAGGTGAAACCGCGACATGTGGCCAAGCAGCAGGCCTTACAGTCATCAATGGTGTCCTTACACACACACACACACTCCTTGTCTGTCAGACACACACACACACACACACACACACACTCCTTGTCAGACACACGGAGATAAAAAAAATGAGTGAGATGAAAAATGATAAAGAGTAATTGACTGACTAAATGAGTGAGCGCATTGTTAAAATATTCTTAAGGGATTTTACATAAAGTTACATTTATATGGACCTAAAAGAGGACATTTACAACTCCTGAACAGAGCGGTAAACATCGTAATGGACAGCTGTCATCTGATCGACACGTTGCCCTATGACAGAGCTCAGACAAACAGGTTCAAGGACAGCTGACAGCTTCTTCCCCAGTGCTCACCCTGCCATTCTCTCCACACACACATAGCATGCACGCACACGCACACAGGTCCACGCAAATTGAAACAAATGCAATGCAATCTAACCTTTTGCAATACAAATACTCTATATTACCTGTTACCTGGGATGTGCAATAACTACTTCTGTATTTATTTAATATCTGCAATCTGGCAAGACACTTTTTTTATACTATACCTCCGACCTAAGTAAATGCTGTACACATATGCACACCTGAAGGAGAGTTTTTGGTGATTTTGTGGATGACCTTTTTGAATTTCCTTGTACAAATACATAATGACAATGAAGACAGTCTATTCTACCTAAAAGAGTAATTCCCATATGTGGGAGACAGATTTAAAATGTTATATCCACAAAAATGACCAAGATAGATGAATACAAGAAAATACACACTAACGTGTGCAGCATCAGAGGTCGGACGGGCTGAGAGCTTCTTAAGTGATGCATTTAAAACTCACACTAAAGTAAATTAAAAACTATATAAATTATCTCACTTCCTGATTCACAATCACTCTACAACAACACTTAGCTGATTTCTCTAAAGAAAAGAGTGTATTCAGGCCAGCTATGAAAAATCAACACAAAGAAAAACAAACATTTATGACACGACTGAGAAGAATGTCCACCTACCTCTCAGCCTAAATATCAACTTTGATTCAACAGGAATTTCAGTTCAGAGAAGGGGTCAGAAGGCTCCACAACCACTCCGTGTGTTTGTTCACTCGTGTTTTGATAAGTGCAACGTCTAAGGAAGATGATACATCTACCTGGTATCCACAACCTGTGTGAAACCTTACACCTGTGTGAAACCTTACACACCCACTATTCAAATATGATAGAAGTCATATCCTTGTGAACGATTAGTGTTCAAAGATCAGAGAGAGGGTGATGCATTTGTTGAATAGGTTTTTTATTATATTTGTTTTGTTACCATTTCATCCTTTTATTGTTTTCATATTTAGATTTTATGACCATTTCATCCATTACTCATTTAACCTTTTATATTATATAATCATAACTGCTTTTTAGTTATTTTACATAAACCATTTATGCAAAAATCTTTTTTGAATCCTTTACCTATGGTGATATGAAATGGATAAGCCTGGTACACCTGCTATAGCTCAAAATAAACCTTTTAGATCTGCTACCAGCAAGGCGCCTTTGGAGCTGTGAGGTCTGGTAAAGTGTATCATGTCTTGAACCAAAAAACACAACAAACCTGTTTGTGTAGTTGGGTGTATAACTGCTGTTGCAAATCTTCATGTTGATAGTTATGCATTTCCAGTTTGGTTATAAATAGGCAATGAAATGCTGACCAGCAGGATCCAATCGGCTTCTCAAACATTTCTATTGAGGTTCAAGTTCAGGCGTTGTACGGTACAGTGATCCTCCCACAGCCACAGGCGAGGTTCACTACGAACAAAAGATAGAAACATTTCCAACTGCTGAATGTTGAATGTTATTGTGTGCTTCCATCTTGTCAAGCGAGCCAGGGTTGCCAACTATACGTCAAAACCACAGACAAAACACACCCAACGGTAAACAAAAAAAAAAGGTGCAGCAGCACCTGAAAAGAAGCCCAGCTCGAATGAAGCAATTACAAATGGAAGGGGAGTGGCCATTTTATTTAATAACAACTTCCAGTATACAGCTGATCTTTGGTATCTTTAATTCCTTTGAATATATTTAACACTTTAGCTGAAATCCACCTGCCAAATAATACTTGTAAATATCTACAGGAGCCCCAAGCATAATGCACACAGCTCTTTTATCATTTTGCGAAACGACTCTTTGTCATCTGCATTGACTTTCGTTGTGTTGTTGTAATTGGTGATTTATTTGGCGTTCATTTCCACCAGCTGCAGGTTGTTGTGTTGTTGTTGTTGTCAGTGCTTAAGGAGGTTCGCGGTTGTGCTTTCTGCTGTAAAAAGAGTCCCATGGACATAATTTACATCTGACAGTGAGTTTCTTGTCATCTTTCCTTTGACAAAACTAAAGTCAGTTCATGTCGATTTGTGCTGCCTAACCTTTACTTCATTCACAAGCTCCTCCATTTCTCTGTCTCCACGTGATCTGTGCCCTTGTCTGTATGAATTTTCATTCACAGGCTGGTTTGCATTGACCATTTATGGAGGTTACAACATGTTGCTAACCACCACCATCCCCACTTCAGATTCTCTCGTATTCACACTCTGTCAAAGTCAAACATATCAGTCGGGAACCTCTTTTCCATTTTCATCTTTCTCCTCGACTCTTGTCTCAGCCCATACCTCTGATAAAACACATCAACTCTACGTATGCAGCTCAGGTCTTAACCTCAGGACAGGAAAATGGCGATCCGTTTCTGGTTCCAGAAACAATTTTCACAAAATGTAACGATATCAGTCTCACAGCTCAGCTCCATTTGAATCGGACTCTTTTATGGGCTGTGATCAGTTCGGGGCAGAAATACGCTTGAGACGGGTCCCCCACTCTGAGTCTTCCTCTGTCCTGCAGTCACTTCATCATTCCAGAGCAGCCAATCAACAACGTCCTCCTCCATCATAATCATTACCTTAGCATATTCATCTGTCTCATACGATCTACGTCAATGGTTGTGGCGTGGTCGATGCTCGTAAAGTAAAGTTTAAGGATGAAACTGGAAATGCAGGCTGGGTGTATGTTAGGGTGGAGGTTTCTGTGCACAATGAACATCAAGAACATTGTGAAACAGACCGTGGGTCAACTTAGATTTATTTAGCCGTGGTCAAACAGTGGTCCATGCTTGGCCAGGATCTTACAATGACTGTCAACATGCAAGTATTCATCTCAACAGTGTTGCTTATATGCTGCAGGAAAGTACAAACTCTTTACCCCTTGTGTACTTCTTTATTAGGGCAGAAAAAGGACAGCACCTTGACTCATAAACATCAGACATCTTAGCAAATCTTCTCTTACAATAGACAATTGGCTCTAATCCAAAGGTAACTTTACTACTGTAAGATGTATTTTACTCATATCAACCAACTTTATTTTTATAGCACTTTTAATACAGATAAATTGTAATACAAAGTGCTTAACATTGAAATCAATGTAGAGACACTTATTAAACAAGGTGTACTTAAACAAAATATAAAAATGGAAATGGCCACATTTGGGGGCCGTCCACAATGACAGCGGCACAGCTTATGACCACAGGGGGGCGCCACCCCACAGACCCCCTTTGCCCAGGAATATCCCACAACAAACTTGTGGGACCCTCCAGGTGCCCGGAGCGGAGAGACCCGAGGAACCACACCACCAGCGGTGTAGCAGGCCACTGCCAGTGTAGTGACCCCCAAGTATTGATGCCTCTCACATTTTCTTTCAGTAACAATAAAACTTTACTGACAGATCCGTGACATCCTCATCATTGAAACCAACAGTTTTATTTGGGCTATAGAATACGTGCGCAGGGAATGAGCTGTTTTCAATAAGTAACGTCCTGTATGACAATACATAAACATAAAGTAGTTTGTAGCTGTGCATGTGTGTGTGAGGGTGCCGGGTCGGGTGCTTAAGCTTACCAAGAAAACAGGGTTATAGACGCCAGACAGTTCCTGAAAAAGGCTAAACTAAATATCTTGTTTGTGTTTCGAATCAGTAGAAGTTCATACAGGGAGAAAAGCAAGTCCAAATATAACCGCAAGCGGTGATGAAGGGACCGAAGCACCCCGCGCATGTCGGCGTGTGTCGCGACCGCGGGAGTGCAGCTGCAACACGTGGCCAAGCAGCAGGCGTTGCAGTCATCAAAGGTTAAAAACATGGGGTGCGCCGAGACATCAAAGTGTGATGGTACGCCATGGCCACGCCCTTTAACGAAATAACGTGTGGAGCACAACGAGAGACCTTCAACATGTCTAGAACACACTAAGATTGAGTTTACGATGATCGGATAAACGCTTTTGGAGGAGTTCGTTCAAATAGCTAACCTGTCAAACGCGAATTTGAACCATTCAAAAACAAATATGGCGGACTTCTTGTTTGGTTATGACGATGGGTGTAAGAGGATTTTATGTAGCTCCTGACATGCCCAATGAGCATAAAAAATTTCATGCATGTAGGACACAGAACCCTCTATGGGGAGGCCATTTTTAAAATTTCATGGGGGCACCACTGAGTCATTTAGCCACGCGCACTTATTATAACAACATGACAAGTTTAATTTTTCTGCTGGGATCACGTGTGTTATGTTTGATGACTCTACGACTATACTAAGCACTGTAACAAACTACTTCCTGTTTGTGATTAACATCACGTCCGTATGACTACGCCCTTTGAGAAAATAACGTGCGGAGCACAACGAGAGATCTTCAACATGTCTAGAACAGACTGACATTGAGTTCACGATGATCGGATAAACGCTTTTGTAGGAGTTCGTTCAAATAGCTAACCTGTGAAACGCGTATTTGAACCACTCAAAAAAAATATGGCGGACTTCCTGTTTATTTCTGAATATGGGTGTAAGAGGATTTTATGTAGCTCCTGACATGCCCAATGAGCATAAAACATTTGTGCATGTAGGACAAAAAACGTCTATGTGGAGGCCTTTTTGAAAATTTCAAGGAGGCGCCACTGAGTCATTTAACCACGCCCACTTTTTATACCAACATGTGTAGTTTTAGTTTTCCACTGGGATCATGTGTGTGATGTTTGATGACTCTACATCTATAATAAGGCCCTTAACAAACTACTTCCTGTTTGTGACGAACAACGCGTCCGTATGACCACGCCCTTTAACAAAATAACGTGCAGAGCACAACGAGAGATCTTCAACATGTCGAGAACACACTGACATTCACATTGTGTCATCGGATAAACGCTTTTATAGGAGTTCGTTCAAATAGCTAACCTGTGAAACGCGAATTTAAAGCACTCAAAAAAAATATGGCGGACTTCCTGTTTGGTTTTGACTATGGGTGTAAGAGGATTTTATGTGAGATCTTGAATGCTTAATGTGCCTAAAAATTGTTGTGCACGTACAATGAAAAAACCTCAATGGGGAGGCCCTTTTGAAAATTTGAAGGGGGCGACACAGTCATTTTGCGAATTTTTTTTACGAAATGACAAAAATATCAAATTTTTCGCCAGACCCGATGACGTTAGAGATTTTGATGAGTTTTCATTCACGTTCAAGCCGTCAAAAATGGCGGCAAAGAGACGGAAGGAAAAAGAAAACAATACTGTTGACAGAAACCCCTAAAGAGCTCAGACTTGGATGGATTTATAGCAGATCAAAAGGGTAAATCAAGGGTTCACTCAGTTAAAGCAGAGATCCTGTTACATGAAAGAAGGTTTTCTGTACATGTTTAGAAGCCGACAAATGTTTTTTGGTTAGTTCTTTGCATAATCGGCTTATGAAACAGTAAGTTAGACTTATTGCTGACAGGAGTAGTTTTGTAACAATGTGATTTACAGTTATGTCACTTTATCCTTAAAGTTACCAAGTCACAACAACTACCAACCAATCACGTTTGGTCACTGTTCCCACAGAACCTTAAAGTGAAGTCACATTTCCTTACATTATATCAGCTACATCAGATTTCTGTAAAGCACCTGTCACATGATTTAAATACAAAATCCTACTTTTGCCCTTCTCTGATAGTTCTGACTTTTCTTTCCTCAGAGTTCGAAGGCATCAGAGACTCCACGCCCCAGTTAGGTGCAGAGAAGAAACTGCTCTTAATTAGGCTTTGCAAATGGATGCACCTTAAACCGGACTCCCAGTTCAGCAGTGATCTCACCTCACAGGAATGCTTTTTAATTGTTCCATGTGTAGTTTGTCTGTAAGACTTGTTCGCGATTTTGAGAACAATAAATGGAGTGAGCAAATCATGAACTAACCCGGTGTTTTCAGGTTTCTATCTCTGATATGAATGACACATGGACTATCTGCTTCAGGAAGTTTGCTGCGTCTTACACCTCCTTCACGTTGAAGCAACAGATTGAAACCTCATTTTGATGTGTCCTCTCTCACCTCATACATGAAAGTATTTCTACATGTTTGTATGTTATGATTCACCACAAATGTGAATGTGTCATGAGACAAATCTGTCACTTGCTGAGAGCTCAGTCAATGTTCATCAAGCATAATGACTGTATATTTTTGAAGACGTATGTTTATTTTTAAATAAATTATTTTGGTGTTGATCATTTATTCAGGAATCTAACGTTGTTTATTCTGAACTGAGGATTTTTAATTGTTGTTTAATGTTGACCATGAATAAAACCGATTCTTCGTGTCACTTATGTGTTGTATTTTGTTAACCAGTTATTCAGCCTGACTTGGACCATACACTGTGATGGTCCATACCAGCTGAGCCACAGCGCCCTCTAGTGCTGCAAGGGCAGCACGAATTTACCTGGTGTACAGTTAGTTTTTTTGATTGCTTACAGTAATTCTGTCTGAACCAGTTAAACACTGCTGTTGCTAACCTTCAATAGTTTTAGCAATTCTACTTCTCTTTAATTTGAGCTCTATAGTACACAGAGCAAATGTTCACCAAAACACTTGACAGACTGAGGAAAATAAAACGTCTCCATACACCCAAATCAGTCAACATGGAGAATTGTTGACAGAATCGTTGAAATTTATCTTTCATGTTTGTGTCTTACTGACTTTTTCAACACTTAATGCAGAGGGGGCTCTAACTGAGACCTGCTTGTATTTGTCAAAGGACGGAGTATTAAATTGAGATGGGCTTTTTTAAAGCAGTACAGCCATTTTCCTGTGCAGCAACACATACAGGGTAGAGAGCCCATAGCGCTGTTACAATTCTGTCCTGCTGTGTTTCAGGTTGTGGTCTTTATGACAGGTGACTTAAGGGTACAGAACAGGTGTGCCCACCAAGAGAAGTGCCTGTATCCATTGCCATGGCAACATATGCCAGCCTGAAAGCATAGGTTTTAATTGATCTACACACACTATAATCTAAATACTGTAAAGATAATCCATTTCCACTATTATCTTTAGTCTTGTACATATTAGTCTTTAATTTTTTATATTTTTAGTTAATTGTTCATATTTAATGTTTACATAATGTACACAGAGAGGACAGTCTACCAAAGCTAAGTTCCTTGTGTGTTAAACATACCTGGCCAATAAAGCTGAATTAAAGTAAAGAAATAATGATCAGATCATAAATGTGAAGTTGTCCTCAAAAAAAAAAAAAAAAAAAAAAGTCAAACATGGGTATGGTAAATGTTTTAATGTGGTATATAAAGGCAAAATCAAAATCCAAAAACAGCCAAAGTAGGCTCAGACCCCAGAGGGTTAACAAAAAGGAGCATGCAAAGATAATGAAAAAATAAACACATTTCTGAAAGTGATGTTTCAAATAATGAATACACCAAGTTTAGCTTTATATACCATTCCCTTTGATAAAGTGTTCTGCTATATGAAAACAGACATGCCTTGAATTTCCCTCGGGATCAATAAAGTATCTATCTATCTATCATGTCAGATAGGCCTACTGTACACATCTGTGCACAGTCTGTACTTAGTCAGTGTCCATGTTGACAGGTTCATCGTTCTGAAGGAAGAATTCAAAGAACATCTTCAAACGTTCCTCATCTGGTTGCACAAAGCGGCTGAATCCATTTTTAAATGATGTGAGATTTCTGCTTTCAACCAATTTCTTCACATTGGTCATCATGTTTTGATGTTGTCCATAATCACAAACCAGGTATTCCTTCAGCACATCAAACTTTTCTCTTTCCACCATCTGGATGATGATGTGTTCTAGGATGAAGGACAAAGGATAGCCATACTCTATGACACTGTTCTTTTTACCATTTCTGTTTTTGTATACATATCCTCCTGAATGCATTGCAACAACATTGCAGTGGTCGTCAAAGACCGGAGAGCCAGAAGAGCCGTAATAAAAGCAAGTCTCGTATGTGAGAACTGGCTTCTGAACACATTGTAACACATTTTCAAAAAAAATTTGGGTTATCAAATTAATCTGCCCCTGGTATCCCCTGTACTGCACGCTGTCCTCCAGAACACCATCTGGGTTTTCCTGGTGGTGCTGCGCTACAACCTCGATGCGGTTATCAGTGGGAACAATAAAGCATGGGTCGATCTTCTTTACACCATCATCGGGGTGCCCAATAATGCAAATTCCTCCACGACTGGGGAGGAAACCAAAGTTTTTTAAGAGACACCGCGGTAATTTTTGATCAGTTCTGATCTTTAACAAAGCCCAGTCATACATGTGGCCTGAGGCGTCACGATCGTACTCAAAGCCTGTGACCTCCTCCACTTCTGCTCCTGAATCCACCTGGTCCAGACTCTCAAAAGAGAAATGGACAGTCATCGGCTGTAAAAGCTTCTTTGTACTCTTCTCGTAAATGTTTTCAACCACATGGCCATTTGTCAGGACAAACTTGTCAAACAGGAGAAAGCCACTTCCGCCAGGTTTCCCATTTATCCTGACATGGCAAACAGAATCACTGAGATCCATCAGTTTCTTCATTGTTTTCACCTCTCTGGATGTCTGAGCATTCTTTCCATACTCTTCACGGAAGAGATTCTGGATGTTCGAAAGCTTAGGAACTCCAGTTTTCATCCCTTCAATCCGTTTGCTAAGCTGGGAAGATAGTTGACTCTTTAGCTTTTCTGAATTGGGTATCTTTTTTGGCTGTATATTGCCATTTTGCTTGGATTTTTCCTGTGACGTGTTGTCAGTCACTGACTCGTCTGTGGTCGAGTGCTGCTGAGGATCTTGGTTTTTCTCAGAGTCAGATTTCTGAGATTCATTCTGAGGCACTTCTGCATCTTCAAGACTTTCAGGTGGACTTTCTGGTGGAGTAGACTGGTTGATCATTTTGATCTTGAAAGTTTTACCATCAAGATCATCAACTAAGTTGTGCATTTCAGTTCTTACGTCAGTGTTTTTATCGATGAGCGCACAGTTTGTTTGGAAGACTCTTGTCAGTAAACGTCCATCTCTTCTCAGTGCATCTTTCACTTTTTCTCCTTTATAAGCATACACAGTAATTTCCTCAAAGGTTTTTTTAAATTCTTTGTTTTTCATGATTCGTGCTATCTTTTTCCCTCCTTTTGTCGCCACATGAAACACCACAAGCTCGTCAGAGGGACCCTGTCTTTGGTTCCCTCTGGAGGCTCGATTTTCAGCTGATCGCTTGTCCTTGTCTGATGCTTTAATGTAACTGACAGTAAGACGTTCATTCTTAATGAAGCTGCATGGGAAGTGGGAGCTGATAGCTTTCCCATCTCTTACAATGACAAGTTCTTTGTTTTTGTTCTTTTCTGCAAGTTCTCTGAACTGTGCACTCTTCTTCAGTGACTGCTCAATAGTTCCTGCCTTATTGCAGGTTAAGTTTGTGGGTTTCTTGTCACTTCCCACCCACTCAAAGGAATGGGCTGCATGTGGCTCCTCTTCCTAGAAATAGAACACATTTATTGTTCATTTCATTATGACATTATAAAAACACTCGTAAATACAAAATTAATTAGATATACCTGTTTAACTGTAGTGATGGGGGAGGCTTGAGCTGATGGCAGCTGACGGTGAGTTAGTGGACTGGTACACATCAACGGGGTTTCTGGTTTACAGGGCTGACAACAGACACAGACATGTTATGTCATCTCAAGAAAGTCCAAAGTGCAAATATTTATTTCAAATATAAGACAATACAAATAATATTTGCTTACACTCAACGATTTCTCACCAATCAATAGGCCTGTAGTTATCAACATTTTTAGTATAGCTTGACTTTATTAGATACACAAGACTTAATTAGACTTAAGTGAAGAAAAATCTGTACCTTGACAAATTTGTCCATTGGTCCATTTTTTTTAGGCAGCAATTTAGACCGATTCTTCGACATGTTTTCACTTCAACTCAAGTGCAATAAGAAAAGATGGTGATACAGAGTCTGAAGCCACCTGCAGGAAAACGAACATACATTTCTTATCACTTTAAGTACACATGGATACAACGAGAGTGTTTATTGCGTTACAATTTACTCAGATTAAATTCAGTAAAAAAAGATCGACTAACAATAGTCATGTGAGCTGATACTGTTATTTGTTCATGGTGTAACCCAATTTAACACGATTCAAATAATGTGTCCTGGCTTCCGCGAAAACGAAACTAAAGCTGTAAAGCGGCCAGCCGACCATTCCTTCTGTCCTTCTGTTCCTTTATTCTGCGATCCGTGACGAGGGCCAACAACATCGTATAATTGTATTAAATAGTAAATATTGGGCATCACATGAATAAGTGACTTAACATTTAAGAGCCATGAGTTCTATACTCTATAAGTCATTTGAAAGGGTTCGTGGAAGAGAAATCCATGCACTCATATCCATGCACTCATGCTGCATATAATCGGAGAAACGAGTATAAGAGTTGGAAAACACAACAGAGACATCTTTTTTTGTAGCGTTCATGCTGTTTGTTGTTGCTGCTGTTTGCATGTGTTTTTTCTTGACGCCGAGAAGAAAGCAATAGTTTTACGCTATGTATCTGTCTAGAAACGTGTTAATAGCTGACGTGGCTGTTAGATCTTAAACCTTTAGAGAGTAGCTTAAAGTGATTTCAGCAAATATTCGGCATACTTACAGATCTGAAAATCCTTCGTGGAAGCGACAAAACTTGACTTGATTTTTGCGCCTCCTCAGATGCCCCTCCTTATTCTTCTTCCTCGTTTTGGTTTAGTTTCGACGATTGGTATCCAAGAAGTCGTAATAGTAATACCGCCACCTACTGGATAACAAGAGCTTTATTGTGATATATGGCATTTACAATTCTTTGTTCCAATTGCTAATACACAATTTTGCAAACGAGGCTGGTTTTATCAAAATACTTAGTTAACTCACAAAACCACACACCACATTGCAAAATACCTCATATATCCTGCAAAATGAAGCACAGCAACCATGCCAATTTTTTTTGCACCAAATGGCACGCACTTCATTCATTTGATCAGATTGTTGTCTAACCAACTAGCCTACACACTGTTGGGCATAATGAAAGGCACTCTCAGCTTTAGTATGCTTTGCCATAATACTAAAATAGTTCAAATTGTAGAAAATACTTCAGATTGTTCACTTGCACAGAAATATTTGTAGATACACAAAAATACAAATAAATATTGATTGATATCTTAAGACTTCTAAAACAAGCAGGCCTTGCCCTCAGAACACATCAACATATTATAGCCCAATTCAGCAGGAAAAGTAAACAATTCTCAATCCTCTTTTGAGGAGTATATCTTGTTTAAAATATTAAATTAGCCATATGATTTTCCTGCTTTATAGCTTCACCTTTTTCTGAGGTTTTCTGGTTACAATAACGCCTAATTCTTCAAAGTCCCAAAATCCCCTATTATGATGTGATGAAGAAAGACTGAATCCAAATTTATGCTAAGAGAACTTCTCCTTTCAACGCTACTTTACATAGTTGGATTAAAAATGTTCATCCATTCATTGTGAAACCAAATTGAGGCCGTATAAGCTCACATATTGCTAAATGAGTTGGCCTGTCACTTTACTGAAGATCTTGATGCTTTGACAGCTGACCTCAGGATTTTACAACCACCTGTCATACACTGAGCAAGACACAACCTTCCCCAGACATCTTCAGAAACATTATACTGAATCATAATCACAGTTTCCTCTGACATAAACTTGTTACTGAAATCCCTATTTTAGTCACTTGGTGCTTTTGTGTGTTTAATGTCCTTTCAATCTTTTGTGTTGTCTTGTATTTAAATGTTTGTTTGAATAGTGTGTTTATGCTCTGTGCAGAACAAATTTTGCTATAGGGGCAATAAAGGTTCTTTATTTTTTTATATTTATTGACATTTCAACATACACAATGTTAATAAAAACTCTTAAAAGGATGAACAAACAACAGCAAAATATAAAGAACGAGTAAATTAAAAACATGAATCAAGACAAGAGGGGATTATATATAAATAAATTTAAAGAGCAGACAACAAACTGGGTCAATGACAAAAAACAAATAAACAAAAAACAACAACAACAAGGCCTAGGAATCAAAACAACAAGAATTTAGATATGTCAGCACTAGCAATCCCTCTAGACTTAAAAAAATTTCATCCCTGGTTCAATAAGCGCACGAGTGAACGATTCAGCGTTTTAGTGACGTTGCAGCGAACGACGTTTCCGTAGCAACAACAGCTAGGGCCGATCCGTTAACCGCAGCGGCCGCTGTGTGCTGCACTGTCAGGTCTTATCGAAGAGTACGAGGGGGGGATTGTCGTCGGTAACCGAACACCAGCTCTGTCCTGTTTGGCGTAGAGACACAGGGACGACCCAATACCGAGGCGGGGACCCCGCAGTTCCGTGCCGAGATGCTAAATATGTGGAAAGTCAGAGAGCTAGTGGACAAAGCGTGAGTATCGAGGCGCAGGTGGAGCTGTTGGTTTAAGTCACACCGTTATACGGGGATGCCGAGCTAACCGGCTAGCTTGAGCTAGGCGGTTGTAGCAGCATCAGCAGCGTTTATCACTACAGGTCGTGACGTCACATCGATAGCCCCTCAGCTGGTAGCTCCGACTAGCTGGCTAGCTGCCAATCTTTACCTTAGCGGCATTAAATGATGTATTTTTCAACCTCAACATCCATTTTACAGCTTCCTGCAAGGGTGTGCACCAAACAGGGAACATTCAGTATTACAAACGGCAAATATCGATTTTTTTTTCTGAATCTAGATCGAAGGCTATCCAGTTAGCTAATTCCGCTAGCATTGTTAAGCCCAGGTTTGCTCCTCTGTGAACTGTTTCCCTCAGTACTGCAGGAGAATCACGCCCTGTCCCTTCATGGTTATACCCGCGTCTCGCACCGTGCATTCACAACACTGTATACTAGTTAGAAGGGTCAAGATTAAAGGATGCCATCTAAGTGGATGTATGTGGGTGGTTATTTTTCCTCCTAGTAGCCGCAGTTTATGTCTGTACTGTAGCTGCTCTGTAACGAGGCCCATGTCTCCACGGTCCCGGTCACTCAACACAACACAGCTTGCAACCCAGAGCCATCACACAGTGGTAGCTACTGCTGGAGAACCCAAATACCAGGCCTACATGGTGTTGTTTGTTAGTTCACAACATCATGCATGCATGCACATCGGTGTTCCTATTGCAATATCATATTTCCATTTTAATATTGAAGAGGTAAACTGAATATACACCCGCAATATTTGGTGGCTGAACTGTGGCGAGAAGACCAATTCTCGGTGCAATTGCCTGTTATTTAATGATTAACTATACTTAATTTTGGAATTTGGGCAACTCAGTGTTGCTCGCAGCAGCTTTGAATTGTCCCAAAAGTCCCAAAAAGTAAACAAAAACATCTTTGGTGGAAAAGATATTAATTTTTTTTTTTTTTTTTTTTTTTTTTACCTTGAACGACTTCAGGGACTCTGTAGAATTGAAAACTTTACTTTATCTGTTGTTTTTAATAATCTTTTAAAAGTTAATGGGATAGAAAACAATGCTGACTGTAAGGTGAAAAGAAGAGTTACGTTTCTTTGATTAAAGGGAAGACTACATTGAAAATGGATGTCTCACTTTGTTTAACTGTTTGACACCCTATGTTTCCTGTAACATCACTCTTGCTTTTATTGCACATAAAGAGTTATGCTATTGTAGAACTGTATTGTTTATACAGTTCATCCTGCTGAAATCACTTTCATGTTCAAACAAAGCCTCAGTGAGCTCAACTCCAAACTCCTCAAAGACCATCAGTCCTAACTCAAAAAAGACATTGACAGCAGAATTGTCAATAAAGTTTCAACATTTTAATGACAAAGACAATCAGCAGCTGAATAAAACAAACACCTTTCAGCTTTCATGTGCATGCTAGTTATTCCTCATTTCCTGTCATGCCCCCAACAAAACTAAATATTTTCTTACATCACTTGATGTCTGAACCTGTTGCACACATGTATGTCTGTTCTCACCAAGGCAGTGAATAGAGCTTTAGGAAAGATATATAGTTTTTAATCAGGGAACTGAGATTCTCCTTGTCGTATTACATTTTCATAGTCTGTGTAGCACATGCATCAATAAAGTTACTGTATGTATTAGATACTGTTAGCCTGTGTTTAATTTGGCTGATTCATTTATTATATTTGTAATCAATAAATGAAATGTATGTTTGTGTCAACAGCACCAATGTGGTTATGAACTACTCCGAGATTGAGTCCAAGGTGAGGGAGGCCACCAATGATGACCCTTGGGGACCCTCTGGACAACTGATGGGAGAAATAGCCAAGTATGTGTTCAGTATATGATCATCATGTAAATACAGTCAGTATTTACTGCCAAGAAAAAAAACATTTTATTGTGTTTGATTAAAGTGAATAAGCCTGGGCGGTCCCTGTCCGCTTGACCTGATTTAGCTCTTGCAGTCTTGATGGGTTTCCCCAGCTCTGTAATATTAAACTGTGTGTGTGTGTGTGTGTGTGTGTGTGTGTGTGTGTGTGTGTGTGCGTGCGTGTGTGCGCGTGCGTGTGCAGATCTACCTTTATGTATGAGCAGTTTCCAGAGGTGATGAACATGCTGTGGACCAGGATGCTAAAAGACAACAAGAAGAACTGGAGACGGGTCTACAAGGTATGCTTATGCTCTGATTGGTACATTACCCCTTAAAAATAAAGATACTCATCGGTTGATAGCATTTTTTTCTTGATATTTACATTTTTATTGGACAAGGAGAATGTACCTCAAATGCACCAGCGTAGCAGGCTGCGCACTAAAATGCATCTAGGTGACGTGATGTGATAGAAGGGTTAAAGAAATGAGATTATTAAGGCTGACTCTGACTGTGCCTGTGTGATTGAATGTGTATGTTACAATGACTGTGAAGCAGAGAGTGAGTTTGATTGTTTACTTAGGTTCTGACTGTTTGCCTGGTTCCTCCTGTAATCCTCCCTGAGTCCTGTATATTTTGTGCAGAAATCAGAGCAGCACATTTGTCCAATCCTACCATCCTAATCACATAAGACTGGTTTGCAGTGATTATAAATTATGCAAGAGCCACGAAACAATGTGTTAAGATTCCTAAGAGTGAGTTAGGCAAAGTTTAATGAGTGGACAATACATAAGTTGGGCAAAAAAAGGACATTCCACTTGAACAGTTGAGCAAAAGAGCATGATGAGTTTATCGTTATTTTACTCACACTCCGTCATTTGATATTATTCTATGTCTCCTTTTCTGTAAGGCTTTACTGCTGCTGGCCTATCTAATCAGGAATGGGTCTGAAAGAGTGGTCACCAGTGCCAGAGAACACATCTACGACCTGAGATCTCTAGAAAACTACAATCTCATCGGTGAGTCTTTAAATGTAAAGTAGCTTCTACTTTATTGGATCACAATTTTCTTCTCATTCCTTTTTATATCTTTGAAAATTAAGTTAGATGTATGAAAATCACACCCGACAATATGAGAAGATCACAAAGAATCCAAAACAGAAATTTGATGGAGTCCTTGAATCTGTTCAGCTTAGTAAAATACAAAACATGTCTTTTTGATTTTGATCTTTAGATTAACCCTTTTGTCCGTGCCTGTGTGTGTTTGTTCAGATGAGAATGGTAAGGATCAGGGTATCAATGTACGTCAGAAGGTGAAGGAGATGGTGGAGTTTGTCCAGGACGATGACAGACTGAGAGAGGAGAGGAAGAAAGCCAAGAAGAACAAAGACAAATACATCGGAGTCTCTTCTGACAGTATGGGAGGAGGAGGAGGAGGAGGAGGAGGAGGAGGAGTAGTAGTTGGAGGAAGCATTAAGAACTGTAAGTTATTCACCACATCTCCTCTTATAGCTTGATCAAAAGTGGAATAAATGATAACACAGCATCCAAAATCTGAAGAAGTTAAACACATAAAACACTAAAATCAACACTGCTGCAGTGACAACTCAAAGATATGTTAACGTGCAAGTTAAGGCTTATATAAGATCACTTCATCATCATTCATAGAGCACAATAGATCAGGATTAGAAACGTACCGGTTGGGAAAATCAGGGCAGGTACCAATGTTTGGTTTAAGAACTTAAGCTGATGACCATAACAGCGTTTCTTTCATGACTTCTTTTGGTTTAAGACTTCAAAAATTCACCTTAAGTTTGACAATAAGAACAAGTCTGGCCTATAAAAAAACTCTTAGCTGAATCAGTAGTTTGGTGTAGTAGAAGTCAACATGAAATTGATTTTACACAACAAATAAAGGTTGTCTGTAGACATCGGTTCATGCCATTTCATTTGTCAATGTCTGCCAACAGAGCCGATGTCAGCCAGTACTGATGTTGAACAAATGCAGTGGTGCTTCCCTAATCACAATATATAACCCCAGTTTCTTCCCTGATATCTGATTAAAGCATATTCTGTCTTCCCTGGGTGGGGTATCTCGTCTTCTTCCACCTGATGGAAGGGCTGATGATGTGACAGAGAGGGGTTCTCTGGGAAAAAAACAAAACATGTATGAAACAAGTTTGAGCTTTTAAGCTAAACTTAATCAAGCTGAAGGAAGCGCTGAACACAGAGACGAGAGCTACAAATCTGGGGGGAGTTTGACTAGACTCGTTTTTATTTTTAAGGAAGTCATTACTTTGCAACATATTCACACAGATTATATTTTTACTTGATTAATATTCAGAATGTGACATTTTTTTAGGTATAAATAGAGTATTTTCTTATATCTGGCTGTCTGACAATTTAAGAGCTCATATTTTGGCTGTAGCCCTCACATACAGAGCAGTATGTGGCCTATAAAAAATGAATATGAAGGACGTCGTCAGCAGGAAGTAAACTAAATCGTATGTTTAGTTTATGTAAAATAAATAGAAGGCTTCAGTGCTTTGTTTAGTCCCTGTTGTAGGATGATTACAGTAAAGAGTTCTTATGTGTCACAATCATATATTTTAGAAGGAAAAGTGTTTGTCGGTCTTTCCCTCTCCTCCCCTCTCACAATCAGCCCACAGATCCTTACTACAAAGAGATCTGATTGGCCAGAGGCTGGAGTTTCATACAGGTTGATTTCTTATCTGGAACATTATCCTCTGTAGCAGATGAGGTGTTCAGAATACGTTGCCATGGCGATCTACCTCAGTAAGAAGTGAACCATATTTTATGGTTAGAAAACCATAATTAACCCTGAAGTAATCTCAATAACAGTAAAGGATGACAGTTTGTTTTAAATCAGCAGTTCTGCCTATCACTGAAAGAATCCCTCCTCACAATGTGCTGAGTGTGACGCAGCACAGTGGGCATAGTGTTGTTGTTCTTTCGTGTGGGGTCAGTTCAGAGCAGTGGGTCTGAGACAGTAATATGAATCGCTGAAGTGAGCTTTAAGGCTTGCAGTCTGGGCGTAGCTTTAATGTCGACCTGGCTGTCTCTCTCTCTTTCGTCCCATCAGCGACTGAGTTGGATCGAAGCAAGTGGGATGAGGACTGGGACAAGAGCAGAGGAGCTTTCCCTTTCAGCGAGAAGCTCGGAGAGATCAGTGACAAGATAGGTAGCACCATCGACGACACACTTAACAAGTTCAGAAAGAAGGAACGCGATGACTCTCCAGACAGAATTAGGTAACCACACACACAAACACACATTATGTGTAAGTGTTACATTGTCTGCATGCCCATTGTTATTGTCATTGTGCATGTGTACATACTATGGTGCTTAAACTTTTCAACACATTTTTTTACATTTTATTCTTTGTTTTGAAGTGGTCTCTGTACATTTTCTTGGTTATGGTAGCAGTGCTTATATTGCAACCGCTACTTCACTTAAAGTCTTTCAACAAAAATAATCTGAAAAAACTCCAAACACAAAACACTGCTTGCTTTTTATTCTTCATGCAAATGTCAAGTGAAAAAACAAAAAACTTAACAAATATTTCCACAAACAAATATTTTGAAGTTAAAATGGAGCTCACTGCAAACATACATTTAAAAGGAGAGCATGTTAGACAAATCTTCAGGGACACATTTCTATTTGGCAGCAAAGACTGGCTGTTCAGTGATTTGATCTGCCATGTGTGGTAAAAGTGTTCTAGTTCAAAAGGCGTTTATATTTTTCATATAAAGTATTCAGAAAATCCTCCTCATTTTTTTTCCTAATGCCATGTTAAAAAAACAGAAATACGTTTATGTTATCAAGACTGTTATGTCTTTAAATAATCCAGTCTTGAAATGGACATTACATAATCAAACCCACATAGACATAACAAAAACTGTAAAGCAATCAGTAGCAAAATCTCCCGAGTTCTTTTTTTCATATATTCTTCCTGTTGCTATAGTGACAATGAGGAGGACAGAGCATCAAGAAACGGAAGGCAGGAAACCCTCGAATTTAAAGATGAGGAAGAAACCGTCACAACAAAGAGCATCCAGATCACACAAGCAACAGAAACCACGACAACCACGACACGGAAACGTAGTGGAGCAACAAGCAGCAAGATCCTGGACCTGGGTGCTGCAGCCCACTACACAGGAGACAAGAGCCCAGAGGAGAAGGTTCTCACACTCACACAAACCTGTCATGCTGTTTCACATACAGTATATGTCCCAGAGTCATTGTTTAATCACCGTGTCTCTACCTCTGTCTTTAGTCTGCAGTCAGACAATCCTCAAGTAGCGGTCTAGCTGACCTGCTAGTCATCAACCCTTCATCTAATCAGAGCACTGCAGCAGGTAACACATTTTTGTTCACACGCAAAGATATAGAGGGGATAAGCTTGAGACCTACGAGTAGGTGAGGCTCTTCAGTCTTTTGCTGTTTGATTGAAAACGTGTGTGTCTTTCTTCCAGGTGGTGGTTCAGACCTCATTGGCGGCTTTGCTGACTTCTCCTCTCCTGCAGCCTCCGCCAGCCTCCCAGCCACCACTGGTAAACCTCTTCTTTCAGCTGCTGCTGTAGGGAACTGATGTTCTCTCAACTGAAGTTCAATATAGTCTTTTATATTTTTGTTCTCTTTTGAAATTGATCCTTCAGGGAAAATCCCCATACTTACCAACAGCTTGTTTTAAAAAACACATTTGAAGTGAAGGCATCCTTAAGTGCTGAAAAGTTATATCTTTAAGTATTCAGATAAAATCTTTTGTCATAAAATGCCAATTTTTATGTTTTTTTTTTCTTTTTATAATGTTGTCCTGTATGTTGGATGTATGTATGTATGAACAATAGAATAGGTCAGTTCCTCAGATGCCAAGATGAGTGTTAGTTACAACTATATACACTGCTTTTTTTTGGCCAGCTGCTGCATCATCCAATGGAAATGGTGAATTTGGAGACTGGAGTGCATTCTCAACCAATCAGCCAGCCCCGTCTAGCTCTGGTCCCTCCCAGCAGGTCAGTGACTTGTTTGGCAGCGTCCAGTCACCTTCAGCCCCAACCGCTAATCCTGCTCCTGTCCCACCATCTGCGGAGCTCTTTGACCTGATGGGCGGAGTTAACCACCAGCTAACCAATCAACATACGACACTGAGTGCCTCTCAGAGCATGACTTTCTCTCTGGGAGGGATGACGCCAGGAGCTTCTGTTGTTATGCCCACCATGCCACTTTCTCGCTCTCAACAGGTAGGTGTGGCACACATCAAACAAAGTCCTCATGAAATAATTAACCAGAAAAGTACAAATTCTGAAAGGTGATGACATAAGCTACTTATAGATTGTGATTCCACAACAGGCCCTAATGAAATTCTATCATCCTTAAGCCTTTGTTCTTGCAAATGGAATGTTGTAATATTGGTGTCCCTGTGTTTGTGGTTTCAGCATGAGAAACACAGCATGTAAACACACACTCAGAAATGCACACACACAGCATTGTAGCATGCTACTGGCTTTGATGTTACACATTGCCAACGTCTTACCCCCCCATTCAATCGCTGTCAATAATGTCTGATAGTGGATCAGGTGCAGAATGACTTTACCCCACAATTCTACCTTTGTGCGTAATATATTGTGGAAGAGGTGTAACAAGGGGTCAAATGTCCCACCTTGAACTGGCAATATGTCACCGCCAATGAAGACACTGCAATGCTGCCAAATCACTCAAAAATGTTTTTGTTTTTATTGTTCCTATCCATGATACTGAAGACTGAGGTATTAAACATTTGTTAACCATTTCAGAGCTTGGGAGGCATGACATCCCAGGAGTCTTTAGGACAACAGCAGAAGGTCGGAGTTGGAGGTCAAGGATCATTGGGGTCGACTTGGTCTGACCCCTCCGTTAACATCAGCCTGGACTTCTTATCAGCGGGCCTTAACCCGACTAAGACACCTCCCACACTCAACAACATCATCCAGCAACAAGGTGACATTTTCAAACTGTGATTCAATTTCCTTTCCGTTTTGGAACGCACGTTTTTGATTTGGTTCATATAAGAAATGATTGCTTGGCTCCATGAACAGGACAAACAAGATGTATCTGTCATTGAAGCACGTGCAAAACATGTCAAAAATTGAGAAAAAAAGTAATTTTCCAACTGAAGGCCCAGATCTTATATGGTGAATAATGCAACATATTCAAAGGAATGACTTAAAGTACTGAAAAAAAACACGGATTAAATGTCAGTAAATTTATGGATTTTATTCCTGCTGGTTTAAATCTGCTGATTGAAGGTCTATGAGAGTCTTTTGTATTAAAGTGTCATAGTGACTGCACTTGATGAACTCTGCATTAATGGATTCATTTTGGGTCATGACAGTTTAATGGGAGTTCAGGTTGATTGAGTAACAAAGTTATTCAGTAGACAAGTTGACACCAATAAACATTTTAAAAGGTAAATGTTAGGATGGCACTGATCAGTGTGATTAACTAGTAAAAAATAATAATAATAATAATTTTGTTATTAACTGTTTCCTGTTCACATGTCTGTCCAGGTGTGCCTGCTGTCAACCTGTTAGCCCAGAACTTTGGAGGGCTGAACCTCAGCTCCCCACCCCATGTGACACCCATCAGACCACCAACCAATCCCATGATGGCAGGCAATGCCATGACGATGGGCATGCCTGCTTCCTTGGCAGCTAGTATGCCTCCTTCAATGAACACGGGGACCATTGGGATGGGAGGAATTCCTGTAAACCAAGGCATGATGGGAATGAACATGAGCATGAATATGGGCATGGCTGCTCCAGTGATGATGAGTGGTATGGCTGGCGTCGGAGTTCCAGGAGTGGGGATGGGCCTTGCACACTCAATCACTCCATCTGTTGTTCCACCCAAACAAGATGCCTTTGCTAACTTTGGCAGTTTTGGGAAATGAAGAAGTGCAACTAAGTGTGTGTGAGAATGTGAGTGTGCATGACTGGCATTATGAGAGGACCACAGGAGGACTGCTTTACTTGAAAGACAAGCTTGCATGTACATGTCTCTGCTTTCTCTCTTTGACAAGCTGGCTCTTGTGATTGTTCACCATCAAGATATGTTGATATGAAGGGAGAGTCGGGGTAAAGTGCCCATCGTTCCCCTCAACCAGCTGTTATTTGATGTGTGAAATGATGATGTCACAGAGAGGACACCCCAAAAGCAGGGAGGTGTCAACCTTGAGTCATTACTGCCCTTTAGGGGAACAATCTTTAACAGAGGGTTTTTTTTTTGTGTTTTTTTTTAATAAAGACAAAAAAAAATACCCCCTCCCCCCACAAACTACAGTTTTTCATCTAACTGCACAGAGAATTCAATCAGCTAGGTTGACTCAAATGAACATGGCATCTGCTGCCTTAATTCCTCATTGTAGCCTGAGATATCACGTTTTATATGAAAGATTATATCTCAAAATTAAAGCCATGCTATGATTGGCATCTGTTACTTACTTTCACTCCTCAGGCCAGCAGGCTGATACTAAGTTTGTCCAGCAGAGGGCAGGATGGGCGTAAACTTTGTGAGAGGACTTCTTGAGCCATACCAGTGTGAAAATGTCATTTAACAACCGTTCCCTCTTTATCTCACCCGTCTGTTTCATCAGGCCTCTGAAAATTCACACTTCTATTTCACTTCCAAGAACAAAAAGGTCCCACACATACTGTTGTGCTCTTTATTTAAAAAAAAAAACACACTTATTAAAATTGAGAGTTGGACTCTTATCAATTTCCATTTTCTCAGATTAAAGCCTGACGAAAAGGTTAGTAGATGTTTAATTTAGAGAAATATTTACATATTATTTATCATTTTAAGACCCCACATGATTTTTTTTTTAAGCTGTTAAAGAACCCTTGATGGTTAAGGAGTTGAAGTTAGCATTGCTTTCTGACACATCTATCAAGTTGATTATACTTGACACAGATATGGATGGAGGGGAAGGATCTTTTTGAAGGGTATTTTTAAACAGGCTGTGGGAAGATGGAAACATTTGCCTCATATCCACATGCTACTTATTCTCCCCATGAGAAGAACAAGTTTTACATTTGACAAAGTACTTGAATTTGATCATTTTTCATGTGTACAAATGAGTTATATGGCTTGCTGAGACTATAAAGGATGTTGGGGGTTCTACAGTAAAGTGTGTGTAAGAAAAGGGTGTAGGAGTGTGTGAGACTGTGTGGGTATAGTTTCCTCTGTTTGATGTGCAAACACAGCTAAGCAGAGCCTCTTGTCACTTTTGAGGCACTGAACTCCAAATGACCAAATCTTTATTTTGTTACTCTCAGATAAATGATTCCATAGCAATTTGTTTAATATTTTATTAGTTAACCTGTAAGGTTATGTTCATATGGCAGAGAGCTACTAAAAACATAATTCAGTAGACAGGAATCATGTGTTTGTTTCTTTTTTTGGAACACCTTGTTTTGTTTGATTTTACACTATATTTTCTGTACTTCATTCAATATTAAATTAACTTATAACATGTATGACCCTGTTGTCTTTCTTCATGATCTGGCTGATGCTTACAAACAGCATGAACAGGCCATAAGTTACTAAAGAAAAGGTAATATTCTGTAATTCAAAATTAACACAAAATTCTTAAATCTATTAACCTAGTTTCAGATGTTCTAATGAATATTCATTGTCATTTGTGCAAAAACATTTCAACCAAGAAGGAAAGAAGCTATAATTGTTTTCTTTCATGCATGGGTTGCGAGCTTGCGTGGACTTTTAAATATCCCAAAATATTCACCGTTGGCTAGGCAACGGTCCGTTTAAATTACAATAAGCAAAAGGGGTCTGATCGGAGACCCCCCCACATCTTTCCAACATAGACATGGAAGGTTTAGGTGAAATTAGAAAACTAGAAACGTATCTTTTTACAGAGCAGGGCTCAAAGACCTCCTCTGACTGTTTTCGTAACATGGACGCAGATCGAAAGCAAACGTTAGACCGGACCGGTAGTGACGGTGACTCAGTTGGAGCAGGCCACGAGTTTCAGGACGGAAAGCTACCACCAATATCGACTTTTTTCAGCCAACCAGCACATCAGTATGGTGCGCCAGAAAACGTGAGAAGCACTGCTAGTGGCGGGGATTGGGTCAGGTCAGAAACTCATGCGAAGCCCAAGCAGGTGGGTGAGGCTGGGGAAGAGCCCCTTCTGGTCGATCCTACATATGAGACTCTGAACCGAGATTCAAACCAGCCTGCCCAGACTTCAGCCAGCTATGATAAAGATGCTGATCGGGTAATCAACTTTACCATCCCACCATCAGAGGAAGGTATGGCCTGACACACTTTGGAGTTTTCAGCCTATCCTCAGGCTGAATTAGTTTTTAGTGAGTTTTTAGGTCAATCTGTTTCCCTAATGTGAGGCTATTTTTTCTTTTATACTACGTATATAGAATACATTTTGTTTTGATTTTCTTAGGGGATATGTGTTTCCTTGCAAAAACATTTAGTTCAGCTAAATGAATAACTCTTAATCAACTAATCTTGGTTTCCTAACTGTATCACTAACATTTTAGCTGATTAAAATACATTGAGCACAATTTTAGATGACAGACATTACTGTATAAGAAGTTTTTTTGTTGTTGATTTAGTTGAATTGTCTTTCTAAATTTGACCTCAAACATTTATAAAGAAGTTACCACAAACACTGAATGAATTTATTGTCGTAAACTATCTATTTTCACCCCAGATCTGAGGTTGTTGCAGTCCTTCCAAGAGAAGAATGGTTATGTTAAACGACCAATGAACGCCTTCCTGGTGTGGTCTCACATCCATCGGTGTACCCTGAAAAAGCAAAATCAAGGATTGGGGAAGAAAAATATTAGTACTCAGTTAGGCCATGAGTGGTCCAATCTCAGCAAGGAAGAAAAGAGGCCTTACTTTGAAATGGCTTACAAAATAAAACGCATCCACCAGCAGAAATTCCCAGGTAAGACTGCTGGTTACTGCTGATTCTTGTGTCTCAAATTCTGTGCTGTTGTGTTACCAGTGACAAACTCACAGCTTTGATTTTGCTGTCTGTTTTGTCACATTATTCTAGAATATGTGTTTCGTCCTGAGAAGAAAAAAAGCATAGAGAGTTTGTCTGCAGGTCAAAGAACAGGGGCGGACACCAGTTTATCCGCGTCAAGGCCAGGTTCACTGGTTCAATCTGAGTTTCAAGGCCCCGGTGTGAAAACATGTCCTGACATAATACCATACATCGTGGGCTACCATCACTGTCCATTTTTATTCCCGCATATTCCAATAGACTTCTGCTCCAGCCCCAAGATCCAGTGTGCAAGGTTGGTGAAATAAATCTTAAAAGAATGACTGAATCCCAAGAATTTAGCTTTTACACCTTCAATAGGTATCTTATTTACATCCTTTGTTTTTATTTTTTTTTACAGTTACCCACATGCCTGCTGCTCCATAAAGGAAGCCGAGAAGAACCACAACAGTTGTCCACAGAGAGACAAACAGGAAGTTATGATTGGCTCTACCACAACGTCAGAGAGCCATAAACAGGCTGACATTGTCACCAGTCAGCAGGTCTTGCTGAATGATGTAGTTCATGAATGTGATGATTATATTGATGTGGATGGACTGCTAAGCTCTTCCAGAGTGAACTGAGTATTTGTATCTAAAGGGTTCCTTTTGTGGGATCTACTTTTGATTTTATATTAATATAAAGTGTTTTGTGACTGTCTTTTGATATTCTTTTATCATAAATTCAACACAAATATGATATCATATTCTGCCTATTTTATTGCATGTGTTCTGTGTCAACAAATGCATGAATGGAGACAAAGAAAAAATGTTGTCTTAATAAATGACATAGCCTACTGTATGAATCTGAGAAAAAAAAGGGTTTTCCAGTCTAAACAGTCTATGGTCTAAACAAAAAAAAATTAAGAAATCTTTACTTTTAGCAAACGGTCATTCAGAACTCTACATGAAAAGTTTCTCTACTTCAGAAAGTATTTTTTGTACTCATCCGTTGCCTCCACCAACAGGAAACAGACGGAGTGGGAAACTTTGAATGGTAAAATTTGACACAAAGACAGATCGAAAAAACGAAATCCAAGCGGACCTATGGAAGCTTGACTGAGCCTTTGCAAAAAAAGCATCCAATTATAGCGTGCACAGTGCCGATGCGCTATGACTGACATAAAGTTTCTCCAATGGGAAACGTAGAAACTACTTAGGGGCGTTTCCAGGAAGAGAGTGTCTACATTTTCCTGTAATGGCGGACCAGACAGAGAGCGAGGCTATCGGGTTCAGCGACAACAGGTCAGATATGAGCAAATAAGGTGTTTAAACAAATATAAACGAAGCTGGGTCGTAGGAACAGCCTGGTGGTTGAATCAAGTTTGTCCGCGGTGTTTCTGGTCGAGAGGTTTCAATAAACAGAGGTGTTCTCATGTGCATGTAGCTACGTTAGCGTGTTAGCTTCTAGATAACTAGTCAATGATGCCAAGCGGCTCGTGTCAGTTCCCCGCTCGTGGCACGCGGTAAACACAGACAGCGAGTGTAAAATGTCCAGATGTTTGTTTCTCTGTTCCTGGGCTGCAAACAGTAACAACCCATGGGCTTATTTAGACGCCCGAAACACGTCTCAAGTCTTCGTTTCGTTCATATATTTTTAGCGTCTGTTAGCCATCTAGCTAAGCTATGCTACATTCATTTCTACTGAGGGGCATACAGTGTGGCGTGGTTTATCCATATTTTTTTAAAGGCAGTGCATCTTTTTTTCTTCTAGAATAGCACAGTAAAGAATACAGAATATTAATGTGTGCCTTTTTAGAGACTCTAAATATATAAATGCTTCAAAATACTGCGAAACGAAACTTATTCATCACGCCAGAGAGGCATGGACACATCTGTGCAGATGATGAAAACAACATGAACCAGCAGGCCCATATGATAACAAAACTATGTTCTTTACTGTAAAGGATCAGTTATCAACCATTCTTCGTCAGTCTGAAGTGAATTTGTTTGTCCTAGACTTTATTGCAGCCTCCTCCATTGAATACTTTATAATTGTTAAGTAAGGGGGACACATTTGGTGCATCAAGTTTGAATCTGTAGTTTATATATTTGATATTGTGTTCAACATTGTGAATATTAAATTTGCCAGTCTGAAGTAGGTATTGAAAATCCACCCTTTTGGAGAGTGTGTGGAGACTTTCTTTTTATAAGGTTGTGTTGTCGTTTCTGTAGTAACGGATACATTAAGGAATTATCTCCAGGTATGTGAGATAACTTGTAAGTCTTTTTTTAATTAGTATATATTTAGCATCCATAAACCCCCGTGTTTGACTTTACGTTTCTCCTCAATGTGCTAGAATGGCGCAGCAGGCACTGCGGTTCCGCGGCCCTACCCCTGCGACTGCCCCTGCAACCGCCCCCGCTCAGACCCCAGTGTTACGAGGCCCACCGCCACTCCTCAGGCCACCACCTCCTCCTTTTGGGATGATGAGGGGACCCCCGCCACGCCCCCCATTTGCGCGTCCCCCCTTTGATCCCAGCATGCCACCAATTCCACCACCAGGAGGCATGCCACCACCCATTGGACCTCCCCATCTACAGGTGACCTTTTTTCCCATCCTGATCTGCTTGTGTACTGTTTTACTTCATTAAGGTATACTACTGAAATAACGAACTTCATCTGCTATAATGGTGTTGATGTACAACATTTAGGGAGAGGCAGAGCAGCAGTAAAAGAAGCCCTCTAAATAGTGTCTGTTTTAATAGTTATTTCACATGATATATGTTGTCTGTACAAGTAGCATTAGTTTTACTTCATCTTATTTATGTGTTAAGCGTCATTGTGAGTTGGATAGAGGATTTGATTTCAATGAAAACTAAAAGAAGTGCTTTGCAAGGGAAACCATACTTATGTGGTGTTTTGGAGGATATGAAAATTGTTTACTCTCGCACCATTGACACTCCTTATCCTTTGTTTCAGAGACCTCCCTTTCTTCCCCCACCAATGGGCAACCTGCCTCCTCCTCCAGGAATGCTTTTTCCTCCAGGGATGCCCCCCATCCCCACATCTGGATCCCCTGCCCTCAACCCCACAGAAGAGATCTGGGTAGAGAACAAGACCCCAGAGGGAAAGGTAAGCTGGAAGAAACATCAACTTATTTATTCTGTTTGGAACTGCTTAAAGCAAATGCTTTGTTATATTTTTGTAATTTTATTTCACAAAGCATACATTGAAGCACTTAATGATTTTGGACGGATGTTGCCTTTTATTTATCTTTTTCACCTTTTCTGTCCCCTGTACAGGCATATTACTACAACGCCAGGACCAGAGAGTCAGCATGGAGCAAACCGGATGGTGTGAAGATTATACAGCAGTCTGAGCTAAACCCTCTACTTGTAGCCGGGGGCGGGGCAGCGGGTTCAGGTGCAAGTGGAGGGGGGACCACATCTGCGAGTTCAAGCAGTGTCAACACTACAGCAAGCACGGCAGCGGCAGCCTCCCCTACGCAGTCTCTGTCCACCACCCCCACCCGCACACTCACCTCCAGTCCAGACTCCAGCTCCTCCCCCTCCCCCGCTGCAACTATCACAGGTAAGTCCACACTCCTATTTCAAGCATACACACACACACACACACACACACACACACACACACACACACACTAACACTCATAAAGACTACAAATCCTCTTTTTCATGTCTTCTATTTCCCTAAAGCCACTGTTATAGCAGACCTGAACCCAATTTCCACCGTGACCTCAACTGTTACCATGTCTCCCGTCACCGTGGTAACCGTTTCCAACGTGCCGTCACCTGTCACTGCAGTGCAGACCATGCCTCTGCTCCCTGCAGGTCTGCCTCACAGTGTGGCCCAGACCACCGCAGCCATACCTGCCTTCCCGCCTGTCATGGTGCCACCCTTCAGGGTGCCCCTGCCAGGCATGCACATCCCTCTGCCAGGTAAGGGGTGCAAACTCAGAAACAAAAAACTATATTCCAGCTGATGTCTACTAACTAACCACATCCTACCATGGTAGCTTGAAAGTCCTTTTAAAAAAAAAAACAGAATTGTTTTGAATTCAATTCAGTCGATCAATTAAACCCATACGACCACTCGGGGTTTCCAGTGGAAAGATCAACGGCTTCACACAATATTACAAATAGCTACACAGTACATTTAAATGAAGTAAAACAGAGTTATAATTAAAAATCTATTGGCTGGTGACTAGTTCAGGTGTTTGGTTGAAGTCCGTCGTGTAGAGGGTGGAAAAAGTAATGATGGGGGGGAAAGAACAAATGTAAATCTTTTCAGTCCTTACAGCCTTTCTGCTGTACATGAAGGTTTGGTCCAGAGTGTCGCAGCACTTACAGGCTCAGGGGCAGTTTCTCAGTTTTGAGAAAAATTAACATTTTGGACACTTGAGAACCTGTCGACTTCTCGTTTGGTAAAATGTTTGTTAAAGCTTGAAGAAACAACATAAGAAGGAGTATTTGTTGGATTCCCAGTCATTCATGAACATGCTCCTCTTAGTCTAATGTGTTTCTCTCAGGGTCTTTTCTGTCGCTTTTCTCTTCCCTGCTGTCGCGTCTTCTGTCATTCCCCTTTTTTCCTTGTTCCACATTTAAACAGAATTAGATCAAAGACGATTACTTGAGTAGTTTATTCTGTTTGTTGTTTTTTTAGACAAAGTGTCCTTTCAGGCTGAGTCCAGATCAGACATTATTTTAATTCAGCTGACAAATATCAGATTAAGAGTTGTTCAGTGGCGTTCAGAGTACTGTGCGGACATTAATGCATACACACTTAACAAAATGCCTTTTGATATTTCCTCCCCATTTAAAGAAATAAATCTCTTATAATTAATAATTTGTACAAATTAGTCTAAAAAAACAATTCTTGATTTGTGAACCTAATATGAACTCCACAATTCCCGAAGAAGTTTGAAATCAGATGTCCACAGTTTAACTGTATGATGCACTGTCCTAAGATTTGGGTGTGTTTGTCTGAGCTGGGCCACACACACACACACACACATTCTCACACACCATGGTAGTTGATGTCTAGTGTCCTGCTGTGTTCAACCAGATGCTTGCTTGTCCGTTGTTCTTGCAGGTGTAGCAATGATGCAGATAGTAGGTGCACCCTGTGTAAAGGCAGGCCCCAGCGCCAACGGTAAACACCCACCCGCTCGCCTCTCAGACCTACAGTAGATGGCATGGTAGTGAATGTTTACATGAGTCATTTACTGTATATGAAAACCTTCAGTGGCATGACCCTGAATGCTCTAAACATGCAGTGAAGTCTCTGTCTTTACATCAGACAGGAAGAGAATGTACAGTTTTATTTTATTAACCCTTATTTAAACACACTCGTGCTGTAGATTTGACATCCTCATATTACTGTTTACTCTCTTCAACCTGTACTCCACATCTAATACTTAATTAAAACACATATTCTTGTGGGTGTTTTATTGGACAACTGGCGAGTCATGCAGGATTCCTTTTGTGTAAAGCAAAACGTTAGACTTTATAGCTTTCACTTAAAGGCATGGTCGGTCATTTTTGATTTTGAAAGTAGCATCCTGTCCGTTCTCCTTATTCACTCACCCTCTGTGCGCCCTCAAAAGCAACGCCCCTCACTTACATGCACTAGCGCCGGATTTCAGCTCATGCTTTGAGTGTGGGCTCATGCATGCACGGGGTAGAGAGGCTCGATTGGTTTATTAAAAAACAAAAAAACATCATCGAACATTGGTCGAAGATTTTACAGGCTTACTGCTTATTTGTTCCTTTTTCAGAGCACATACATAAGATCTTAATTACTGTAAGGACATAAAGACAATCTCAACCCAAAACTTACAGAGAGAAAATGACCGTCCCTGCCTTTAATGATGACTGAGCTCTGTTTGCGTGATGCCCTCAGTGACTCTTCGGGAAAGTGTTCGGGTGTGTTCAGACCTAAAGTGAAGCACATTATGTATGTGGAATAAAAACAGAAAGCTTCGTCATAAATAAATCTCAAATAAAATGTCTACTTTTTTGTATTACATTGCAGATTTCCTCCAAATATAACTCCAAAATACAGTGAAGCTGTAGGTCACTAGGGATATTAAACAGGTCTTTCCAGGCTGATTGGAAACCTACCTGCTGGTGTCTATTAGAGAAATCCTGTAGCTAAACCCCACACACAGGTCGCCCTGCTGGAAGCAGCAGGAGAGGTTTTCCAGACAAAGACCATGTTCAACAGGACGAGCTGTGTGCACGTTACGGTTCTTTTATAAAAACCTGAGGATATTAACTCGCGCCCGTAACTCAAGGCCTGTATTTGAATTGCTAATGAGCCGAACGCAGCTTGAGCTTTTCGCTTTGTTCAGTTAATGAGAGGACGCGGGATATTTTTCATTGTTGAAGGATTGTGACTGTAAACTACCTCAGTGTTGTAGCTTCCATCACCTGGTAGTGACTCAGCACTTTATCAGTTCAGGGTTCTATGTCGTGGTCATGTATTTGTCTTTTTACTGTGGCATGGTTGTGTGTGAGGTCACTTTGTTTGTGTACGTGGCCTGTTTGTTCTTAATCTTTTTTTTTTCTTTTTTTTTGTGAAGCCATTTTTAGACTTCTGCAGTTTGCTTCATTTATTGATAGTGTGCAGATAAATATATTGCAAATATTCACTCACTGATCTACTAATCTAGATTTCAAGATGATCAGGGAAATGCTCACAGTGAAAGCCCTATGAAAGTTATAAATCACTTACTCTGCTTGTGGAGCTTTCTGTCTCTGTTCTGGTTTCGCTAATACCTTTTTTTTATTTGAAGGGTCAGCCTGGGAATTACTTCTCAAAATTGATGTATAAACTTATGCACTCTCTAGATTTGAGTCAAATGTTTTTTTTTTTTTTTTTTGGGTCCAGACAGAAAGAAAATTCTCAGCCGATCATGTTCTGTCTGCTTCCTCTCTTGTCTGATAACAGGCATGCTTCCTGGCATGGGTCCTCCTCTTGTGTCTATGATGCACCCACAGCTGACTCTCTCTGCTGCTCCTGCCTCCATGGCCGGATCTCTGCATCTGCCTGAGTGGTCAGAGTACAAAACAGCTGATGGGAAAACGTACTACTACAATAACAGAACACTGGAGTCCACCTGGGAGAAACCACACGCCCTCGTGGAGAAAGGTAAGCTCTGCTGACAACAGTCATGCACACGCACTAGTCTGACCTGGGACCTGTACTATGATGCAGGATTTGAGATTAGCCGGGTACCTTCAGGGTTAAATAATGTGTCCAGCATGATTTTACATCAGGTAATAGTCCGTCAAGTTAATGGTTATATCTCACTGATATTATTCCTCCGTCAACAGAGACTGAAAAAGCAGCGGAGCATTTTAGTTGTTTTTTAATTGTACAATTATGAATAGCTTCTTATGGTTTTAGTTGTATTTTCATATTAATGTTTCATGTCTCCATGCCGCTCTGTTTGGGATGGTCAGAGCTGCTGCTGAAATAAAACTTCTCAAACTGTGTTACTTGCTACAGAAAAGAGTTGGACACATCTAGTTCAGAGAAGAAACGGGAGTAATTACAGCCGGTTCTAAGGTGAACTAACGATGAAAGACATAATAAGCCGCAGTGTGCATGTTAATACTCGCTAATATTTCTTTTTTGTGCCCTTGTGTCCTTCCTGCATTTGTTGCTGCTGTGATGTAACTTCAGTCTTCGGGAGCCTGTTTGTCTTAAACGTCTTTATATTGTTAGTATAGTTTGATCAGAGTGTATAGATTTGACGATGTGCTGACGGCAGACGCGGTGATGATTGTGATAGGTTAAATGAAGCTAACTCCGCCCTTTTTATGTGAACGCGCTCTGAGCAATTCTGGGTTGACCCATCAGGTTGATAACCAGCTACGTCAGACTGTTAAGCACAATCTCTTGTGTCAGGGTTCGTGAAGCCAGATCACCCCAAAATAACCCTGGACATGTGGAACTGGCTTCGTCGTACAGGCCCCAGGAGTCATGAACCACCAGTCCTGGACTGGTTTTCCAATCTCAAAAACCTAACCCTCTTTTTTTCCTGTTTGCAGAAAAGGAAGTAGAAAAGCTGAAGGAGCGTCTGGCCCAGGAGGAAGCTGAGGCAATGGAGATGGAGGACGAGGAGCACAAAATGGAAAACATGAATAATGAAAAGGAGGTACTTCAAGATTATCTAGATAATTTTCAAAAAAAATCATCTTTAAGCTTCATGACATCTTATTGACTAAATGACTTTCATGAAGCACATAACAGCTGCAGGGAATAAAAATACAACATATCAATATAACACAATCCATGTCCTCAGTCATCCCTGACTTTACCTGTAAAAATGAACATCTTATCTGGTGCCCTGTGTTGTTTTGCTAGCACTAATCAAACTAACTTAAACACAACTCTTCACATTATAGCTTTACCAGCCGTAATTATAGTAATTCATCCCTGATGCTTCTAAGGGGCAGTAAGGCTCCAAGGTGCGGAAGATAATGTTATGAATGGAACACTGATGGAGTGGACCAATTTTTCTTCATCCAGGCGCCTAAAGAAGAAGAGATGACCGAGGAGGAGAAAGCCGCTCAGAAAGCGAGACCCGTCGCCACCAACCCGATCCCGGGCACACCGTGGTACGTGGACAAGATCGCTCACGCTGTCCACTCCACCCCGTCGCCTGACGAATCCAATTTCAATGTTCTCTAATGATTTCGCATGTTTCACACTGTCTTCCTATTTCTTCAGGTGTGTGGTGTGGACGGGTGACGATCGCGTGTTCTTCTACAACCCGACAACACGGCTGTCCATGTGGGACCGACCCGAGGAGCTGGTCGGCCGAGCTGATGTTGACAAACACATCCAAGAGCCGCCGCACAAGAGAGGCCTGGAGGATGTCAAGAAGACAGGTGAGAAGACACGCACAGACAGTCAATGATTCTGACTGACAGGATGTCTAATTATAAGTCAAAGATACACACTGAATTCTGCTGCTGACTATATTTGTTTTGCATGTTTGTTTCCAGTTGTCAATAAGGAGGAGCCAGAATTAGCCATTGCCACTGAAGAGAGTCAGGATGAGGAGCCAACAAAAGCCAAAAAGAGAAAGCAAGTCACTTAACACTGTAGAGATTTAAGGAGTCACATAAATGTCTATTTTTCACGCTGATTTAATCGTCCTTAACATCTCTCTTCAATTTGTATCACGTTGTCCCTTAATCCTCACGTCTCATCCTCTGGTGGTCTGCGCGCTTTGTCCCTCACAGGAAGGAGGACGTGAAGGAGCCGGACTCTGAGAAGGAAGCGGCGATGGAGGCCGAGCTCAGAGCCGCCAGAGAACGAGCTGTAGTGCCCCTAGAGGCTCGGATGACTCAGTTCAGAGAAATGCTCCTGGAGCGAGGGGTAACGATGACTTTGTGCTGACATAGAGTTTGCAAAGCTTGTCCTTAATCTGAGCATTTCAGCTGAGGCAGGTCAAAGATAAACAAAGTGTACCCGGGGCATCATTCCAAGTTTCCTGAAGCTCTTTGTACATTAACTTTTGCCCGTTCCCTAATTCTTATTATTGAAAGTATTTTCTACTGGATGTCATTCAAAACATTCCTCCAGTCAGTATCTACACTTCATTGACATTTTGGTTGTATGTGTTTACTGCTCAGCTGTCTATTTAACCTCAATGTTGTCTGTATTATACGAAGGTGTCTGCGTTCTCGACTTGGGACAAAGAGCTTCATAAGATTGTGTTTGACCCACGTTACCTTCTGCTCAACCCAAAAGAGAGGAAGCAGGTTCGGTTCCTTCCCTTATCGTCCCATATTCCTCCTTCCCACCATCATAGTGTCACGCGATGGAAAGTTTCTTTTGAAGACTTAAACTGTTGTGTTGTGATAATGTCCACTTGTAGGTGTTTGATCAGTATGTGAAGACGCGAGCGGAGGAGGAGAGGAAGGAGAAGAAGAACAAGCTGATGCAGGCCAAAGACGAGTTCAGGAGGATGATGGAGGAGGCGAAGCTAACAGCTAGGTAAAGGGACAGGCCAGTTTGACTACTGGTAGGTTCTGATTGGTGTTTAAAGGGATACTATTACAAGATATACTTGAAGAGTAATATATTGTGTGCTGACAAATAGTGAGAGATCATAATTATAGCCATCATCCAAAGGAAACTGCCTTTATGACTTTTTTTTATTGTTATATTCATCCACAGAGGTTTGAATTTGTTTTTGTGTTGTGAAAGACAAATTTGTAAATTAAATTCAATCTGTCAAAGTTTTAAGTTCAAATTGTCTGTTTTTTCCCCTCGTACAGAACAACATTTAGTGAATTTGCCGTGAAGCACGGCAGAGATCCCCGGTTTAAGACCATAGAGAAGATGAAGGACAGGGAGGCCATATTTGTGGAGTTCATCACTGCAATGAGGAAGAGAGAGAAAGAGGACTCCAAGTCCAGAGGAGAGAAGGTTAAAATCACTCTCAAACATCAACACAGTGTTTCCCGCTCATGAGTCAGCCAAAAGTTGTCCTCCTCTAAACTGATTTCTTATTGTGTTTTGTTTTTTTTGCGTCCAGGTGAAGCAAGACTTCTTTGACCTTGTGAGTGAGCAGCACATGGAGGGAAGTCAGCGGTGGAGCAAAGTGAAGGAAAGGCTGGAGACAGACCCACGATACAAGGCTGTGGAGAGTTCGGCACTGCGAGAAGAACTCTTCAAACAGTTCCTAGAAAAACAAGCCAAGGTGGGTGGAGGATGATAGCTTCAGGAGGTTTGTGCTCCAATAGAGTTCACCTTCAGATTGTAAAACGTCCCATAATACAAAAAAAACTAAACGAGCTGAAGCGGGCTCTCTGTTGTCTGTAACAGAACGTGGACATCGACAAGGAGCGAGAGCTGGAGCGGCAGGCTCGTATTGAAGCCAGTCTGAGAGAGCGGGAGCGTGAGGTGCAGAAAGCTCGATCTGAACAGACCAAAGAGATCGACCGAGAAAGAGAGCAGCACAAGAGGGAGGAGGCCATCCAGCACTTCAAAGCTCTCATGTCTGATATGGTAAGATGCTCTGCGCCGTTTTTTTCTATTCAAACTTTCTTATATGAAAAAAAAAAGATTTTTCAGGTTTCAAGAAGTACCGTAGAGAAGTACCTCTAGTCTTTGTATCTCCAGTCAGAGCTCTTAATTTACAGCTGACAGTGTTAACTAGATAGATGATCTTATAGGGTATTTGTTGAATTTGGTACGGTCCACTTCCACTATTTATTACATTTTTATCAGAAGAGGTTTTTTTTTACTGTAATGGAGCTCATAGAGCGTTTAATGTTATCCTCATTTCTTACTTTATTTGACAATACCGTATGATGTTTATAGCATTTCTGAAGCAATGCCAGATTTAGCAAAATAACTCATCATGTCGTCTCTAGAAGTAATAGTAGTCTCAAGTAACATGAGGTTTATTCAACAATGAAGTCGTAAAAATGTGAAGAAACAGACGAGCCTGCTCTTTATGGGTACAAGTTCAGCCTTTATTACGTCTAATAATCAACAGCACGATGTCACAATCAGCAAGTGATAGGTTTCAGTCTGTGTCTTCTTTATTCTTTATCAGGTACGCTCTTCAGATGCAGCGTGGTCAGACACACGTCGCAACCTGCGGAAGGACCATCGCTGGGAGTCGGCGTCTTTGCTGGAGCGAGAGGAGAAGGAGAAGCTGTTTAACGAACACGTAGAAGCTCTGGCTAAGAAGAAGAAGGAACATTTCAGGCAGCTACTGGATGAGACCAGCATGGTGAGAAGAACACATGATGAAGTTATTACACAAAAAGTTTGTCATTCAAGATGACCTGTTATTTTTCTTTCTTTCTGATGTGCACTGTCACATCTAACGACTGAGTTTGTGTGCTTGATCCTATAACGGATATTTCTTCTGTTTGTGTTGTAGATCACTCTGACAACGACATGGAAGGAGGTGAAGAAGGTGATCAAGGAGGATCCTCGCTGTATTAAGTTCTCCTCCAGTGACAGAGTAAGACGTTGTATTATTATGCTCCGGCCTACTTTAATATTCCTGTATGATTTAAAATGGGAAAGATTTGACTTCTGACAAAATACATTTAATTTTTGTGACTTTGATAAATACAAACTGAAGTTACATTGTAAGAATCTAAATCCTGAACAATTATAAAAACACCTGGTTAAGAAAACCCTTTTAAAGGCATCATATTATCAGGGACAGTTTCATCCATCTTTTTGACAGTTTTTATATTTTTGAGATTAAGATAGGGATTACTTTTCTTAATTTGTGTTTGTACTGCAGTTTTAACATGAGCCTCAATGAAGTTTCACCTGCAGAGCTGCCAAGGAGCAAAACACGTGCATCACCACTTTCTTTTCATTCCTAATGTCACAAAGTGATCAGTGTTGTCAGGAAACAACGGTATGTTGTACAGAAGTGAGGGATTCATTTAGTAGTTTAAATAAAAAATAAACTGGTTCCAGGCAGCAAAGAGGATTAGACGACTCATCAGAGTGATCAGAAACATAAACATACCCACTTCTCAATTGACTCCAGGGCTGGTTATACATAATGTAGTGTCTGATGTGGATAATCTCTGTGTGTGTAGAAAAGACAGCGGGAGTTTGAAGACTACATCAAAGACAAATACATCACCGCCAAAGCTGACTTCAGAACGCTCCTGAAGGAAACAAAGTTCATCACATACAGGTTTGAAAAAGCACTGTTGTATCTGGGTTGAGAAACTGTTTGTGACACACACATTGTGTCACTTAATTTTTTTTAATTTTTTTTTCCATGCCTCGCAAGACAAAATATTTGAGTTTGAAATGATTTGTCTGTCAAAGAGGATTAAGTGTCGTCTGCCAGTCTCACGTGCTCCTTTCCACCAGGTCGAGGAAGCTGATCCAGGAGTCGGAGCAGCATCTGAAGGACGTGGAAAAGATCCTCCAGAACGACAAGCGGTACCTCGTTCTCGAGTGTGTACCAGAGGAGCGTAGGAAGCTCATAATGTTCTACATCGAAGACCTAGACCGCCGTGGCCCGCCACCTCCCCCCACTGCCTCTGAGCCCACCCGACGCTCTACCAAGTGACCAGTCCCATCATCTTCTCGGCCAGTGCCCTACTCCTCGCCTTCCCTTTGGCCAGAGCATGACCTCCCCTGTCACCCCATGAGACCCGCCCACCAGGCCCACGGCTGGCCTTGCAGTGTTATGATTGCTGAGGGCTCATGTTGCTTAGCGATGTATCATAGAGACCAACGGTTAAGATCTCCTTGTTACGTCCGCTCTTAGCCCTGAAATGTTTTTTAAGGCAACAGCAGGGAACACAGGTTACCTGACAGCAAGGTGACCCTGAAACCTCCACCTCTGACTGACCATATCAGAGGGAGATGTATATGACTGCAACGTAAGCAGTTAAAGAGGTGTAAAATAGCTGATGTAAAAGAGTGTGTGTACATGCGTGAGTGTGTGAAAACACGTGTGTCGAGTATGTGAGTGATTGATGGTGTGTGCATGTGTTGGAGGCGTCCTTAAGCCTTACTGCTCCACTGTGCCAGTCATCGTTTCAGCGGCTCAGTGTGAATGTTAGTTTATTCTCAGTGGTTTACTCCGATAATGCAGCAGTTTGTCTGTGGAATGAAATAAAAGCAACTTCCACTGTTTTTCAATATGTCTTCACTTCATTTATTTCCTACACCAACATTTTTATATCATTAAACTTCCTCATTTAAATACATTTGCTCATATGAAATAGAAAAAATCCTATGACCTGTCCATACTTTTTAACATTTTAATGATTTAATGAATAATGCGCGGACGTGCATACAAACATGCTCCATTATGTCCATTATTTATAGCTTATAGTTCCTTTAAGATTTCCTTTCCTTTTTTGTTTTTTTATAACTAAAAGGTTGTTGCAGTAACAGACAGCAGTATGCTGATTATCTAGTGGGGTAAATGTGACTTGAGGAGACCTTCCTAAAAGAAGGGTTCATTGCAGGTTCACGACTGTGATTGGTCAGAACAAGCCAGTCTCTCGGATCACGTGATGTTGCCGGATGTTGCTCGTTCATTGGCGAATTGAATCGCCGCAAATTCACGATCGTCGTCAAGCCATCTTTTTGTGCCGTTAGCATCCTGAAACGTGATCAACGACAGAGGGAATCGACATGTCTGAAGTATAAACGAACATTCACGTTTGATGAAGGACACAGATAGGCGCTAACAAACCCTGATGTGTTAGGTGAAGTTCCCCTCCTCTCCTCCTGGTTGTTTATCTCTGCTCGGGTGCTGCTATGGACGGCTCTCTGCTCCCCCTGCTCGTCGTCGTGCTGTCGTCCTGGGCTGCTGTCGGAGACCCGACCGAGCCAGCAAATGTGGACGGAGCTCCACCTGCCAAAATAGGTAAGAGTGACTCGTCAATATGCAGTGTGAATTGATGTTGTTGTCCTGCATTTACAGGATGTTAAGTGACTCTAATGAGACATAAGATCTGGGAGTCATGATCAACACCGTTTTAATGATCATACTCCTGTGTATCATTAGACATGCATTCCCATGGACTGGGTTATTACTCCACATCTTCAGGTGTTTGGACGAAGGAGGAGGCTTGTACTTCGTCAGCTATAATTGTCCTGTTTGCATCCTTCGGACATCTTAAATGCAGCTTTTGTTGGAGCGACAATCCGAAAACTGTCTCAAGCGTACTAAACACATCTGACATGTGCAGGACAGAAAACAAGCCCCAAGTCTCATATCTGAGAAAAGTATCCGTTATTCATTGATAACTAAGTTGAAGGGGTCGGTGTTGTTTCATCAAATATTTCAGACTTAAAATATAACGAGGTGAACACAGTCCAGTCTGAAAGTGCAATCTCCTGGTTCTCTTTTGAATCATAAAAGGTGTTAACACTCAAATAAAAATAGATAATAAATTCAGAGATAAGCAGCTCTCTGGAATAGACACCTTTACTGCCATCTACATTTTGTCTTCCTCCTGCAGTTGTAAAATATCAGAAAATATGATTACCTTACAATCACTCTGTTTCCCTTGTTGAGACACTTTTATGTCACCTTTTATAGTCAGACCATGTATTGTTAAATGTATTGTTGCTGCATGAAATGAACACTTCTATATGATTGATTGCCCTTTTTTTTTCTTCTTTTTTTTTTAACATATCTCACTATCAAATACCTTTATTTCCTGCTTCCTGTCTGATACCGGTTGTAATCTTCTGTTCTCCAGCGGTGGTCGGGGCGGGGATAGGAGGCAGTGCCACGACACATTTCCTGCGGCAGCACTTCGGCCCTGAGGTCCAGGTGGACGTCTTTGAGAAGGGGGAGGTTGGAGGCCGTCTTGCAACTGTAACTGTCAATCACAATGACTATGAGTCCGGGGGCTCTATCATCCATTCCCTCAACCTTCACATGCAGGACTTTGTCAAACAGCTAGGTGGGCCTTCCCACACACACACACACACACACACACACACACACACACTAAAGCTAAGGCTACACAGACTGACTGTGCAGAATTCATTTAGTCTCTGTTTGTCCCTTTCTTTTTAACTTTACAATAAACGATGCACTGTGTGTCATTAGATTGTAAAATATGATTTTAAAAAGTGCTCAATCCCTTGAACCAGCAATGATGAAATATGTATCTTGATTGATCTATAAATCTTAGTGGTTACAGGTTTAATAACATTTGTGACTCATTAGCTGGGGGCTGTTCATCTTCACACATGAAGTACAGTTCACACAGTAAAAGTAGAACATTTTGATTGGATAATTGATCCCTCTCTATGTATATCTTTCTATATCTGTTCTGTGTCTTCCTCTCAAGGCTTGAAGTATCGACGCAGCGTGGCAGGGAAGACGGCGGTGTTTAACGGCGAGGAGGTGATTCTGGAGGAGACAGACTGGTACCTTTTGGACCTCTTCCGGCTGTGGTGGCGCTACGGCATCAGCTTCATTCGCCTGCAGATGTGGGTGGAGGAGATTATGGAGAAATTCATGAGGTGAGTCAGGGAAATGTTAGGCCCAGATTGCTGATTAGTCTTAACTGCATGCATGACAGGATGCAGCTTAATTTCTGTTCCCAGTGCATCACACCTTCATTATGGATATTCCAGTTGTCTCAGTTGTGCTCGCGCGTCTATAAAGGATCAGTGGAGTGTCCAAGTTGTTTTGACTGGTGTGGCCCATGTAGGACAGTGTTTTCATTAAGTAATGTGCACACACTCTGATCTGAAAGGCCATTTTTTCATTTACTGAACATACAGTTGTTACATTCCTGTGTGAAGAGTTTTTATAATTAAGCAAGCTCTCAACCTTTCCAGTTTAACGCCTCCTCTCAGTTTTGAAATCAGTCAGTAAAGCCCATTTGGAGCTTTTCATTCTTTAACTGCAGAGCCTGAAGCCGAAATCTCTGCAAAACCCAGACTCTGAGTGTAACTTAACACACGTTAGGGAGTTCATTATGGACCATGACAACCATGATAACATCTGCTCATAATGTCTGAGTGCAGCTGTAGAAAGAAAAAAAAAACTCTTTATCCCCCCATTAATCAAACAAAAGACCAACTGACTTCCTTCTGTCTGTCCTGTTTTACATATGAGGTTGTGTGTGACCTCACGTGTGAAAAATACAGAAAAAATATCAATAATTTTTCCGCATCTCTGTTAACTTGAACCAGTTTTGTCTTTAAACATGAACGAGCCTCAGATTTGCACTTAACCTTTATTTCCTCCCTCACAAAGTCATTTATCTCTGCCTTGCTTTTGTTCTTCCTCTCTTTATCAACAACGACAGGCCAGTATGTCTCTGTCTGCGCCTGTTAATGTGTCATGAAAAACTGTAGATAGAAATAAGACATTCATAAATGTGTCTTCTGGCTAATAACTATTTACAGTCATTCATAACTTATCAGTATTTGTTTTGTGTATGTGTAATGTAGGATCTATAAGTACCAGGCTCATGGATATGCGTTCAGCTCGGTTGAGGAGTTGCTGGACTCTCTCGGGGGGAGTGGTTTCATAAACATGACTCGGAGGCCGCTTTCTGATTCGCTGCTTGAGCTGGGTGTGTCGCAGCGTTTCATCGATGAGGTCATCGCGCCTGTCATGAGGGTCAACTATGGGCAAAACGTCAGCATACCGGCCTTTGTAGGTGAGTGTGTAGAAAGCAGCATCAGCAGTAGAAGGAGAGGAGGTAGCGAGTGGGTGAAGGGTTAAGAAGAAGTAGTGAGAAGTAGGAGAATGTATTGCTAAAATCAGGGCGAGCTAGGAGCTGAACATCCATTTCCCTGGTGACGAGGGTCATGAGAGAGGAAAAGAAGAGATAGGAGAGGAAGGGAGAAAAGGCGGGGGGAATCATAAAAGAGAGGAAAGCAAGAGGAGAGGAAAGTGTGTGGGCAGATAATAATTGATTTATAACACTTGGAACTGTCTGTTGACAGTGAGCTAATGTGTTCGTGTGTGTGTGACAGGCGCTGTGTCTTTAGCTGGTGCCCAGAACAACCTGTGGGCGGTGGAAGGAGGCAACAAGCTGGTGTGTTCAGGCCTCCTGAAAATGGCTAACGCTAACCTGCTGCAAGCACAAGTCACCTCCATCTCCCCGCTCTACTCGGGTAACTCACCTGAGGCTGGCTGAATGGGACCATGTCAAACTATGGCATTAGCTTTTTTTCTTTTTGTGTGTGTGTATTTGAGCCATGTAGTCTGTTGTTGACGTGCATTTTTTTTCGACAGAGTTTTCGACAGAGTTGCCTCAGTACGAGCTGAACTTCAGCACAGCAGCGGGGACCAGTTCAGAGCTGTATGACATTGTCGTGCTGGCGACGCCGCTTCAGGCCAGTGTCAGGTCCGGAGTCCTCTTCCAAGGTTTTAACCCTCCGTTTGACGAACTCCCTGGAAACTATCACAACACCGTAGCGACTATTGTCCATGGTTACCTCAACACCTCCTTCTTTGGTTTCCCGGACCCCCGCCTGTTCCCTTTCGCCAGCATTTTGACAACTGAGACGCCTGATCTGTTTTTCAACAGCGTGGCCAGCGTTTGTCCTGTCAACATCTCGACAGGCTTCAGACGTAAACAGCCACAAGAGGCCGGAGTCTACAAAGTTTTTTCACCTCAACCTCTGGAGAAGAGTCAGCTCAAAGCACTGTTCAGGTCAGCAGCCTCCTCACTGTCATTAACAACTGTGTCCATGCTGTCTGCATGCTAACTTAATGGCCTCTCAACATGCAAACTTGCTGATGTTTGGATTGTAATATTTTAACGTCAAAAATGTTTCAGTAACCAGCTAAGTGTGTAGTATGGAAGTATTAGCACAAAACACAAAGAGGAAGACGTAGGTAATTAGTCATATTGTGATCATATTTTTGCAAGGTAACAACATCACCAGTATCCATAGTTAATTCTGGAGGGAACATGAATGTTTGTTCTTGGCATCCATAAGATAGTTTATAATATTTCCCTTGAAAACTAAAACGAAAACATCATGGCAGTGGTGGAGGAAAAGTCAGAGGATCACTACAATCAGTGGGTTCATCATCTGGTGGACATGATTTTGCTGCACTCATTACTGCAATAGATCCAATAGTTGTCTAGATATTTCTGTTGGGATCAAAATATTGGACCAACTGAAAGAACAACATTACCATGTACTCACCTAACTAGCAGTCTTTAACAGTTCTTGACGTAATTTCAAAACATCACGAAGAGAACATTGTACATGCAAAGTAACATCTTCCCTCCTTTACTGCACGTTCCGATCTCAGGTCTTACTACTCGGTGCAGGTGACAGAATGGCAGGCCTACCCTTGTTACGGAAGCAGCCAGGGCCTGCCACCTGTGGAGCTGCACCCGAATCTCTACTACCTCAACGGCATCGAGCTAGCCGGCAGCGCCATGGAGATGAGCTCAGTGGCGGCCAAGAACATTGCTCTGCTGGCCTATCATCGCTGGAACAGACAGACGGACATGGTGGACCAGAAAGATCTGATGCACAGGATCAAGACTGAACTATGACCTTGTTAGCTGACAGCTACAACCTAGAAGTGTATGTGCTGTGAAGCAGAAAAGAAGGGGTTAGGGTAATCGCAGCTCACAAAGCTGATGGGCATCAAAACTGTAAATTGCACATGAAGGTAGCTCTTGCTGCAGTTTGATCAGTAAAATTGTAATAGGATACTACAATTTGTCAGTTTGGTTTGGGACTATTTGTGCCTTTATTTGAGATAGGACTGTGGAGAGAGAGTAGGGAATGATGTGAAGGAAAGGATCCTCTGGTTGGATTTGAACCCAGGCCACCCGCTGGGAGGACTACAGCTTACGTACACGAGGTGTGCTAAAAACTAATGCTAGCAACGCACCTCTATTTTAAGAGTTTTTATTTTAATGTATTACTATAAACCGCATGTTGAACACTGGAGTGGTTGTTGTTGGGCGTTGGATAGCCCAGTGGTTATGTTGCGCAGCCCATGTACGGAGCCTAAAGGAAACTCTTGAATTTCCCTCGGGATCAATAAAGTATCTATCGATCTATCGATCGATCTAAAGTCCAGACCTCTGCAGCCGTGGGTTTGAAGTAAAATTGCTGCATGTTATCCCCAACTCTGTCCTCCAAGCGTTTCCTGTCTCTCTTCAGCTGTCCTATCAGATAAAGGTAGAAATGGCCTGAACATTTAAATAAATAAAAAAACTCATACAATTTTAACAGATGACTCATTGAAACTCTAGTTATTAATGGCATGTAAAGGCAAGTGCTGCTTCCTCTATATGCCAGCAACGCTGCATATAGGTGAAGTGATTTGCAGTCTTGGATTGGGATTGATGGCTTTGGTTAATAAGGGATTTCATCCAAAAATCAAGCTGCAGGCAGCTTTTCTGGGCTAATGCTGTTTAACTGAGTTGCTTGGAAACTTCGAAAACACTTCACAAGAGCATGACTTAATGTGTTTGAAAGCGGTTGTAACATCAGTACAGTCAGTGTTTTCACTTAAACAACAGCAGCACTATTAGCTGTTTACTTCCTCTAACTTTAAAGACTGTTAACTGTTTGAACTGCAACACTTCCTTCATTTGTTCATTCATAAAATAATTCTGATGTGACTCATGGACATGGCCACTGTTGCCATGCTCTGTTGGTCCTTTCATCAGACTGTTTCATTATCTCCCCTTCCTGCTGCTTTTGTGGCGTAATCCAGCGGAAAGATTTTTTTTTTTCTGGGGAATGCTGCCAACAAGCTTTCACACTGGACCAAATACAAGCAGAGGACTGATCAGTGGAGCCATGAAGAGGATGCTTTTTTCTTTGAACTATGTAAATATTACACAATTTTAATAACCATTATGGAAAGTTACACAAAGATGTAGCTGACCAGTTAGTATTAGAAATGACAAGTGCACAAAAAAGAAGAGGTGGCATGTTGAAGCATTTAAAAACCAGTGGCTGTAATATTCTCAAAAGAATTCAGAGCTGCCTTGTTTAAATCATTTTTATTATCACAAATCTGAAAACAGATTGTCTGGGCTGAAGACATTTTTGGACTCAGAAAACTCAACTGTTGTCAAGTGAATATTAATGGATGTTAATATTGTGCCATGTGGGAGACAACAATACCCTTTCAAACTGTGGAATTTGAAGAAGTCATGACGGTGTCACAGTTAAAGCCTTGACACATAAAAAGTATTTATGTGAAATAAAGAAATTGAGACTACTGGTGGAAGTATTTTAACACCAAGTTTAAAATACTTCTTCCCACAAAAAAAATTGACGAATGAGTCATCTTTTGTAACAGCATCTTTCTGGGTACTCAAGGACAGTTTCTTGTAATCTTTCTGCCTGCAATCGTGAGGTACATCTTTGGGAATGAGACGTTAATGTGAGGAAAGAAGAAGACAACTTCTATTTTTTTTTTTACTTTCGTCTTTGTGATATATTCTTAAAACCACTGGATTCAACCTTCCACAATGTGTGGAATTTTAGAAGACATTTTTTGAATGTATTTAACAAATGAAGTACAACAGAGAGATGAATGTGGAAGGGGAAAAAATAGAAAAGGGAAGTACAGTATTTCTCTCTCTTGACCTGCAAGGATGTACTTTAATCAGTTATTGATCAGGAGATTTTCATAGATGTTTTGCTCAAAGTAACATATATTCAATAATTTCCAAAATGTGCATGTTTATTTGGACTTTTGGAAAAATAGGGGGAAAAACGGAGCTAACATTATCCTGTAATATCAATTACTTAGATGAAAAAGTTGAATAAGACAAATGTGGCTGATGCAACTTATGCAGTGTAACTCTTGTATCTTTCTTTCTATCAAGGTCAGCGCTTAACGGCATCCATCTGCATCCAAACAAGTGTTAATAATTTATCCTTTTCATTGTTATGACTGTAAATAAAAAGATAAGCACTGGTTTGTTTCCCGTGTGAGTAACTCTGGATTTACATGTTTGACGTTCTCTATTCCTTCACTTGTTTAAAAAAACTACAGTAGTCCTACCCCTGAGCCCTGAACACAACTTTTTTTTTCGTTCTTGATTTAATTCTGCTGTTCAATTGCTGCTGTTGTGTTTTGCTGAGAAGTTTCATAATGGGTCCTGTGTGTGCTCCTTTTCAGCTTCCCCTCAGCTCAAACAATCACAATGCCGCACAGAGGTGTTCCTGTTTCCAAGACGTACAGTATGACTCAGTCTGGTGTAACAAGGGTTTGTTGTTCTGCTGTCTCTTTAATCCCTAAAGATGTTATTCAAGGTGAGCTGAATAAGCTCTGCAATAACCTTGCTGAAATAAAAGAAATCTGTGTTTTTTTTTCAACAGGTTTCCATAAAAAAAACCATAAATCAAGATCTTCAAAACATTTGTTCTTCATATTGGTCGTGCCACAAAACAACAGAATATTAACTTAACATGTTTTAATGTTAGAAAGTAATTGTTATGAAATGTTCAAAATTGGGAATGTCGCATTGGGGATATTGTATTAGCCTCAATTGGTGATTAAATTGAATGACTTCTTAATTCTTACCGTCGCCTGGTAACTCAAAGTGACATAATACTCTAAAAACAATAGCATATCAAACACTGGACAGCCTGTTTCAAAGATGGCAAAAGCTGTTCTTTATCACTTGGTTTTCACTTTTTCTCTTTCAGTTCATTATTTTTCTTTCAACCACCAATATCTATTATTGGAAAGAAAATATTGTTTAAGATGTTTTTAAGCACGACTCTACAGTATATGTTATCAGGTGCATATGCTTATTAAACCAAATGGACCTCAAATGGAAAGACCAGACATTGAGAGAGCTTTATTGACAGAGAGTTAGGGTTTGAACCACATGGGATGATGTGATTTTGATGATTTATTTTCCAATTTTTGGTTTGATCAGCCTATAGGCGTAGCTCATTGAACACTCTGTTTTTATCGTTACAGACAAACAAAAAGAAATGGTTTTAGATCGGTCTACCATTCTGAAAATCAGACCATGAACTGTTTATCTCTGGAGCCATTGACCACGAGGTGGCACTGTGAACCCAATGACCTAAATTGTATTTAAATCTAATTTAAAGCAGAGCCTCGAGGCTCCTTATTAAGACGTACAAATGTGATGTGATGACAAGAACAAACACACTAAACTCTTCCACTCAGTAATTCAGCTGACTACTCTACCTGAGTAATAACTATTTTTTTTGGTCCTGCGTTGCGCCCTTTTGCGTTCAGCTGGAATAACTACATTTATTTGCTTTAATTAATAACCACTTTGCACCTCTATCACTTATGATAGAGGTGATGACTGCAGGCGTTCTCACTGATTAGTACGTGAACTCCTCTTGCGTTCATTTCTGCTCATCCCAGTCACTCAAACATTGATTTTAAATAATGTACTTTAGGGTTATGAATGCTATACAGAATTTTGTTGAGCGTAAAATCGCAAACAAAACCTTACGTTGGGCCAACACGTTATATTTTTTTTATGTCTTAATACCTAGGCTACAAACATTACGTCGTGTTAAGAAGTTAATAAAGATAATTGTCTTTAGAAGTTAAAAATGTGTCACCATGACGTGTTCAGACGTAAAAATGTGAGGTGACGTTCATGTTAAGATTAAGTGAAACAGGAGCCTAAAGATTGTGGATGAGTTGGTGCCCTTTGCATGACAACTGTACTGTTTTTTCTGCACTAATGAGAAGAAAAAATCTTCAGATGTTTCCATAAATGAACACAAGATATAGCTGCTTTGGGGATTCAATGAATCCAGTGGAAGTTTCATTTCAATGAAATCCATAACTTTCACTCGTTCATCAAAAGTCCCAACTCACACACATGCACGCGCGCGCAAACACACTCACACACCACACACAACATTATGTCATTCCTGTTGTCTGAGTAATGATTATCTGATATCTGTCCCTAGTAATAATGAAACAGAAAGAGTTGTGTACATTCCTCTTTGAGTTACCTAAAAGCTTCAACCCAGACCAAAACTATTTTCTCATCTTTATTTTATCCTTATTTTATCCTTTTCCAACACGAAATTAAAACAACAACAACAACATTTTAATTTAAAAAAAGGTTTCTCTTTCCAGAGAAACAGGGTGTGGACTGCCTGGCACAGCTGCTTACGAACTCTCTTGAGATTTCTTTGGAACGGAGCTCAATTAGGAGATTTTGGTTGTTGGTTTGGTTTACATAGTCTCCTTCAAGCTTTAAGACATCACAGACAGACAGACAGACAGACAGACAGATAGATTAGATAGATCTATTAGATAGATTAAAGCACATTTGCTCCATTTTACTCATTTGTCCGTTGCTGATTTTTATTGAAGAATTCTGAAAACACAAGTGTACAGACTATATCAATAATAACAAGAATTATTATTATTATGACTGTGCCATGTCTTTTTAGTTCCTTTCCGAAACTTTATTTATGCCTCGAAAATCATTTCACTCATTGACAATGATGTCAACATAAAGATAAAAAAAACAAACAAGCACTATGTCATTACGCATGCTTCCTGTGTCATTCTTGTGACGGGTGTGCACTTAACAATTGAGAAAAAAATGAAATATGTCAAACAAGTGTTGTCATGGTTTTCAACCTTTCACCCAGTATCCGTCTCTTCTCCTATTGACCCAGTGGTGTACCACGTGGTCGGGCAGTCACGCGCTTTCCAGGAACCAGTCAGGAAGAAGAAAAACAAAACAAACCCGAGAGAGCTGTAACAGCGTGTGGACTCCATTGAAAAGAGGACTTTATTATCTATAATAGAGAACGGAAACAAGGCCCTGCGCTGGGGATACGCATGCGTCCTAATCGTGAGTACGACCCTCGTCTATTCGTGTTGGGTTAACTTTGCAGAGCAGCGTGTTTGTGGAGGAGAAACTGAGGGGAGGTCGGTGTTGTGTATCGAGCTTCAGCTGGGATGAGGAAGGGGGCGGACGGACGGAGGCCATACTGACAGTGAGCTGCTGCTGCGGGCGAAGAGGAAGCAAGACTCGTAAGCTCCGTATTAATAGCGACATTTAGGACCCCTAAAACACATTGAACTTGGTGTTTGTTGTGTTATAAGGTTAATCGAGATCTTGCAGGAAGTGTCCCTCGTAGTTTAATGTTTGCTGGCTAACGCAGACAGATAAGAGACATTTCGGCACTTCACGCACAAATATGTCCAGCATAGCTTCTTTTATTGATATCTATCACATGCTCAGTCTCTTCAGAGGAAAGTTTTCACGTGTTATGATGGTAAAAAAACTGACATCATGGGAGCAGATTCGCTTGCATGCCACTTCGAAACTATCCAAAATGCTGCAAATCTTACAGCTATTTTTCGTGTCGTACAAATGTTTTTATTCATATTATTGTATCTTTTTTTTCTCTCGTCGGATAGGCCGTGCTTTTGCCTGTGAAAGGGCCAACATTTGACTTTTTCCTGTCAGACCTCTGTGTAGGTACACGCCCCCCAATAGCAAACACATCCACTGCTGCCGAGAGAAAAAAAAGAAACTCGACATGGCTAGAAATTTCCATGAACCAGACTTACATTTCACCGAGAACACATCATTTACGACGATTTCGTTGCGATGAAAGATTAGCTCGGCCTTTCCACCATAACAATCTGCTGTAACTCCCAGTTTGTCAACCGACTTTGGTAGATGAACATTTTGTGCTTTTGAGTTTTAGAGATATTAACACAAACTAAAGCCGCGGATTGACGTATTATCACGGGGTGTGCTTGTTTTTCGTGTGCACTTGCACATTTCACCTGTAATTAAAAAAATATATATACAGATATCTAGGCCACGGACATTTAGGCCTCCAACTTGTTTATCTTCTGCCTCAACCTAGATTGAAGCTGGCTGTTTATTATGGAGCAGCTCCTGTGAGTGACAGTCTCGGCGGCGAGTCACGTCCGCCTGGGGGCGGGACTTCTTCTCAGCTCGACCCATAGGCAACATGGATTACGTGGGTGTTGGCACCCTGTGTTAGATTGTGGTTCTGTTTTGCTTTGCTGAGCATCTGTGATAAGTTGGGATAGCGTGGAGATACTGGTGACATGCATGGAGTTATTTGTGTATAGTAGGTCATACGTCATCTGCACGTTACATGCTATGTAGTTGATGTTTAGATCGTCATGCTGTAAAACTGAACCTCTCCTAAGATCCATCACACAAAGCTGTTCCTTTCAATGCCGTATTTAGAGCATGCAGTCAAAATACTACAATCACAATTCATGCTGTATTGTAGGACATTTTTGGGACGTGTGTCTTCTGACATTGAGGTTGTTTATACTGTTTGTTATATACTGTGTTTGGGAAACTGCATAGCTCCATCAGCATAGCTCCATGTCATCTCCAGCTGCAGTGGCTGGCTTGAGTGGAAACCTATTACTAATGCTTATAGGAAAAGACAGGAATAGGGAAAGAAACGTGTCCAACAAAAATGCATGTGGTTGTCCACATGTGAATACAACTCAGTGTAAATATGTGTCCATTATTGTAAATATAAAGCTGTTCTTTCTGTTTGTATCTTGCATGCATGCATCTAGTTTACCATCTCACTATGAAACACTGTGTGCTATTGCAGAATAGATTGTGTAATTTAGCTCTTTGACTGCAGAAAATGCACATAATATCAATAACAATGGCTCAGTTTTTAAAAGCTATTTCAATGATCTGTATATTATCAGTGTTATTCGGGCAGATTGATGCATTAGAAATTAATTTCAAGATATACCTGTATACATTTTGTCTGATTATTAATTAACATTTTTTACAAGGCAAATTTAATTACATTTCATTCAGTCACATTAAGCCCCAATAGTCATATAAATGCATCAGCTTTTCGAGCGATTAGCTGCCAGTGAACAAACATTTTCTGTTGGGTTTTGTTCCACGCTGACTCTCCTCACATTTCCGACTTGTAAATGAGTATTTCTTCAAGATGCCTGCGCAGATTCTCTCTCATTGAATAAACAGTTCTGCATCCCATGCTTGTTATCTCTGTGGAAATCAGGGACTGACTGCTATCAGTAGATAACTCATTCCCAATAAGACACTGCTGCGTGGCCTACTTGGATCTTGTCCAATGTTGTGAGGCAGAGAATGTGAGCTGTTTGTATGATGGAACTTTTAACCGCTCGTGGCGCAGTCACAACTAAATACAGCTTTGTATCCAGACCTGGACCGACAGGAACATTAGGACATTTACAGTTGTGGGTCTTGAAAAGATAAATTAATTGTGTTTTATTTCCTTGACCTGATTGTGTTTGAAGTTTGAACAACAATAGTGTTGGAAGGACATTTACATGAAACAGGTTTTCATTAAGCTGCGCATTCAGGCATCCATCTTTGCTTTCATATTTTCTTTCTTACATTTTCTTTAGCAGCATACAGTTAGGTAATCAAAAACAATGTTATTTTATGCTCGCTCAATTTGGGAAGCAAATCAGTTAGAAATGATAAAACATCAGTTATGTTCTCTGTGTGGTCAAGTGCCACTTTTTGACCAAGACGTGAGGCGACGTGAGGCGACGCCACTGTTAGTCCTCGTCGCCACTTGTTCTTTGCCGTCTGCTTGGCGTGTCAGGACCTTCAGCTTCAAATGAAATCGAGAACTGTAAAGGAGACAGTGATAGTTAAAGTCAACGGAGTGCGATGAAGGCGCCACTGCTCACCAGCTTTGTTGCGGTGTAACTGCAGATCACATTGGCTCAGGATGAACGTTGGCTCTGCAGATTTAGCACAGTATAAGTCATTCTTTAGATCAAGCAGAGCCTCAGTGAGAAACTCAGCTTCAGTATTATGGGGGCTGTCAGTGTCAGTCATAAATATCCGGCTCTACATCACATAATGTTTCACATTAAATTGTGGTGCTGTGAAATATTCTGCGATGCTTTGATTGGAGAGATGAGGACTCTTTTTCTGCATGTTTGTGTTTGTGAGAGCTCATGGTGTGAACGATGGCTTCCTGCTGTAAAAACACAGTCTGGATTATACTGGTGGTACTGTGGTGTTCAGGGGATGAAAGGAAGCACACATTAAGACATGATAAACATCTAAACTCAGTGACACATTTAGAATAAGACCTTAATCCAAAATAGTGTTGTCATAGGAGAGAGTATATGTGCATGTTCCTCTGCAGCTTCTTGTGTGCTTGCATGCGCTGTGGTGTTTTGGAAGTGTTGCTTTTACTTTTTGTTGCTGCTGACTGTTTTCTGCCACTTCCTGTTTACACGCAACATGCATACGCAGGGGGACAGAGCTCTTGGGTGAGAAGTTCAGTCGAGTCAGTCAGCACCCAGTGAAAGGAAGTGATGTTGTGCTCTGGCCTCAGAGGAGTGGGATTGGTTTGTGTTCATGTCAGGGGTCATGTCTGCACGGAGATTCTTTATGTATTTGCAATGCAAAAGCACAAAGGGAGCAAAAACAATGTCTCACACGGTAGGAAGTGCTGGGCAGAGAATGAACCAATCATGAGTCTATCCTGAGGAGAGTAGAAGGAAATAAGTCTTACGTTAAACTCAGTACTCTGTATGCAGAATTGGTCCCGGGTGATGTTCATTTTATCAACACAGCATTTGTGGACAATCAAGAGTTTAAAGAATGAAAATAGTTCCGATCTTACCCACTCGTTTGCTTCCTGCCGTGTGTCTGTGTGGCTCCATGCGTGTGCCATCCAGCGTATGAAGCTGCTCTGCCTTATCTGTACTTCTGTTGCACCCTTAAAACGGCATAGTGCGCTTTCAAAGACACGTTTAAAGCTTGTGTTTTAACCCCGAAAATGATATTCAGTTTACTTTATGAACCCTCAAAGGAAAAGTCAGTTTGCATTTGTTAAATTCTATTGATAGTATAAAAGCAACACTTATGTATAATCATGTCTTTGTCATGTAAATATTCATTTTTTTTAAGTGTCTTTGTGTATTCATGAAAGCATATTTTTTTAATTATATGAATATTATATAAAACCTTTTTTTTTTAAGAAAAAAAATATCAAAATTGTAAATAAAGTTGGCTGTGACTCGCAACAGGAAGCCATTCTTCCTGCTGTTTACTCCAGGGTCTTGGTGCAGCATTAGGCTGGATAGCAGTAGCCACTGACCGGAGCTACAACCCTAACTTCGGATAAGATCGCCGTCTTATTTAAGGAGCACACACAGTAACAGTGGTGTACATGGGAGCGAACAAAGCTGGTTCTTTGGTTGGTACCAGGTTTCATTTGAGGATAGGAGGTTTGTGATAAGACAGTCTTATATCTTGAAAGATGAAAATGTGTTGAGGATCTGCCAGAGTGCTTCTCAACTGGTCCAGCCTCATCATGACCCACCATCAGCTCCTTCATAAAAAAAAAAAAAATCGCAACCCAAATTCTGGTATTTTTCAAACCATGTCAGATGTATTGTGTAGAAATATGAATGCAGTGTAGAAATAACATTGGTTAAGACAGGAGAGCAGCCCAAACTGCACCTTAGAGCTGCAGCTGGCCTTCTCTTCACTGCAGGCTGCTGCTGGTTGAACTGAAAGCAACTTGTTATTGCAACCAGATATCGTCATTTTATCAGAGGCCTCAAGACAATTTGCCCTGATAGAGTTGACTGTACCCTGAGAGGACCTTATTGAGGAGCCTTTTGAATGGAAGCTGGCCAAAGACCAGAGACTCCTTGAGGACAGCCTGAAATGAGGATGGAGAGCTAACTGTTATCCAGATAGGCGGCAGAGGCTTTGCAGGCCGCTCTCTCCAGAGTGTACACCCTGCTGGCTGTGAGAGGCTCACAGGAGAACAACCTTCATGACTGCAATGGAGGCAGCAGAGGAAGCCTTCAGGTGGCTGTAGATAAAAAATGGGGGGGGGGGGGGGGGGGGGGATTCGTGGCCTAATGCTGATAAGACACAAGTCGGGGCTTGATCGCCTGGGCGAGGGTGTAGGATGTGGTGAGACCCGAAACACCCAATGAAACCAGGAAACATCACTGATGATGCATCCCAACCAATCCACAGGGTGTATCTTTGATGTATTCAGTGACAAACTATGCAGTTTGACCAACAGGTAGTTACAAAATAAAACATATTTAAAAAGCGCTTCATAGACTCCTTGACACCAACTTTTGGCCCAGGCTAACATTCGACCCACTCAAAACAGCTCCATCACACACTAAAGAACTGTTACCGCTGTCTTTCTTCTTTCTTGGTTTTGTGATTACAGAATCAAGAATGAAAATATGTTCAGAAACAGAGCGCGTCAATGATATCACAGAGGTCCAGACCTCAGTTGTAATTTAAAAAAAAAAAATTATTAGTAAAATTATTCATTTAAATGCATTAATTTTATATGCACGGTGCTTGAAGCGGTGTCAGTTAGCAGGTCTTTCTCCTTTCTCCTCCTGTTCAGTGTGTAGCAGGCAGGTAAGAATGAGTAACCATGGTTACTGCACCGTCAGTGAATCCAAGTTATCCCGACACTTCTATGATTAAAACTTACGATTTCAGTAAGACAGACTTTGACCATGTGTCAAGGAATAATCCCAGTCTGTCACGTTTTATCTTTTTTTTTACAAACCCAACTCAGTCCAGTGTTGTTATAAAAATGACATAGCTGAGCAAAGGCTACTTATATGAAGCTACCGTTGTATTACCGCTACTACTGAATTAAGCTGGACTGAAATAGTACAGAAGTCCACAGGTTTCAAATGAATACACTCCTGTGTGAAAATGTACATCCTAATTTAAAGACAAAAGATGATCATTTTTAAAGTGGTGTAAAAATGCTTCAAATTCATCAAAATTCAGGGAAAGAATCTCAGAGTTGCTGAGCTGTAGCAGAAGTAAGAGCTAAATAATCAAAGAATGTTAATCCCAACTCCTTGTGGGGATAAGGGACTTGCAATGTAAACTGGATTAGAGACTTGAAAGATAGCGCCATCAGGGATTCCACAGTTTGGAAAATGTTCCAACGAACGAGGTATCTCTAAACTCTTGACTCATCACTGAGTCAACAGCTGACTCTGTCCTGCTTAGATAGCCATGCAGAACAGTTAACCATAATCAATTACTCTGGTTTACAATTTTGTAGTACCCCAAAACCTTTGTCGACCAATAGAGGGCCTGTTAATAATGCTTCACACACAGGCCCTAGAATAGGGTGCATATTTAGGTCTTAAGTCTGCCAGCAAAAGAGAACAAGAGGGACTGAGGAGGAGGAGGGACGAGGAGATTATGATGGACCAGTATGGACCAGTTCTGTGTTGACTTTAGGTCCAGCTCCAGAGATGGAGACAGAACGCAGAGCCTCACATCCAGCAGGTATCAGTAAACAGAGGGAGGCCTGGAGGCAACAGTTCAGCATTTTTAGAAACGCTGAGTTTCTTATCGTGTCTCACCTTAAAGATACAGGCAAACAAAGGCCTGGTGCATTTATAGATGAGTACATTTAAATGGAGGGGAAGTTATATTAAAAAAAAAAGCTGAGGCAGAATTCTATTTCAACTTCATAACTTGGTAAATAATCCAAAAAATGTATTCCAAAGTAGTCGACAGATTGCTCAGCTCAATAATGCTTTGCCAAAATTTGACTGTTTTGGTTCAGTCCGTCTCTTCAGAAACGTATTTATACATCGCCAGTATAAGACAGCATCTCTACGTACCTGTTACCTCTCATCTGCAGCGAGTTGAAGGGCTGTTTTACTTAAGAATGGTTGGAATAATTGATTGTCTTCAGATAAGAGATGCTTAGTAAGTAAACACGCTCTCATTGTGTGTTTATTCCTCATGCCTCTCGTGCTTACCCAACGTGTAAAGCAGTGTGTAATCACAAATAGGGATTTAAGATTTCGCCAAAGCACAGCAAATACTTTTTCCCAAATTGGCGAAGGTGTTCTATTCGTCGACAGCAGCTGGCTGTTATTTTTAGGGAAGAATCCTCAGCTGCTAGTTTCTAAACAGGAATCAAAGAAAATGTAAGAAAGTTGTGACTCCATATGGTTTAATTTTGCTCTGGAACTGAAACTATTTGCTTTTGGTTCATTGCTGTTTTTGACAACTTGCGTCTTGACTCAAAGAGGTCAAAAACACAAAGTTCGGGCTGTTATTATCTAGTTAATGAGTACGGTCCTGCACGAAGGTGAGGGCTTTTTGTGGATTTAAAGCAGCGACAGTAAAAAGTTTGTTTCAATTTATTGTGTGTAAATTCAACTGGAGCTGATTTTAGTCTTTTAGTGTTATGATTTACTTTTTTATGTCTTGGTCTCTCTTTCTGGTTTTAAATTATAATTTTTTTATTTGCAAACCTGTTTGGCTCTCACCAGTTCATCTGATCTGTGCGTTTCTCCCAGGTTATTTCTATGTTTTACCCTCATGATTCTGATATGTTCTCTCCCTCTGTTTCTATCACAGGCCTGAAGCGTACAGTAGAACCAAACCAGACATCAACAGACAACAACAGACCAGATCACAGCAAGTTGAGTCCAGTAACGGACCCCTCCCCCCTCTCCACGTCCTCCCCCTGCCTTGAAGGCTTCATCTACCATCACACTGCTCGAGTCTTTTTAAGCAGTAAATTTTGTGCGGAACAGAAAACCTCACACCACTGGGACCGGATCGGACCGGAGGCCCAGAGGTTCCCCCCCTGGAGCTCTAAGCTGTGTCTGGCAATGCCTCAGGTAAGAAAGTGAAAATGTACACACACAGACAGGTTCACATCTACACAGGCTTCTGGAGAGGTTGAAAAAAATGTACTGGTTAAGGAAGAATGTGCGACTTTTTCATCCAGTAGATGTCGCCTTTGAGCACCAGACATGAAACCGAAAACTAACTGGAGCTGCATTGTTGTGCTAGCAGGCTAATGGTAGCACTCTTTAGTTTACTCGTAGCTTCACATTGCATATATTTACACAACATTACCATAATGTAAAAATGTGTATGTAATGTTCAAATAAGCAATGGGGATAGTTTGTTATTCTTCTTTTCTTTAGCCCCTCACTTAAACAGCTTTTACACACGGGGATGAGCCGGCCGTCCCGTCCATGTAAACACGTTGTAGGTACGACTCAGACAACATCACAGACAGCGAGACTCATTGTAGACAGTCATGAGTCAGAGAGTTATTTTCAGAGGACATACTTTGTGCTCTGTGCAAAATGTCACACACTCAGCCTTTAACTTTACATTTTTAATACCAATTATTATCAGCCAAAATGTCCTGACCTTCAAGAAGAAAAAAACATGTTTTTAAATGTGAATGATTACAAAAACAACAACTCCTAACTACCTGTTTAAATCTGACCTGTAAGTTTTATATCAATATCAAATGGACTTATTCAAATCATGTGAAATGTACCAACATATGATAATCCAATAGATCCAAAGAGATACAGTTAGACAGTGACAGAGAGGATGAATAAATATGTATACTCTGAATCATCCTATATGAAGGAAATGACACTGAGTGATGAGCATTAACATTATTTTATATTCAGGTTTTCTGCTCTCTCTGGTGCTGAATTAATAGAAACATTACACAATCAGCCTCAGGAGAGGACGAGCTTGGACACGCAGAAGTGTTTTTCGACATTAAAGGTGCAGATTTTCCTTCCGTCTGGTTCCTGTTTAACTCATTTTGACTCATATAGAAAACCAAATTGAGGTAAAAGACAATTACTCAGCAACTTCTTGTGTCATACTGCAACATTATCATTTTAGATACGAGTGCAGAGCAGCTCTCTAAGCAGGGTATATTCCCTTCCTCCTGTAGCTTCCACGTCTTATAATTTACATAAATTGTCTGCACCAGTCTTGCTGCCTTCATTAATCAATCTCATCCTGGTCTGAAGAAGTTTAGCTTCACACTCTGTAAACTGAAAGTGAAGTTTAACTGGAGAAACAGCCAAATATTTAGACCGAACTTGATCCAGAGTTTCTTCTACCAGACCCCTAGTCTAGTTTCCGCTGCCAGCAAGTTTGAGTGGGCTGATGTGAGAACGCCGCGAGATATTCTTCGGAGAATTCCACTCGGGCCAATTACTAGTCTATACTGTTACTGCTGCACGGTGCATAGAGTTTCTGAATGCAACCACTACCATCTCTGTCCCTGTCATTAAACAGCTGCATGTTTTCTGTTCTCCCGTATGTTGTTCTCCGCTCTTTTGCTGATGTTGTCATTTCTTTGGACTACACGTAGCGTTGGTGTAAACGCAAATATTGTCATTTTAGCGTCGTACCGAGGACTCTGTGGCTTCATACGCTACTTCCAACTTTTTTTACGTTACGCCTTTGCTCAGGGAATCCCCTGTACGCCCTCCTGTCTAAAGAGATAGTCTCCCACTGTGAGGAGCATGTGTGAACAGCCGGGTCAGGAGAATGTCAAGAGCAGTCCTCCTGAAATCATCTAAATATTATCAAGAGTGCACATGTGAAAATAGCTTAATAAGAAACACTGTTTAAAATACAGATATCAGGATACAGTGTAATACTGTATATGCTGGCTAATTAAAATCTACAAATTGTAGTTCATAAAATGCTAAGCTAGGTTTCAGTTGCTTTTAAAACAGTGTCACGTTTTGAAAGAATTCAAATGTTTTGCCTGCTTCGTATGTATTCTACTAATTCTACTAATGTGTATGGCTAATGTATAATCAAGTCTAAAATCAAGACTTACCTCAATTTAGCACCAACTATAAGGCTAACTAGCTTACAGTTTAACTTGGTGAAAATGCATACATCAACACAAATCATTGGAATGAAAGCCTGGTCAGAATTAAAGGGCTTCATGTAAACGCGTCAGTTTGAAGAGACGGATCTGATTCGGTTCAGAAAAATTCATTCAGAACCAGAGGGGTAGTTTATGCCGACTGCTGTTTGGGTCAATATCCATGTGCATAACTGGTCCAATTATGTCTTTCTAGACGAGGTAAAACTATTCTCACTGTCTGAAAGTCCTCCCGCAGACCGGCACTCTTCCCCTGTTTATCGATTGCAGGACAATTCTGCTGAGCTCCCAGCTAAATTCGGAAAAAAATAAGAAAAAGGTCAAATAAAATACAGATATTTAAAGTCACAGATGTGAAAGAGGAGGAGAATGATATCTCTGGTGCACAGTGAGGGGCAGAGTGGAGGAGCAACATCTGGAGTAGGCTGCTCTACGCATGTCAGACTGGTTTTATTGTGGTTAAAAGCCTGATGCGTTTTATTTAGTGTCCGTATGACATTAAAGTTTGAACCCCCAATCGGAATGATTTATTGTAATTTGGATTGAAACCATGTAAACAGAGCTACTGTCACAACATTCATATTAATGATAGTAATCATGTCACATACAAAGAGGAGCCAGAAGAAGGGATGATTGGCCAACTTAGCGAATAATAAATCAGAATTCATTCCAAATGTTGTCAAAAGAGACAACACAGTTAGAAAAGATGAAACGAGGACAAATGAAGCACTCGGTTTATAAGATTTGAGGTGACGTTGTTGATCACATCTACATGTGTTTATTAACTTCATTTTCTTCTGCTGTGTTGCAGCCCAGCGTTAGTGGTATGGAGCCTCCCTTTGCGGACGCATTTCAGAACTACTCGTTTGCTGACCAGGCTCTGACCAGCACTGAGCTGCTCGCCACCAGCTCTGACCCAGATTTCATGTATGAACTGGTGAGTATGCTACACCCACACACACACGCACACCCACACACACACGCACACACACACACACTAGGACTTTTACTATCACACACACCTATGTGCAAACAAACACCAGAGATGAGGGCTCAAGTTTCAGACTCAGACTCGAGTTGCACTTCAGTCACACGCAAATGAAACTTGAGACTCGACCTGTCCCTGTGAAGACTGCAGACTCAACTTGAGGTTCGTTATCCATGCCGAATTTTTTTGGATTGAGTATTGAGTTTTTGACCCTGTATCACAATGAGCTGAATGTCAGGTGTAAAGTTGATTCCACGGAAAGCACATCACCTGCAGCTGCTACAGTCAGGGCGAGCTCAAGGTACTGTAAAAGCAAACTGAGAATGTTTTGAATGTTTGATGTGACATACAACATTTAAAAACTTTCCCCGCATTTATTCTCTACTGCTCTGCATCAAGAGGAGAAATTAGGTTGTTTATCACTGTTTTGTTAAAAAGAGCGCTCAGCCCTGGAAGGTAAGGCAGGTAGATTTAATACATAAAGTGTTTTTCTCTTCTCTCTGTTTTTCTCTTCATCAATTACTAAAGAATTAGAAATAAATGATTAGAATAAAATGCTAAAACAAAATCCAACTTAAGTGTGTTCATGTTTATTGCCAAGAGAAATACCATGCTTATTATAACTGTGACTAAAGGCATCTTTTGGTTACAGTTTATTTCTGACCACATAATATTGACATGAGATTACCATTATCTTCTATTAAAAGGACAAGAGACTTGACTTGCATTAAGGGATTTCTGCTCTACTCTGACCCACATGCATACATGCCATGGCCCTGCCACAGACAGGCTCCAGACCATGCCGACCATCCTTTGAGCACGACTTCTTTTCAGATCAGTCACAGCTGCTCACGATGCGCCGTCACTGATCTGAAAGAGGGTCGGCCAGTCTTTCAGAGGGAGGCCAATCAGTTCACCCTCTCTGCTGCCAGCGTGGCATTTGAAGCAGAGAGTGCCATGTGTCAATGTGTTTAGCAGCCGTTCGACATTTCGCTGACTCACAGTAGGGATGATGCAAGGGAGCATTGAACAGGAAGCTCACCTGTCATCTGCAGGTGTCGTCATTAGTTTAGACTAAACTGTCAGGCTATCAATTTCTCTCAACATGGTTAAAAAATAATCAGATGAATGATTGTTGAATGATCTTTTCTCTCCCTCAACACAACAGTTAGTGTTATTTATGATTAAGGCTTTTATGGGGCAGTATTATTTTCCTTATAGGACAGTGTGTGGGATGACATACAGCAAAGGGCAGAGGTCGATTTGAACCCATAGCCATCATACAAGGACTATGCCGACTTATGCTAAGCAACATTATCGATGTCATTTCAACATTTTTGATGGGCAAAAATGTTCAAATGACATCCCCGCGAGGTTTCACAGACACTGATCTAATAATCGCAAGTCCATATGAAATCATGCTAATATTAAAACTCTATTGAAAAGTCATTAAAGCAGTAAACAATGCGGGTGGCAAGTCAATATTCCCAAATAACTTATTCTGTTTAAGAAAGCAGCCGCTTGAATACATTGTCAGTGCGGTTTCTGATCCATCCAAAGGTCTCGAACACAATATAGTGACCAGCTTAAGAACTCTTTGTCATACATATTTGACCTTTGTTTTGTGTTGCATAAGCGGTTCATGTGAGAGTCATTAGTCCTCAACCCGAACACAGAAGAGTAAACAACGTCCTAAAGAACAACCTCACTGACTCACCATCATGATTGCCTCCTTTTTGCAGGACAGAGACATTACCCACCGACAGAGTCCCTGCAGAGACAGCGTGGTGGGCGTTGCGGACGGGGGGAAGGAGGTGGAGGGCTGTGTGGATCAGCTCATGGGTCTGGGCGAATGTGAGAGAGAAGTCTGCAGCAACTCAGCGTTCGAACAGTGGGACTCATACTGGGAAGACCTCACCAGGTACTCAATCATGTCTTAATTGCTGTAAGATCACGTTTTAAAACAGCTGTTGGAAAATGACACAGAAAATGTCCTGATGAATAACACAACACACACAAGTGTGGGCAGTGTTAACTGAGGCTGAAAGCCTCCAGAGATACAGCAGTGCAGGTTTCTGCAGGGAGAGACTTCCAGAGGGTGGGGGCTGAGGCACTGAAGGCTCTGTCACCAAAGGATCACAGTTTGGTGTGGGGGGAGAGCAGGCTTGAAGGACCACAGCGTTCAGGATGGGGTGTTGGGATGGAGGAAGTCGGTGAGGGGCGGTGGGACTCGAGCTTATATTGAATGCAGGATTTGATCGGGAGCCAGTGCTAGTGGGGGTGATGTGCTGCCAGGGCTTGGTGCGTGGGAGGACCCTGGCAACTAGTACTGCTCATACTGGAGTCCGTTCAGGGTCGTGCTTGGTAGCCCGAACAGACCCCTGTTACAGAAGTCCAGTCGGGAGGTGATGAAGGCTTGAATGAGGGTCTCTGCCACGGGGCCGGGGAGTGAGGGTTGTGGAAAAAGGAGGATTCAGTGATGGACTTGATGTGGGAGTCCAGAATGACGCCCAGGTTGTGTTCATCGGGTGAAGGGGAGAACGAGCAGTCGTCCACAACAAGGAGATCTCCAACCTTCCTGATCAGTGCCATGAGGGCCACAACCACGAGCTCAGTGTTGCTGCTGTTGAGTTTGAGGAGATTGCGAAAAAAAGAGGGCCAACAACTGATGAGCGGCTTGCACTGACCGTCACAGATAGTGAGTAGCTGCCTACACGTACTGAAAGCAGCACTAGCCGAGTAGAAGTGAGCCAGCTGTGGGATATAGAGTTAATCTGTTTGCGGACTCCTAGTAGTGGATTAAGTATGAGGGTGAAGCATATAGCACAAAAGAAACATGATTTTGTCACGAATCACGAAGCAGCAACGCACACGCCGAGACATCAAGCAATGAGACATCCTGCACCTATCCTATCGTGATGATGAATACTGTTGTTAAATTGGAGCCTACAATATATACACAGACCTGCTGCTGTCGTAAATCTAGAGAGGACACAAAATGTAAGAATGTTTAGGGTAGGATGAACTCAGCTTTTAGCTAAAAGCCACAAACAAACTGTAAAGAATGTGTTTGCTGAAGTCAAAGAATCATGCATGCTTTTTTTTTTTTTTTTTTTTATCAATCCTGCAACCATTGTTTTTTTTATCTGTAAAAGACCAGGAAATATGGATCAGTCAAAAAGCTGGCCAATCGGTTCAGGCAGAGTCTGGTAAGAGCGGTCACCTTCTGAGTCAGCTTAGTCCTTACTGCAGCGACTCGTTGGAGTCTGACCCGGGCCCTCTGCTGCATGCCTCCTCCCTTTCTCTCTCCAGCTGTCTCTTACAGCCTTAAAGAGGGTGAAGACACTGCAGAGTGTAGTCGCTGTGCTCAGGAAGTGAGATTTTTGTTGGAGGGAAACTGTTACTAGATCAGAAATCAGTCTGATAAAATTCGAAGATTGGACAGTTTCCTAAAGGTTTTTGCAGCAGTCCAGATTACCACCACGAACAGAAAAAATCCTCCAGCCAAGCCGTCTTGGTCTGACAGCGGACGATTTGAAGCAGGATTTGGTTAACTTAAAGGGGAAGTGGTTTGAAGAGATCTGTAAATGTCTGAGATCTCAGGTGATGCTCCGCCTGTCCAGCAGCCTATCCTGATGCTTTGCTGCCCAAACGGTTTTTGTGCTATCATCCTGTGGTTTATTGTTGACTCAGGGCAGAAAACAGTTTAAAGGCTTTAAATCTAAACCCGGATTCTGCTGATCGTTGCAGAGTTTCTAGAATCAAATCCTATCCGATTTGATGGTGGTCTTGTTCAAGTGGGAGGACAGGAAAGTGCCGCAACTTCTGACTAACTTATGAAACATTCTTTCCCAAGCTGGACTGTCCAGATGAATCGACTGCTGCTGCGAGGTAGCTCTGTTCTATAGCTCCTGGCTTTAAGAGTCACAATTTGATGTCTGTTTCTTGAGGTACTTTAGCTGATTGCTGGGGTTTCACAATTCTCATTCACCTCTGCCTCTACTTCTGATCTGTGATTGCTGATCCCTTTCTCTGTTGAAAAATTTAGATATTTAACTACATTCGAGTTTCCATTCCTTGCTCAAAAAGAACAAGAACAAAAAACACAAAACAAGTGATTTTCCCTCAGGGATTAGTTAAGTGATATCAAAATAAGTATATATATAAAATGATGGCAATCTAAATAATTTGTAGGTTATTTCTGCACATTTTGTGCTTCAGCTTAAGCTCTGCATGAAAATATCAGTTTCCTTTAGTCTAAGGGGACGTCTTCAGATGACTTGAGTTTCCTGTGGAACTCAAAAAATGTAGTTTTCATTTTACCTTTTTAGTTGTTGTTTTTTTTTTAAAGTAAAGTCAATAAAAGCTGATGATTGACCTGCATTTGTCTGTGCTCGGCAGATACACAAAGCTGGCCAGCTGTGACATCTGGGGCACCAAAGAGGTTGACTTCCTTGGATTGGACGACTTCTCCAGCCCCTACCAAGACGAGGAAGTGATCGGGCAAACCCCGACACTGGCTCAGCTCAACAGCGAGGATTCGCAGTCTGTGTGTGAGGCGCTCTACCCCCCTGCTGACCTTACCATGACAACCCCTAAGCCTCAGCCGTCACAGTTACCCTGTCACAGTAAGAGACCCCTGATCCCCGGCCAAGGATCTGGCCCTGGCTCTTCACGGCCCTCTCTGAGCGCCACGTCCTCTTCCCGTCCTTCCCGAAGCCTGCTCGCAGACTTTCCTGAAAGCTCCCAAAAGGCCACCAGACCCATCCCCTCCAGCACAGAGACTATGGCCAAAACACAGACCTTCCTCAGTCTCACCCAGGACCAAGGCCAAGCTCAATCTAAGTCCCAGGGTCGAGGAACCAAGATGGCTGCCCTGGCTTCTCCCAACTCTGACTTTGTGCGCAAGGCTAAAGTTCGTGTCAGCGCTTTGCTTAAAACTCAGCCTGACAAGCCCTCCCACACCGACCATGAGAGGTCTGATCCTCCTCTTCCTCTCACCCATCCCAAAGACGAGAAGGCCTCCACATCAGCTAGCGTAACCCTGGTGGGACTTCCCGCCGACGCAGCCAGCAGCTCTGGCAAGCTGGTGAGCTTCGACAGGAGGCCAGAGGAGGCGGTGAAGCGAGAGGTACCTGTCGGCTGGTCGGTTTCCACGCCGCAGCTGGCGGAGGAGAGCCAGGTGCTGGAGGGCGTCACCTCTGGGCTCATTAGCGGCGACGAAAGTGTGGCGGGAGCGAGCAGCGGCATCCTGGTGGCTGAAGGAGCAGAGAAGAGCAAAGAGGAGGAACACAACTACTCCCTCTTCCTAACTCGTAGCAGAATGGCAGGCAGAGCTCTCTCGCAGCTCGAGGAGGATGAGGAGGACGAAGAAGAAGAGGAGTTAGAGGAGGAGGAGGAGGAAGAAGGGGACGGGCTGGAGCTGGATGATGAAGACCATGATGAGGGTTTTGGCAGTGAGCATGAGCTGTCTGAGAATGAGGAGGAAGAGGATGAAGAGGAGGATGAAGACTATGAAGCGGACAAGGATGACGACATGAGCGACGCCTTCTCAGAGCCAGGTACTCACTTCACACTCCTGGTTTACGTGTGTGCCCATCCTGCTGACTCCTCTTTCATCTTTCTTTTCTGTCTATGGTTTGCTCTGACCTTCTCCCTGTTCTCCTCTCTCACTTCCTCCCTCCTCCACCAGGGTGCGACATGGAGCTGATGGAGGACATTAAAGGTCTGACTGCAGGAGTTTCCAGTCGAAAGCGGGGCAAACGCCGCTACTTCTGGGAGTACAGTGAGCAACTCACCCCCTCCAAACAGGAACGGATGCTCAAGCCGTCTGAGTGGGACAGACACACACTGCCAAGCAACCTGTACCAGAAGAACGGGCCTCTCCATGGTATACACGCGCACACACACACACACACACACACACACACACACACACACACAAACATACATTTATTAGCTGCGCACAGGCATATAACATCCACATGGACTAGCTTTATGAGACATGAGCTTACTGTTAGCGTATAAGATTATAAGTTCTCAAACCAACAGACGGGTAGACAGTTTGGATAGTCCAAGACAGCAGCTGTGCCCAGCATGTTGCAGTGAAACAACAGTGAAAGTGAACACACTGGAGTGAGTCATTCCTTACGCAAACAGCCTCTAAAAAAAAAACAATGTACATAAAAAGAACAGGCAGAAACATATTTTTCATGCCTGTATTTCACTTGATTGGGTATGACTCATATTACATTGTTAGAATGTCGTCAAGGATTTTAATATAAAATGCTCCTTTGAGCTTGTGAAAATGTAATGTACTAGGGCCCAACAGATATTGAAGCTTTTCTCTGTATTACTGATTCAAGACCCATTTGACGTAAATCTACTGTGGGTTGCCTTAAATTCAAATTATTGGGGGAAAATGCCAGTAAGTCTTTGTGACTCTGACGAGCTATAAACTCTAAATGATCCGACAGATGAATATGAATTTTTTGCATACTTTGATTACATGTTATTGAAACCACAAATAAGATCAAGGAAAATTAAAAGCAACCAGTTCATGAAGCCAGCAGTTCGCCGGTTGAATCTTCCCCTGATGTGCGTCGGTGAACGTGTTTAACAAGCTGTTTGTAAAGAGCAGAGGGTTCTTCCTCCACTTCTTGGCTGTGTCAGTCCTTCCTGTCTTCCTTATTGGGCAGCGTTTCACCACAAAGTCTGATATACTTGTGTGCTTGATTTAAGCTGAAACACGACATTTGTGATGGTCACCTCTGACAGCTTATGGTTTTTTTTTAATAAAGGAAAGTACCTGCTGAAGAAGTCTCGTCGCACAGACGTTGAAGACCTGACTCCAAATCCGCGCAAGCTGCTGCAGATCGGCACCGAGCTCCGCAAACTGAACAAGGTGATCAGTGACCTGACGCCAGTAAGTGAGCTGCCGCTGACTGCTCGACCACGGTCCCGCAAGGAGAAGAACAAACTGGCATCAAGGTAAAACCTACACGGACCTCCAGATTGTTTCGATTTAAAAAAAAAAAAAAAAAAAAAAGCTGATATGTTATCCATAAGTAAGGTCCTTTACCTGCTTTTTGTAAACATAACAATGAGCATGGTCTTGCTACCTGCTCTTTCGTTAATGTTAACAGACAAACAGTAAGGTCCTTTACCTGCTTTTGTAAAGTGTCTCGAGATAACGCCTGTTATAAATTGACGCTATACAAATAAAGATTGGTTGATTGAGATTGATTGATGTTGATGCTGGACCAAATGTTTGCTTGTCTCTCCTGCAATCTTTTATGACTCCACTCATCGGTTGTGTTTGTAGAGCGTGCCGTTTAAAGAAGAAGGCGCAGTATGAAGCTAACAAGGTGAAGCTCTGGGGACTGAGCACAGAGTATGGTAGGTTTCTGAGGACAATGGACACACACACTTTGTTCTCTGTCAAATATATAATGAGTCTAGTTTTTACTTTTGATTACATCTAGTCTTTGCTTTTGCAAGCTTTGTAAAATTGACCCTCTGATTTAAAAAAAAAAAACACTCAATGATGATCTAGTTTTGTCAAAATCCCTGACCTGAAGGTGAACATATTTTGTCTCAAAAACATGTGTTCATCTGGACATGACTGTCATGGTTCAATTCTAAATGAATGTCTGTCCTGTCGTGTAGATCGCCTGCTGTTTGTGATCAACGCCATCAAAGAAGAAATCGTAGCTCGAGTGGAGGATTCCTCTCCTCGTCCCACCGACATGACTGACACTTTGGAGCATCTCATTCAGGAGACACTTGGTGAGAATAAATGAGGTTATTTACTCGAAGCTTAAAAGAAGATGTTTTGTAATTAACAGAACAGTCAAAAATCTAAATCAGAGAAATCATCACAAAACACTTGAACGTGAACTGTGGGTTAAATCAGCGAAACTGAACACTTGCCTGACTCAGGACCTTTATTGGTAAAATAATACACAGTAACGTACAGCTAATGCGGCTGTGAATACTCCTGGGCAGCCAGTTTACATGGAAAACACTGTTATTGATTGATGTGACTTACAATGACTCATTTCTTCTGACAATGTTTCCCCTTTTAAAAAAAAAAAGAAGAAAAAGAAGCAGGGCATAAAGGTGCCACAGCTACTCACAATATAGCTGTGGATTGAGTTGAGCAGGGCTAAATTATGTACTGTTTACTGTACATATGATGATATCATCTTCAGTTGAATCAGTGAAGCAAAACTAAACTTTGCTTAAAGTGGTGAAGAGGATTGTTATCTCTAATCGCTGAGATTAAGAAAGAAGATGAATGAAAAAGGATTCATAGAGTAAGTATGAAGACAGCTAAAGAGAAAAAAAAAGATCACATCAGGGAGATTACGTGTTTCCTTTGCAAATCTTTTAAGAATACCTAAATAACAACTACCAACTTCCTTAAGGATATTAAAGATTTTCTGTTTATCCAGAAAAAAACAATTAATGTTGTATTTGAAAACAATAAAACTGCTTGTATCAAGCTGTATCTCTAAAGTTAATAATAATAATAATATTTATCTTTAAATAGTCATCATTTGACACACTAAGTCACATACCGAAGAAGAATCTCCTAAAGTGTTTTCTTGTATCTCTGTGTGCAGTGGCATCACCTGTTGCTGGGCAGACTTCAGACTTCGTCAACAAGATCTTGGAGAACACGGGACAAGGTGATCCCACGGGTGGACTGGTCGGCCTGCGAGTCCCCACCTCCAAAGTCTAAACAACGAGACGGTCCACTGAACCGCTGAAGGAGTGGACTAATTATTATCACCGTGCTGTTCCGTTGTAACTATGCTCCCCTCTGCATGCCCCTCAAACCCTGAGTACACACACGTTGTTAGCCACACAAACACACATAACACTCCCTGTGTGTACATACGTGTGCTTGTTTTAGCCATGCACATGTATGGCAGACACCCTAGCTTTCTGTCTCTGCACGCTGCGTGCAGAAACAGTGTATCACCTTCTCCCAACCCATCGCGAGCATCTGTTGGGTAAAGGGCCTTTTCAAAGAAAAGGAGGGTTAGGTGTGTAGTTAACAGTCTGTTCTAAACCCACTGGGGATCATTAGATGTGTTTAGCAAAGCATTGTGTACAGTCTGCTTTCAGGGCTGAGACAGAAACAGTACAAGTGTAACCACTGGAAAGCTTTCACGCAATTTGTTTGAGATTGTAATGACAGAGGAAGAGTTACCGAACGTCAGACACCATCAAATGAAAGAGAAGTTCCAGTTTTCATTTCCTAGAGGAGGTTCATCTTACATTGCAACATAAAATAATATTAGGATGTCCAGTTAACACATTGAGTTCAGTACTTTAATACAAACAAAAAAAAGAAAACTTGCTTTGGTTGCATTGGCTGCTGCAGAAAGAAAAAGCAGCGTGCTCCAAAGCGTCATGGGTTGGCAGGATATATTTTGTAATGAAGGCCTAAATATGTTCATGCCATCCCCTGTTTTATAACCAGGTTTGCTGTTGTCATTATGTACATGGTGCAAATTTAGAATATAAAAAAAAAAATGCTGAAAGATAAATTTTAGACCTTTCACAGAGACAGCATCAGATTCCTGCTGGGTTGAAGTTTTTTAGAGTTCAGGATGAAGCTTCATGCTTTTATTTTGAAGACGTTAACTGAAGCAACAGCAGGAAGTTGTGCGTGTGGTTTGGTGCTTTTTTGGTCTTGTGCTAGTTTTAACTGGACTGGGTGAAACAGGCAATTAGCCGTTGTGGGATCAGATGTTGAATAAGATGATCGTTGTAGACGATGATGACATAAACAGTGATCCATCTCCTTTTGGAAACTGTACATAGATAAAGTGTCTCCGAGTAAAACATCGACACTGGCTTTCCTTTTTGTACAGCATGACCAGATGACCAGGCTAATAGTGTGGTGTGTTCATACTATAGTGTTTGATCAGAGTTCTATTCATTGTGCCTTGTGTATGTATGTGTGTGTGTTTCTGTAAGTGTGTGTGTGAGAGTGTGTGCGCGTGTGCTTGAGAGGGATTGGTCTGAACTTCTTGAGGTGCAGCCAAGGAGAGGACTACTTTACACTGAGGGAGATAGTAATTGAATGTGAGGAGAGAGACACGCCTATGGGGTTTGTCACGTTTATCAGTTGTCTGAAGATATTTTGAATGTACATAAAAAGAAATGGAAGCTCTTGTTGCATGATGCCACAGAGTCTGTGTAAATAGGAGGGCTCTGCAATAGATTCTTTGGTTTTTGGTACTCTGTCTTTAGGGATCGGGGGAGGGGTAAACAGATATTTTCGTTAAGAGTTACAAAAAAAATATTTGCACACTATATTTTGATTGTTTTATGTACCAAAGACACATGCAACGAAATGGCGAACAGCCAGTTAAAGTAAGGTTTTGCACAGCTTACCTGACGCCGTATTGAATGTAAGAAATGTGGGAGGGTCAGGGAACTTCATTGAACTGTGAAATTAGCTTGGGTCCAATTCTGTATAGAAAAGGAACATTCATTCATATATATTTTTTTTCTAAAATGTTGAAGTAACTCCCATCTACAGGCTTCTGCAGTAGATTTGTTGCTTAGCTAGCACTTCATTCCTGAACTGATTCCTCCTTCCACACGCTAATTGTGTTTTTTGCGCTTTCTAGGACAAAGAAACTAAGAGCGCTGGTAGATAAGCTATGTTAAATATTTTGCTCGTTTGTCGAAATGTCATCAACAATAACCAAAACGTTTTGTTGTGTCACTTGTTTGATTTTTCTGTGTAGATGAGGTCTAGTTCATTGACAAATATTAACTGAATTGTGTTTCAAGTACTGTATATAAAACATTATAGATATTTATCTATCAACAGTGAAATGCCACTTTTCATCATAATTGATTCATTTTTTTATGCATGACACATTTCTAAAGCCTACCCTTGCATCGAGAACGTTAGAGGAAAAAACACAAAAGCCAAAAAAAAAAAAAAGAGTTCTTGTTATATTTTTGTACTTTAGCCGACGGTGAGCTTTCCTGTTGGATTTTTGGTTCAATTTCCTTTGATTTAAAAGAAGGAGAGGTGGAGGAAAATAGAAGAGAAGTCTTACAGAGCAGCCAGTCGGTCTCATAGTTTGACCCCTTCAGTCTCGTTTGCTGGCTGAGTGACTTGCAGATAAACAGGACTAGATTTACCTAAACCCAATTCAGTGAAGTCCTGGTCTAGTTTGAGTGCTCTATAAAGAGAATGAGGGCAGGCTGTCTTTAGTGAGGACGGGGGCGTGTCCGGCATTGGGGAGATGTGAGGGCAGATGAGAAGGAGGTGTTACTGAAGGTGCTGCAAGAAAGCCAAAGCAATTCTAATACTTGCCCAAAGTTGAATTGGATTCAACACTGTGTATTTCTACTTTTCATTTACACACATATTCCCTTTGTAACCTTGGAAATGGTGGAAAACTGCATTTCCTGGGATTGATGTGTCCAACTTTGAGGTTGCATTGCTGATTTGTTCCTGCTTGGCCATGCCTCGGGTCCTCAGCTTGCATCTTTCCGATTGAACTTCAAAACCCAGAGTTACAATGTCCAGGCCACAGACTAGCAGCCCGTTAAAAAAAATGCATGATACATGTATGCTTGCCTCCCTGCTGTGCCCTCAGAGGAAACACTGCCAATCTCAGGAATTCTTAAATTCATCTACAACTCACTCAGTGAGCAGGCAAAAACACAAAGTAAGTGTTTGACAGGCTAAATTCAGGTTAGTTTGAGGTGAGAAAGTCCTCCTTCACTGAATGAACTCTGATGTCTGAAGATAGTGATGCAGAGCTGTGGTCTCTATTGTGTGAATGAATAACAGGCACTGCTAAACACACACATATATAAATATATTTTTACTGTTTCTGTTCCGTCTAAAAAGGGAGAAATGGTGCTTTTTCTGAAAAAAGAATGATGAGTATCCATGATTCTTATTTGAGTCTAGTTGTAGCCTAATGACTTGCTCTCCCGTTCATAGCTATTTTCTTAGTAGTGATTCATTTTTGTAAATAGACTATATAAGTTAATATCTTTCTTCTAAATGTTAGATATATGTATAGAATACTCTATCTTATATGTTTGAAAACGAAAGCACTTTGTCCAAAAAAGGAAAAAAAAATCAAACAAAAAGAAAAGCATTTTTTCTTCCATTTGCTGCTAAAAGGCCTGGTGTGAATGCTGCAAGTGTACTTGACGACTACTTGCTGAACCTGACTCAGCTAGGTCTATAAACAAGCAAGGAACCGTTGTGTGGCCTGGCCAGGGTTAGAGCTACATGTTTCTGGAGCCATGTGATGATATCTGGTGTTGAGCAAGAGCATCGTTTGGCTTCGGGAAGCTCAGTGTCTTGACAAGGATAGGTCTATTTCCTGGTCAGGGGATAGTGTATTAGTGGTCTTAAAAAAATAGAGGGTTTTGATTCCAGGGCCCCTACATTGATCTTGATGCTGACCCCATTGGCGTCATGATTCATTTGCCTTCAGTAGAGGTTTCCTATGGAAAAACTGATTCTGCTTTGGCTTACTCTTCAGGGTGATGTACAGTGTAGACACATTTCTCCAGAGAGCTATATTGTTATCATTTGTAAACTGATTTCTACTTGTGACTTAATGAGGAGGGGTTTAGCCTGGGGCGGCCGGGAAGAGCCAATTTGAAAGATGTTGTTCCAGGCCGCCTTAGGGGAGAGTTACTATATCACTGTACTGTATGGCAAGCCAATTACAAATGGAGACTCAATCCGGACACTTATTGCCTTCTTAAATAATTTTTCATGACACAAACAATAATAGTAACCTGTCAGACCTGTCAGGTCTCGAGGGATGTCCCCTGAGGTTTATGACATCGATCTGCCAGTATACTTTCAACAGCAACAGAAACCTTTCAGCCTGATTGGCTCAAAACAACCACTAATGAAGAGCAGACACAGTGAAATGTACCTTAGAAATTGTTTCAAATTTTGAAAGACTCAGTTCTCAGTTGGAATACTATTTGAAGCATTTTTTCAGCTTAGATTTTGCTCAAGATTGATGGGGGTCAACAGTGGTCATAGGGCCTCGAGTTGACAGACAATGGAGTGGCTCGAGAAAAGGAGTGTGTGTTTTGTTGTCGATCACGAGGCTGGTTCAAGATAGAGTCCTCACAGGTTTTTACATTTAAAATGTTAGGCGCAAGCTGTGCAACTTTACATTCAAACCAGGAGACTCTGTGGCATTTTAACAGTGGAAGAGTGAATGAAAAAAATCCACGCCAGTAAAACTATTCCTTCTTTTATTTCTGATGACATAAATCCTATACAGTCAACTATTAAGCTAATAGAGTGTGTAACTTTGTGCTACTCTTGTCCAATAAAAGCTAAGTGGATCTATACAGCTCTTTTAGCAAATCAGGGTTATATCGTTCCTCTTTCTGAAGTATGTGGTGACATAGAAAATCAAGAG
>NC_136701.1:13942331-14004831 GCF_947650265.1 Symphodus melops
AATCAGGACGAGATGTTAATGCCATCAGTGCTGCTGTTGAGTCAGAACAGATTAAAGACTTTGATGGCTGGTTGTCCCTAACCCACCATACGGCCCATAAAATAGCCAAAAGTTCAGCTGTAAACACGGACAAATGGTCAGGTATGCGGACACTCTGTTGAATCTGAAGGATAGCCACATACATGCCAAACCCAGCTTTCCATGATCCTGAATCCTTGGAACCATCTGTAAAGATCTGAGTATATTCCACCTGCATCTGATTTACATATACACCTATATTCTCAGAAATATTTTTTCTATGTTTCTGCTCAAGCAGGAATAGACCTATATCAGGTTCTGGGAGCAACCGAAAAGGAACAGGTGACCAAATAGCTCCAGATACTTTGTTTTGATCAAGCCCAATGTCTGCAATTGCAATTTCTTAGTGTCTTACCTGTCTAATGTTAGATAGTTCTTAAAAAGCAAACAGAAGGCAATCAACAAAGGGAAGCATTAGATTTCGGACCAGGGTTACGAAAACGTTTGATAGGGTTTCCCATAAACTGAGGAATTGATTTGGTTTAAAAACCTGAAAGCCTCAAATCAAGGTAAAGAGCGGCTCGCCTTTGTAGACCTCCAGCTTGCCGTACATAAACAAACATGGCGTCTTCCGGTGAATTTCACGTCCGAATTTGTGGACAAGAGATTATAAAATATGACCTAGAAATTAAAGCTCTCATACAGGTAAGAACTGTAGCACATTGTTTATGCATAGGTTTCTTTTTTTTGCTGGTGATATCGTTATTTTTTTCGGTGTCTGTGAAGGCATCACGAGTAAGATCAAGCACTGAATAAAAGCTAATGCTAGCTAACTTTGAAAGATGATAACCTCTTCATCATTATTATTGTTCCTAACACCTTATTTCTCCCATCTCTTCTTTGTAGGGCTCGGCAATTAGTCGAGTTTAAAACTTAATAATAGTTTTGGCTTCCCACAATCAAGAAAACAAAATTATTGAGTTTAAACTATCTCAGTGGGGTTTTTTTTAATCATGTTTGGTAAATGTTTGTTTGATACCAGAGATCCTCACATGACCCTGAAAAACACTTTTAGTTGGCTTCTGTTATTATTTTATAATACAATTTGTTTATGTATTTATATTTACTTGCATATATTGTGGGTTAAAGTGTTCGATAAACACATGTTATAAAAGCAACAAGTAATAATCGTGATCTAAACATTCATTCATCGACATTGCATTCACCAAAGGGGAAAAAAAAGATTATTACGTCATAATTAAGAGATCTGATCTCGTATATGAGAAAAGATCTTGTTACACGCTACGCTGAAGCTGCTGCTGCTGTTTATTAAAAACGATCAACTTTAACAACAACGAGAAGCACGCATGTTGTTTGTATCAGTCTCAGAACAGTGCTGCAAAAGATCTTTATGAGATAAAGTGTTGAATGCAATGTGCTTCATTAAAATAGCAATCAATATAATTGGGATTAAGATGTTTGCTAAAAGGAACATCTTTTTGGTTTAACTCACTCAAAATTGGTGGAGTTACAGATCAGAAAACTAAAGTTCTCTGACAGAAACATGACTCATATTATTCATCTACAATGTAGAGTAACCAGTTTATCTAGCATGTTGGTGTGTTTGCGTTAAGGAACACAATGACACTGTTTACTGTTCAGTACCTCTCTCATGGATCAGCATGTGCACAAGACTAAAATCTACGCCTCATTCTGTTTGTTTGTTTGTGTGTGTCTGTATATCTGCAGGACATCAGGGATTGCCCTGGACCTCACTCAACTCTCATGAAGCTCAACTCTCAGGTCAAAGAGAAGTTTAGAAAACTTAGGCTCCGAATCCAGGTCAGGACCTCAGATCACACATACTGCTTCGTATGTGACAGATTTTTCCCTGCTCATAATCAAAACAGTTCAGTTTGACATGTTGTGTTTTTGTCAGGATCTGGAGCAGATGGCCAGAGAGCAAGACAGAGAGACGGACACATTGGCCATCCAGAAGGAGATGGAGAGCCAGCGAAGGCAAATGCTGAGGTGTGTTGACAAAGACATAGATAAAAACATCAAGCATCTTAGTTACCTCTGGGAATCATTTACTTTTTTTTATAAAAGGGAAAATGGAATAAAGTGACTTGTATGATAATTGTATAAATATAAATTTATGTTCAAAGCCAGCATTCAGTCTCCTACAGTGCATACATGTATGTAAAGTTCAGTGGATATATCATAAAAAGAAGATATATATTCTATCATGCTTTTGGAAATGATTTATATTTACAAGATGTTTTATCTTGACCTATCACAAAGGCAGGGTGCCATTGTTTTAAATAACTTGGATAAAATCATTTTCCAGTCGTGAGTTGGAATTTGAGGGTTTGAATGCTATTCCCTGAACTCAGAAAACCAACTTGAAGAACTTTGGTTCAGTATTCTGTCTCAGTTCTCAGTGTTTCGTTCTCTTTGTGGGTTTCCAGTAACCAGACAGCTTGGAGGAAGGCTAACCTGGCTTGCACGCTAGCAATAGACAACATGGAGAAGGACGAGCTGCTGCAGGGACGAGAAAACCCGAGCAGCAGACAGAGGTGAGTCGATCCGCTTCATAGCATTGAAAATGAAACTCTTTCCGTTGTTAAGTGTATGTGTTTTTATGTTAAAGTTAAACTGCCACAGAGTTTAAATTGTTTAGTAATGTATTTGGGTGGCAACTGAAGAACAACAAATCATTTTGTTGAATTACTGGTGGGGATCACCAGTGACCATATTATCACCATGCGATTCAATACCATTGCGATTTTAAACATTTAGCGTTACGTTGAGAATTGCGATGGATGTATTGAGTTATATTTAACTTTTTTAAACTTCACATTATGTTTACTAAATTATACTGAATCAAGAAGTGTTTTGTCAAAGAAGGAAAAAAAAATCTCAGTCTATCCATCTCGCTTCAGTGTTTTCATTTCTACACGAAGGGAGTTCAACTCACAGACTGAGCAACACTGTGCTCACAGTCAGACCCTGTAAAAGGCTGCATGCACCTCACAATCTGAACTGTCAGTTTTAAAGTCTAATTGAACGTAACTGTGCAACCGCTTTAGCAATTACACATTTAAAAAGCATCTCAAATCTGTCATTTAAACTGGTTGACAGCTTATTGTTATATATGTATTTTAATGAGTCGTCATGTAGTGTCGTGGGATTTTATGTGAGTGATTGTTTTTTTGTTTTTTTTAAATCTGTTTACCCAACGGCCTAATTAGGGACACAAGTTTGAAATCAGCAATAGCTATATACTCTTTATGCAGCAGTTTCATGCATGCATGGTCACCTTTGTACAGACGTCTTCGTCTATTTCTGTGTGAGGTGAGCTATCTTGTGTCTTTTCTAAATTTAACAGCGAACAAAATGATGAGTCATCAATAATGCAGTTTGTTGTTTATGTGATCTTGTGTCTTCGAGTAGAAAAAGTCGCAACTGAAACTATCCAATAAGAAGTGTAGATTTATTGGCTTCAGACAAACAAACGCCGGAAAAACAATCTTTTGAATCACCTTGCCTGTTCTGTGTTTTTACATTTAGGAAGGCGACCAAAGAAAGCTTGGTGGAGACGAGCAGCAACATCACAGAGAGTCTAATGTCCATCAGCAGGATGATGGCTGAGCAGGTGAAGCAAAGTGAAGACACCATAGGAACGCTGGGTAAGAAAAAAATCTCTTTATAGTTTATTGTATACGTTGATCAGGCTGAGAGTTTCTATCATCCGACATGTCCTGAGCAATCTCCTCCTCCTCCTCCTCCTCCTCCTCCTCCTCACTGTAGCCACCTCCTCCATGACAGTGCAGGAAACCAATGAGGAGTTTAAAAACATGACCGGAACCATCCACCTGGGGAGGAAACTAATCCTCAAGTACAACCGGCGGGAGCTGACGGACAAGCTGCTCATCTTCCTGGCTGTGTCTCTTTTTCTCGCAACCGTCCTCTACATCCTCAAGAAACGTCTCTTTCTCTTTATTTAACCGGCACCTCTTTATTGAAGGGGCACGGGGCCAGGCTTCAGATTCAAGATTTTTTTTTTCCACGTACATTACTCAGCAGGAAGTAGCCATTTGGAGTTTGAGAAGGTATGTGGGGGGAAAGCTTGGAGTACTGGGAGAGTAAAGAGCAGAACAGGGCCTGGCTGGTGCCCAGAAGAAGCTGTCAGTAGAAAATGTTTCATCTCATATTACCTCCTTGCTTTTTTGTTTTTTCTTTGCATGATGTACAACATATTGGTTCATAAATGTGTATGAAGAGAGCAAGAAGGAGGAATCCACCACGTATTTCAAGTAATAAGAGTGGAGCAACTTACTGGCTTTTATAAGGATTCATGCATCACCTAAAAGCGTCAGCATGCATCAAATGAGCCGAGTCATGCTATTCAACGATGACAAAAGTTTGAAGGAATGTTGCAGATGGCCGCACTCTAAGCCAGGCTGTCGTAACTTCCTACCAGCTGCTCCATGTCTCCGTCTAAGAACTTATGACTGACCATGCTGTCTGAATGTTGTGATGGATACAACTGGAAAAGGAATGCACACTCTATGACAGTTGTTCTGTGGAGGCGTTCATGCTGCTGCAACGAAAAGGGAAAGCAGAAAACACATTTTGAAGCTTACTGAGGTCTAAGTACGCCATCCAGCATATTCAACAAACTAGGGTCAAAGCTTTCTTATGCAATAACGCTTATTTTGTTTACATTTATGTCAAGTTACGTTCTCTGTGTACAACAGAGAAAGAGCGTTTGCACTGGATGATTTTTCCAAAGATCCTTTGTGAGTTCACAAAGAGTCAACGTGTGCCTTTATCTCAACGATCAGTCAGTGATGCAGAGGCGTGAGTCTGGGATGTTGAGTCAGTCACTGTGAACTTTTTGAACAGATGTTTAATAACTACAATAGTTTGATTAAAACAAAGTATTTTTGGCTTTGATGTGTTGTCTGTTGTATTCCTATAGCTGCACCAGTAGATGGCAGAATACCCAACCTCTCTCATCCTCAACATGATGCACTGTGCAGTTTTGTTGATAACCTTTTACAGGACAGTGCCGACTTCATTCACACTCCTCTCTCAGCCTCGTAACAGCATCATCATTTATTTTTAAAGTAATCAAGATGGTTGCAAACAACTTTTATTTTTATTTATTTATTATTTTTTTTATGTCCAGTCATTTAAATAAAAACAGCATGACACAGTGACCCAAACTTTCTTTGGCAGATGAAAATATTTTCAAGGCCCCCCCAACAACCCCTCACCATACATGTCAACACATAAACATATATATATAACACTTCTCACATTGTCAGTCATGTCCTTTGCTAACCGATTTCTATATCTTTAGACTTGATTTTAAACTTTGTAAATACAGAACAGCAACTTCAGCGGGTGACAACAAACTGAAAAAGAAACTAAGAAGTGGCTTTAACAGAGAGAGCAATACAAAGTGAAACTGTAACATCAAAAATTCTCCATTTTAACTGCACTGCATTGCACTGGGGGTTGGGGGGATTCCAATTTCATCTGTGCTGTATGTTTAACATGGAGTATATTTGACAAATAAAGAACCTTGAACCTTGAACCTTAAGTTATAACAACACTTATCACTTTACATCTGACCCTGAAGACGAATAACTCCCTTAGACGAAAAGATAAGAATCTTGTTAGATTAGTAGCCATAACCTCGGCCCCCTCTTGAGACCACAGGCTCCACTTTGGCCATAACATATCTAACGGATCCCAGGTTTCAAACTATACTGTTAGCATAATGTCATCAATTAAGAAGAACTTTCAATTACATATGTATAACACTATAAATACAAAAACACTGAAATAGGTAGACCACTGACTGAGCTGCACTTGTAATTCCCTGTAGAGTATATTTGTGTGACCATGCCCTTTGCTGAAAGATGCTAACTTACTGTGAAGTTGATGTGAGGTAGATAAATTCTCTTTATCTTTCCAAAAGAAAAAAGGTGAGTACAGCACAAATATCCAATAGATCAAATAAGTTATAACCTTTTGCTTTCGCTTATCTATTGCAAAAATAATAGTACTAAGTGCATGACATTCATTGTGTACCCTGTCTGCACCTCTGAGTGACCCTTTTGTCTGTTTATAAAGCACTGTGTTTGGAATGATCAAACACGGGGAGAGCTGGTTCAGTCGCGTTGATCTGACTCCTGTCTTGTTCCGCCTCTGTGGTTGGCTCCTGCTCGGGTCCTTGAGCAGTGACCGGGGCTAGTGATGGGCCTGTGGTGGTGTGCTGCAGGATGTCCGATTGGCTGAGCGAGCAGGTGCTGCCGAAGCTGCTACAAAGCGCCCCCCAGTGTTGCTCGCACTGTCTGCGTAGCCGCTGACTGACCCACGACCTGACCTCTTCTCCGCAACTCAACAGGAAGTTCATCAGCTCAACGTAAGCTCTGGTGGGACATGCACACAATAAAAAATTACTTTTATTTTAGAAAAATACAACTTACATTGTTTCACACTACTGCTGATTTAGGAAACAGATTTCTCTAAATCATTTGCTCTAAAGATGTCTTAAAAAAAAAAAAAAAAATCCCCATCAGGGGATTTCACTCAGACTGAGACCAGGTGAAATGGTCCTTTACCAAAGGAGATCATTTCAGCTCACACTTGTTTCGTTTCCGAGAGGGTTCTGCCAAGCCACACTCTACTGAGCTGTGATCAGCTGGCTCAGAAAGCTTTCAAGAGAAAGTCAATGTTAAGGAATTCAGAAGACATAGTATATTGTGAAGAATGACAAATTCTGCGCTGGGATGGATGGATTGGTAAAACCCCGGACTAGGAGGCCTATGTGAACACTGAGTTTCATTTTTAATCCGAACCCAAACTATAATATTTTTCTAAGATATAACCAAACACTTGTGTGTTGTGACCTCACAAAGTACTTTAGTAAAGATGTGCAACAGTCACAGTCTGATAAGGTTTAGGAACCAAAATGAGAGGCTCATGGTGTTTATTAAAACTAAAAATCCCAACTAAACGGGTTAAGCCCTGAAGGCAACCCTCTAGTCTACAAGTATGTGCGGTACGTTTTGCAACACACAGCACAGCAGGGGGGGGGGGGGGGGCGGTGAGGCAGAACCTTTTGGATCTGAACCATGAACCTGAAACTGGTGCAGCTCGTTGAAAAGGGGCCATATGTAGAAAACAACAAACATCTTTTCCAGTGAGGTCAAATGTTTATTTCTGTGTTTGCGCCAGTGGTTAAACCATACCAATATTGATGTTTAAACGGCTGAAATGTATTATAATGTTCACTTGAAAGGAGGAAGGAATCTGACTTTACTCAATAATACCAATAACAGAGCATCACCTGTATAAACAATCATCTAGCAACCAATACCACAGCAACCTAAAAAAGAAAAAGTCAAAGTAATTCTTTGACTTCACTTCCACATGAATAGAGGGAAAAGCATGCAGAAAAACTCCTTAGCTGCCAAGTTTTTGAGATAAAGTCAGATGTAACATGAAGCAAACAGTATAAACGTCTTTTCATTAACCTTTGCTGATTCTTTATTTCTACGTGTGAGTTTCTCTCTCACCCTGGGGGAAACATCAGGTTAAACTGCACCAGGCTTCCCATGGTGTCCATGTGGTCCCGTAGTGCAAGGCACAGCTGGTGTTTGGAGTAGCACTCTCTCTGCAGTGAGGACACCATCTCTTTAACTGCTGAGCACCGGCGGCTCACGCAGCTGAAGCGCTGCCGCAGTCCTAGTGCCATGCACCGCAATGCGTCCTTCACAAATGACTTGCCCTAAGAGGGGAAACATACAGCAGGAATCAGTGGGACATGTCTTTCATGTGTTTGATAAACTCATTAAGTCATATGACATGATAGCTATGGTCATGCTGTGGAAAACATTTGGGATAATCAGATTGTGTGTGCTGTTATTCACTCTAAAGCTGGTTTATCAAATGCAGTCCCATAAAACATTTGCCAGTGATAAAAACGACCCAAAAGAGTAAATAGCTAAGGGTTTATCTCTACCTTATTTTGGTAGAGTGAAATTATTGATTATATCTTCTTAAGCATCATTGATGTTGCTTTGATGTCTAACCATCTTTAAAAAAGAAATGTTTTCCCTTTGCCATGATACTTTCATTGAAATAAAATTATGCTGTTTGTTACTGTGGAGCTGTATTATAATTAACCATGGTCACAGCTCTGTGTTGAACATTATCCAATGGGCCTGATCATACAGGAGACACATTGGACCTGCATCACTCTCTAATGCACTTCTATTCTAGTAAAGAAGACAAGATGTCCCCTCTCTTATTTCAGTCTCCCTCTCAGTTTGACCTGTATCCAGTGCTGCCATGCATAACTATACAGTGATCCTTATACAAGATACATTCTTCACAAATGACAGTAATGACTGAAGGGATTAAATGAAATAAAAAACATGTATACAAATGCCTTATCTGAGCTGGATGTGATTTCAAGACACATGCAAACCGCATGGGAAACAAATTAGCCTACTAAAGTGTTTACTAAAGTGTTTTTTTTTGTTGTTTTAATGGGTGACCTGAGGTCAAACAGTCCTGCTGCCCCCAACCTGTGAGTTGTAGCGCCCAGCATTGTGCAGCAAAGTGAGGCAGATGTGGTGCAGTCCTTGGATTTCACAGGAGTTGTTGCTGAAACACTGAAACGTCCCACAGCCGACATCCCCTGAACTCACCAGGCAACTCTGAATATCAGCTAAGAGGGACAGAAACAAACAGAAAGAAATACATGTGTACTCCCCATAACTATTCTACAGACAGAAACTTGTTTTCTTTTTAATATACAGCTGAACAATATCACCTAATGGGGCGGTTCTCTCATGCTTAAAATAAGCACAGCAGTGATTTAATCATTGGTCAAAGACAAAAACAGGCGTGCTGATATTGCTTTTATAGAACAGTTCTATAAAGGCAAATATTACATTTCTCATAAAAACACTTAACTATGTTTCTCAAACAATAATATGTGTCCCTTGCTTATCTACAAACCCCCCAATGATAAGAAAATCCATTCTTTTTCTGCCTTCTCCACTTTTCAGAAAATGTGTGCTCAAACAGGCCGTTTGGAGATTTTTCCTGTGTGACATCACAAAGGGCATTAACCCCTCCCCCAGGTGGGTGACACTCCCAGAGCTAGGTATTTGTTTAATACGGGATCAGAGTATATTTTAACAACAAACTCCAAAGACAGGTCATGAGAGTTATTTTAAATTTGTTGAAAATGAGTATAAAAAAACCTTTGATAAACAGTAATAAGTAACAAAGGAAATTTATTTTGCTCCATCAACACAATGGCCTGTTGCTTCTGGTGGCCTGTGGGGGCTCTTAATCGTCAGCTTGTGACATTACTTAACATTTTTTAGAACATAAGTGAGGTGGAGTGATACTTGGCTGAAAGGCGAATTAGATCTCATGGAAATGTTCTTGTCAAATCAAATTACTCATACAAAGATAACTATTGGGCTGTTGTCCTCAGAGCTTCTTGAAGAACTAATTATCTTTTCAAGATGTGGAAATATTTGTGAGATAAGGTTTATTTATTTATTTGTGGGCTTCCTATGCTTTAATGTAGAGATAAGACAGTGGACAGTGTTGTAAATCAGGATAGAGAAAGGAACAACATATGGGAAAGGAGCCACAGGTCAGATTTGAACCCAGGCCAAGACATACTGTCGGCCTCCATGACACCCAATTTAGACGAGTGGTGTTCACGTAGTGATGTGAAAGGTTCATAATTATGAATTTGACATTACAATTTGGAATAAAATGTGAATTTAAAGGACATTTGTGTTATTTTAGGCAGGATAGCTAATTATGTTCAAGAAGGCTGCATGCAGCACTGTTGTTGGGATTTTTTAGGTTGTTTTATGCTTCTCTTTTTAAGACTATGATTTTCTTTTGACCATTGATATCCTCCAGCTTGCATGTCAGCTCTGGCCTGGAGGTAGGGCCATTCGTTAAGCACCATCCTGTTTGTACAGAGGGAATGTGCTTGGAGAGGATTGAGCCGCCACAGCAACGCATTGAATTACATCCACCTACTAATGATGGGGAATTCGTCTCTATTTTGTGAACAAGATAATTTGACTCGACTCCATAATGAGATCTTCCTGTTGACTGCCAAATGGCTCTTTATTTTTAACCTTATCTGGATTTTATAACTTAAGTCAAATTTAGCAATGTTTTGAGCTATATAAGCAAACTCTTAAATGACCTACCGTAAATTCCGGACTATAAGCCGCTACTTTTTTCTCACACTTCGAGCACTGCGGCTTCTACTCCGGTGCGGCTAATGCATGGATTTTTTATGGGGGACAATGAGCTTCTGCCGCAAAAACATTTGACTTCGTCACGTCGGATCTTAATATCAGTCATTTTGCGCTTCATGCACGCACCCTCATGATGGAAAACACACGGAGAAATACATATGATGCAGTTTTCAAGTTAAAGGCGATCGACCTGGCTGTCAAAGAAGCTAACAGAGCTGCTGCACGTTAAGATGACACTAACAGCGACAACAGAGACTGAGGAAGTGAGTAATGAAGTCATTCTGAGGCAGTGAATGGATGGACTTTTTCTTGTGAAATATATGACGGTCATCTTTTTCATCAGCCGTGTTACAGACACCGTCGGCTAGGCTTCGTATTGTAACGGTTCATGTTGTAAAGTCAGTAGTTGATAATGTGTTCATAATTCCGATTATGTGGAGAGTCAGTGAATGCACCAGCGAGAACGTGTTGAGTGGCTGTATGAGAGAACGCTGGGGGAGAGAGTTGGATTGTTACGGCAAGTTATGTGTTGCTCTCTGCTGTAAACAGCGTGGTCACGGCCGACAGTGATCGGGTTTTTAAAAGTTATTATTCGTCGTCCTTTAACGTCCGTACGGACGCTACAGTATTTGCGGATGTTACCGGTAGCCTACGTCTGTGTAAATAGCTCTTGTTATAGCGTGGACACCTGCGGCTTATAATCAAGTGCGGCTTATATATGTACAAATACATTTATTTACTTATTTTTAGCCGGTGCGGCTTATATCCAGGTGCGCTCAATAGTACGGAATTTACGGTATATGCAATTCAAGTGAACTCAAACAAGCTCATAATTTTCAGAATAACCTATTGTATTTTGTATGTAAATTGTAATTTGTGAAGAAAAGTAATATTATGCAAAAAACAACATTATAGTCATGTATGTGAGCAACAATGACCACTTTAAAGTCACATGGTGCTTGACCAATATGTTATTCAAGTGTGTAGGCCTACTAGCCTACATTTACGCTATTAATAATAGGCGGTGGTAGAAAATCCTATTGTAGGACAGCTGCAATAATTAACAATAAAGTAAGAAAAGGAAAAGGGGAAAAAAAGGGAAATCCTTGGATGGGAATTTACGCAACTCTACAAGGAGTCGGCTCAGAGAGCCAACTCGTTCACTATAGAACATAACATTACTACTCCCACACCAGGTGGAGAAAGAGGCGCGCTGAAGTAATCGGTTTGGTCCGAGACTAAGCATGGGCCTTAGTTCACATTTCTACCGGCCTAATGTATATATGCAGGTGAATTATACTCGTAATAAAAGGGCAATTGATGTACAATAATATCATCAAGTTTTAGGTCTATAGGTTTTGTCATCTTAAATCACTGAAGACACACACAAGCAAGATCTGCTCTGTTAGTAATAATTGTGAAGGATAAATCAATGAAATAATAAAGTTAAAGTTACTGAACAGTTATAATTCAGGTATTCTCCAGAAGGGATAAAAATGCCCCATTAGCCTACAAAGCCTTTCCGATAGGCAACACAACCTTAAAACTGCAGCAATTGAAAATGAGCAAATATACAGGCGTACTACAGTTATTTTTTCTGTTGCAAAGAAAACAGCATTTCACATTTAAACACCAAAGCCCTCGCTATTTTGGTCATAAAAAGAGCATGCGCAAAGTAATTCAACATTTTGACAAACTCAATTTAATCATCCACGTGTGTTCACGAGCAGCTCATCTGTATGGATAAAAACATGTGGAGGTAATGTACCATGGTTAGAATAGCTGTTGTTCTCACCTGTGCTCTTCAGAGAAAGGCGTTTCTTAGTCTGGCTCACTTGTTTCTCCTGGACATCATGCAGTCCCATGGTCAGCACCTGTTGACAGACCAGGAGCAGGAAAAAAACAGCGGAAAAGCTCCCCGGCATGTTTCAGTTCTAACGACGTTTTTGTTGCCTGTTTGTTTGCAGCATATGCGCTTATCTTTCAAAGACTGACGGCGGTATGATGACTGAAATATATGAAGCCGCCGGAGAGCTGCGCGTTCAAGACGACCCCGTCCACCAATCACAGCTAAGAGTTGTGACCGCGCGCCAAACTGGAGCCAAATGTTGATCACGAGAGAAAAAGATCACGAATTGTTACTTTTACGAGGTACTGTAGGCCTATATAAAAGTTTAATAAAGTGTTACTGTATAGTGGCTGTATCTGTTGTATGTTGTATCTTCAGGTTGAGAGAAGACCGACTTCAATAACTGAACCACAACCATAAACTATAAAGAAAAACGTGACTTGATGCTGCTACCACACAGCCAATGGACTATTAAGGTTATTTCAAGTCAACTTCCTGTAACTTTGTAAAATCTCAAACAAATCACATGACTAGCCACTATTGTTGAGTCCATTTAGTTAAATGTCTCTTAAAATGACCATGATCAGCACAGTCACTTTAATTTATTCTAAGTCTTTTTTTTTTTTTTTTAATAAAACCCATGGCTAAAACAGGGGGCTAAAAAAACAAGAAAATCTGGACTAAAATCTGTTTCTTCACCAAAGGTTCAGCACTACAGCAGCAGATTACAACCTTTTACCTCTTAAGGCCAGTTCAGAAAGAAATAGGTTAAAACTTTTCACTAACAATTTAATAGTATTCAACGATCTGAAACATCACAAATAAAACAATATTGTAACTTGACTATGGTTCCTGAAAATTGCAAAACTCTACATTTCTTTCTGGGTTTTTTTTGTAATTTTGCAAATAAGTCTATTCCTATCCTTAATCACTTTCAAAAATGTACATTGAAACATGTGTGTGAGGCAGAGGGAAGTCCAGGCTTTCCTCCTCCTGATGTGTTCAGATCTTGCTGTGTGGTTGTGGTTGTGCTTTTTTTTGCTCCTAACAGCCTTGACCTTTGAAGCGCACTGGTCAAAATCATGTGACATGACATCAACAAGTCACACAAATACCTCATATCGCTCCTCAGATGTTTCAATCCTTCATCCAAGAGGCCTTCATTGACAAGGATGAGACCAGTGTATATGTGGTGTCTGTGTATGTGTGTGTGTGTGTGTGTGTGTGTGTGTGTGTGTGTGTGTGTGTGTGTGTGTGTGTGTTTGTGTGGGAGGAGTTCAGGGGTATATGTATGTGTCATCAAAGGGGGCCCCCTGTGCAGGAAGACATAATCTCACAGGGGCAAATGTTTGGACTGTTGTTAGAGAACAACAGTTTGACCTTTCTTGCTTGTTCTCCGTCTCATCCTGCTTCAAAACATCCCACATCTTTCCTCATATAACCCCTGATGACCAGCCACACAATGACCCTTCACCCAGCACACATACACACACTCACATGCCCACAAAACTAATGCACACACACCAATATGCAAACGGTAAACATACAGGGCCCTCTTGTACTCTGTCTCTTACATGACTATGTGGTAAACAACATGTCGGCCCCCGGCTGTGCCTGTATGCATATAAATCCTGTTCAGGAGTATCTGCTTTGTGATACAAAGAGGAAATAATACCACAATCTTTCAGGCTATAATTTCTCCAATTATCAGTTACTTGTTTTGTCTTAACATGTTCAACAAGACAGGAATCAGAACATTTATCCTTCGTCTCGCACAGAATGGCCTGTTCTTGTCAGCTCTGACAAACTAAAGATGCATTAGTTTATATGAGCTGACTATTTCCCTCCAGTACAATGTACGCATAATTTTCACAAATCGCTGCATTTTTTCATTTAAAGAATCTTTTATCTACCTTTTGTTTGGCATTATTTCTTCGGCATAACAATTTAAGGTGACGTTCAACAAACAAAAAAAATACTTGGACTGCTGCCATATTGTCAAATTCCTCTATACTGTATATACCTTGTGATTTATCTGAACTGCTATGAAAGGCCAAGCGTGTCATTTAAATGGTTATATAAACATATATTAATCCCTATATCTACTGATTATAAATGCATTTTTAAGACAATAAAATATTCATCCATTAAAATACAGCAATCAAAAAATACATTCATCTACAAGCCCAGGAAATACTTAGAGCTAATGTGACTTTACAAAACACAAAGCGCACACATGCACACACAACCAGACGTTGATTGGCAACGTTGAAATGTTGAGTTTGAAACCTTCAACAAACCACAGATGGAATAGATTTAGTGCATGATGTTTTGAGACGAAGCACTGGAAGTTTACCTTCCTGTCTTTTCAAATTGTTATGCATGTTGATGCAGGGCTGACTATAAATAAGCCCATTACTGTCCAGTAGACTGTTTGCCTTTAGCTAACTGAGAACTACTCCCCCTGGTGGTGGTATTGTGTTATGTTCATGATATTCTGTTACTGTGAGAAATTGAATAAACAATGTGCATTGTGCAACAATATACAGACAAAGATAGCAGAAATGTATATCTCCTCTGTAAATGTCTCTCTCTCATGACTGTCTACAATGAGTGAGAAGTGTGAGCCCAGCCCGCTGTACTGTTGTCAGGCTGTGTTCACATGGACGGGATGGCCTTGCATGTAAAGGTTTTTCAGTCAAGCATTAGAGAAAAGAAGAATAACAGCCTACTTATGGCATAGTGGGATGTCACATTCAATGTGAAGCTATGATTTAACCACAGTGTGCTAACATCAGCCTGCTAACACAACAATGAAGGACACAGGCAACTGCAGTTTGAGCAAAGGACAATTTAGTCAGCCTTTTGAGCTTCATGATGCTTCATTATGGTGCGTTCTAATTGATAACTCCTTTGTGCGAACTCGAGTGGAGAGAGACTGGAGGAGAGCGGAGGTGTGGCCAAACAGTAGTTTGGTTTGGTTTTATGCTGCTGCTCAAGAGCCACATCTACTGGATCAAAGAGTTGCACGTTCATCTTTTCATAACCTTTCTACAAACGTTTGTAAACCTCACAAAAGAGAAAGTACAGATTAGACTGATAAGAAAAGATGGTAGAAAATAATTTTATGTCAACCACTGTTGAGTAACGCAAATAGTTTCCACAATCACAACTTCATTCTAAATACATGCACTTAAAGAAAACCTTACATGGGATGAGGAAAAATTAAGATATATTTATTAGGAGAATTCAAACTTGCAGATGCCCTATTTCTGCAAGTAATGATAGTCTTAATGTGTCAGAAGAAACCTAAAGGATTTTTTTTTCATAAATTAACCAAACCAGAAATTCATGATTTAAGTTAAAGCGAATCAAAAATATGAACATGTCATTAGCAGAAAATGTATTACAAACAGTCAGAATAAGAAACCTGTTACACATTATAAAAACATCAAATGACAAATCACAGCGATTTCACAAATAACAGAAAATCAAAAAATGTTGAAATTAAAAATAATCAGTTTGTGCTATGTTTGGTTTCTAAATGACAGAGGTGTGCAGTGCATTGACAATGTGCCATCAACATTTTTCAACTCCTCCACTTGTAGCTTTGTTAAGCTACGACTTACAAAGGAACAGTACATGCTGAAGACTTCTTCTGCATATTGGGGTACCCGGGAAAAAAAAAATCTTCTCTTCCTTTCTTCGATTCAGTGATTCTTCATCTTTCAAAAGAAATGCTGACCACCTGTAAACATGATGTGCACCTGCCAGATACATCCACAGTAAATAAATCCTTCTTGACGATAGACCTCACGTCAGTTAAAACTGAGCTTAGGGGGTTTTAGGGCCTGAAGCAGACGGCGCCTCCTGTAGTTCTGTCTGTTCAGACGGTGCAGAATTAGAACTCACGGTATTCTCCTCTCTCTTTTCTCCTGACAGGAAGTCATGGATGGCAGTTTCTATGTGTGGCCTGAAAGTGTGGTTCATTTTTGGGTCCACCACCTGAGTAATGATTCTGTCCACACCTGACTCCAGCATGCCAGATCTTTAAAAACAAAAACGACAGAAACAGAAACAAGAGCAATGTACATAAGAGAGGGTTAAGGAAGAAAATTACTGAAACCCAGTTCAAAAAGATAGATTGTTATTGGACTTAAGACCAAAGAAACAACAACAACAAAAAAAACCCCAGAATATATCTCATTAAGAAACTGCATTAAAGCAATTAGGAATGATCACCAGTTAAATTAGCTTGTGAGAAATAGTATGAATGACTTAAAACGCAACACTAAACTGGAAACCTGTTATTCTTAATACTGTATTTTTACGGAACAATTTGGCATCCTGACTGCAAATGACTGCTATACTTTTGATTCTGAAATTCTGAATTTTAATTATCATAATTTACAGAGTTTCTCTAGTAGTTGTACTTACTGGACCACACTCTGTCTCAGTCCGTTCCTCATCTGGTTTTTGTTGATGGACGGATTCCAGTCCTGGGTGCTCAGCTGGGACGTAACAAAGTTGTCCACTTTCTGTCGCAGGTTCTGGTAGGCAGGCTGGTAAACACACAGTGACAGTCAGAGATACATCTGTCATAATGCTGCAGAAGCACAAACACACTGGGTGTGTGGGTAAAATGTAGAAAGAACTCAAGTAAAACAAAGTGAAATGATCCGCATTAAAGTGCATGATTGATCATTGTAGCTTGTAGACTTATTAAGAATAATAACAGAGGACAGAAGGAGCCTGTGTAGTTTACTACCTTTGTATCAACATCGGCCAGGCAGTCTCTGCGGAACTCGTCGAAGAGCCCGTGGTTCTTCAGATGCTCCACGATCATACCGATGAGCTGCGGGTCTCCTGGAGGAAGGCTGGCTGGACCTGCAACACTTACATTACCGCTACCCTCTGCCATGTCAAACTATAGACTGTCAAACCCGAGGTCAATGTTTGACTTTTACCTGTAAGCTACATTAAGAGCTAGCTATCTGTGCTTGTTTAGCTACAAGCTGTGGGCTCGTTTTGTTCTGTCGTAAACTATAGACTGTGTTCGTAACAACCTGCGGGCGGGGACAGCGTCAGTTAGGATACCTGAAAGCATAGACATGTGAGCACTGCGCTGTGTAAGAGGGACACGCTTTGTTATAAATCAAGCGCTTAGAAACTGGTCATCACGCATGCGCACGTCTGACGTTAGAAGTACTTCCGGCGCAGGCTGCGAGTGAGAAACGTTTCGAGGAGTGATAATCCTCTGCATTTTTTTTAAAATTTAAACAACTACACCAAAAACTCTGAAGCAAAGTGTGCTTGCCTTGCTTGTGTTTTTTTGTCGGAGGGAATTTATTCATTAATTTTAGCTGCACATTTCTTTTTTACTCGGACTGCCGTTGTACAAGGTAACGCTAACATTAGTTAGCTATGTATGCTAACACATACTCACATATGTAAAGGCTTAACTTAATAACTACAGTGTTTAATTTAATCTACATCAGTAATATGTCCTGATGTTGACTAGACATCGTGTGGACAGAGTCTGCAGATATTAAAGTGACTGTCAGTGTTCATAGTCTTGAAGTGTTGCTTTTCCAGAGGTTACTGGGAGATGACTGAACCTTTAATAAGATATGAATGATATATTAAGATAACATGCTTCTTATATCATGTGTTGTGTCTGTGTGAGTTCACTAAAGTTTGGGTAAATTCAGTGATCCAAAGGAAACTGGACTGGTTTAAAACGTTGACTTTGGATGAAGCTTTGAAGTCAGTTATTTTCTACTACTATATTAGTATTTGCAGTTTATATCTTGGTTTGGTCAAAGTCAGCTTGTAATGCTGTATTGCACACACATTGATGTACATTTTCAATACATCTGAGAATATAAAGGAAATCAAATGAATTCATCTTTGTCTCTATTTCTGATTAACTGTAATCAATGTATCTCAGAAAGACTTTAAAGACTGATGTCTTCTTATTGCAAAGGCCTCAGTTAAGACATTGTACAGCAGGATATGAAATGTTCAACTTCACTACAAAACATTTGATGCGACTGTTTTTAATGCTGCCATGTAATGACTTGCAGACAATTAACTTTTCACATTCTGCTTGCAGATGAGTGGTGCACCAGATGCCCACAAAGAGTTTCTGGAGCAGCTGCGTATGCAGGAACTCTACAGCCAGAGAAATGTGGATGGCTCTGACCCCTACACCTACACTGACCCAGAGGACGGGACTGTGTATGACTGGGACCATGAAAAGAAAGCCTGGTTCCCTAAAGTATACACAATTCTTTTCCTTTTACTTTATCACAGCTCATAGTGTGGTCAAAGTTTACTGACCCCCTGAGCTTTGGACATGTGCTCTTGTTTTGTTTACTGCTACATTTGCCTGTTGCACACACATGATGCAGAATTATCATGTATGTAGCCAAGCTACTCTAACTGGAGAAGTTTGTCATTTAAGCATCATTGTACATTTTTAAGTTCAGAGTCTTCCTCATTCGTTTTATACAGCGTAGACTGAATGCTTCTGTTAAACTGATTTCTAATGTGTGAACTGCAATCCATCATGACTGTTTCCTTAAAGGTTCATGAATCTTTCAGTCACGTTGAGATAAAATACTCTCTTATTGTTCCTGTGGGGAGTCTGTCCAACTGCAGTTCCACACATTGAGAAAATGAGAGGAAGAATAGTGAACAGCTCATCAGGCATGATCAGTTCACGTGGGACCTTTTCATTGCCGTTTCAATTCGCCACGTTTAAGCTTCTGTAGCGTCTACAATGTGAGTGTCACACAGGCATGATGGTGAGACCAAGTCGTCAAGGCGTTAGAGGTGATAAAGGGGAAAACGGGACCGCTGTAATGCAGCAGAAGCAGACTGGGCAGAACCTGCGCTGTGTGTGCATGTACATTTCTGAGTGGGTTAATGTGGAGGTCCCTTGTTTGTTGTCACGTTGTACTTCAGCAACACTGTTAAATAATGTTAAATGACAGACTGATCACAGATTAAATGGTTGTATGTAAGTACAAAATATGGGGGAGCTTCTTGAGGGCGCTCGTGCAGAATCGCACAAATCACAGGCTATATACTGAGATGACTCGTACAGGCACATGCACTATAAACACAACAATGATTTGATGTAAATGTGCTGTTCTTATGATAGCCGGTTTCAGTGTTAATGTTAAGTAGGTTTGTTTTGTGTCTCTAGATAACCGAGGACTTCATTGCAGCCTATCAGGCCAATTATGGCTTCACTAAGGAAGGAGATCCAGACGCAAACAACAGTGCAGTGAGCAGCGCTGACCCTGCAGCTCCAGACAAAGACGGCAAGCCTTCAGAAAAGAAACCAGTAGATGCCACCCAGAACCTGAAGCCAGACTCGAGTGAGACCCCAGCCAAAGATCCCAAGCAGAAAGGGGAGAAGAGGAAGGCAGAGCCAGGTAAAGCAGTATTAACAGTATACATTGCAGTGTCAAAAAGTGCATAAACTATAACAGAAATAAACAAAAGGGTAACTAGGATGAGCTGCAGTCTCAAGTGTATTTGATTGTTTCTTTAAGTCTAGAGTTTTCATGTTTAAATTTGTGATGTGCACTTTTGGTTAATTAATTTTTCTCTGTTTTGTCCAGGGTGGTTTGATATTGACACCAATAAAAACACAAACGTCTACGTCTCAGGTTGGTCGTACAAACCTTTTTTTTCTATAATGAAGCAGACAGATGTACAATAAGTAGCTGACTATCTTATCTCACTCCTTCTCTGTCATTTGACTTCTTCTGCTCTGATTCCCTCAGGTCTTCCTCCCGACATCAGCTCCGACGAGTTCGCTGAGTTGATGTCCAAGTGCGGCATCGTGATGCGGGATCCCATCACTGAAGAGTACAAGGTGAAACTCTACAAGGACAAAGAGGGCAATCTCAAAGGAGATGGTCTGTGCTGCTATCTCAAGGTGAGTCTGTCCTTCTGCTCGACTAATATGTCATTTCCTTTGTATTTATCAGTGGGTTGCATGATGTTAAATGTACCAGCAGTCCACTGGTAGACAAACATTGATGGATGCAGCAATATGTGCACATTCCTTATATAGTATGAACAGAATCACAGTCGGTTTAAACTGTCTTCCTACATGATTTTTATCTTGTTCAGCACATTCTACAACGTGCAGGTTCTGTGCAACTAGTCATGGAGTCTTTCAATCAGAGCAGCACTCCACAAGCTTAATCTACTGAACAGTGTGATGTTATTTTTAAATGCACCACTATGATCTCATGGTGGAGAGAAGATGGTAAAAAGTGGAGCCGCCAGCCTCCACAGCTTTGCCGTTTCCCCGCGCAGCTATCAATACACAATGAAAGGAGTAGAATGATCCTTTGCTTCATGTTACATGCACTGTGTCATGCACTCACGGTAATCGGTTGTCATGGTTATTTTATGCTGGTGTGTTGGTCGCACCAGTATATAGGTTGCAGCCAACTTTCTAGATGTAACAACAGGTATTGAAAGTGCGTCTTATACACCTCTTTAGGGTGCTTTTTTTGTCAGAACTTACCCCTAATGGCAGTCAGAAACTTCTTCACTATATCCTGTTTTCACTCTATTTGTGGAGTTGCCGTTTGTTTTTGTTTTTTTCTTATGTTTTTGATTTTAAATAACAGATCAGGTAAGGCTAAGTCTCCATGTTTGTGCTCTGGTTCTCTGCAGAAGGAGTCAGTGGAGTTGGCGATGCGTCTGATTGATGACTCAGAGGTCAGAGGTTACAAACTCCACGTGGAAGAGGCTCGGTTTGAGCTGAAGGGCCAGTTTGACGCCAGCAAGAAGAAGAAGAAGAGCAAAGATTATAGGAAGAAGATGCAGCAGCAACAGAAGTAAACTTCCTTTTCTCTTCTCCTAATCCTTGCTTGGGGGATAAATACTGTCTAAAAATGGATTCAAAGAGGGGGGGGGGAATATTGCATTACTTCTAACACATTTGTTTGTGTGTGTAGACAGCTGGACTGGAGGCCAGAGAAGAAAGGAGAACTGAGGAAGAGGCATGAGAAAGTTGTCATCATCAGGAACATGTTCCATCCCAGTGACTTTGAGGTGCAGAGAGACACCCAAGTAGACACACAAGCTCACCTACAAACACAGCCCATTATTGTGTTAACCTCTACGGTGTGTGCTGTGCTTTGTAGGAAGATCCACTGGAGTTGAATGAATATCGAGAGGATCTGCGATCAGAATGTGAGAAGTTTGGGGAGGTCAAGAAAGTCATCCTCTTTGATGTGAGTATAATGTCCTGAGTGGAGTTTGAAAGACAACGAGGAGCGTTTTGTATCGTGAACCGAATTGTGAGCGTGTTTGTGTTTGTTCTGCAGAGACACCCCGACGGTGTGGCATCAGTCGCGTTTAAGGAGCCAGAGCAAGCCGACGCATGCATTCTGTCGTTCAATGGTCGCTGGTTTGGAGGAAGGCAGCTGTCAGCTCAGCTTTGGGATGGAACGACTGACTATCAGGTAAAGAACATGCAAAATACTAATGTTAAAAAAAAACCTCTTTCAACAGTACATGTGTAAAAACAGGATTTTCTTCAATGTGCAACCAGCAATACAACATTCTTACTATTAACTTTGTTACCACATTGATAGTCTCTCTTAGCCCAAACACATTCTGGTCCTGGCTCTCTGTTTTGTTAGATATAAGGCCAAGAAAGGAATTGCAACATTGTTATCATTGTGATATGAGCATTTTCTCTGCGTGTATCACACGCCTACGCCTCCTGGTTTTTAAGCGTTTGCGTGTGTTTGTAAGGTACTTAGCAAGCAAGATGATTAAAATATGCTTCAAGTTGCGTGATGGAAATATCACACAAACTGTGTTTTTGAAGTGTCAACCATACCATATTCATTTCATAAATGAAAACATTTGGAATATCATTTTATTTTTGCAGGTGGAAGAGACGTCACGTGAGCGAGAGGAGCGGCTGAAGGGTTGGTCTTCTTTTCTTGAGGGAGCCAGTAAAGACCAGAAGGACAACAGCGCCAAGCCGGCAGAGGACAACAACAGTGTTAAGCCAGCAGAGGGCAACAACAGCGCCAAGCCAGCAGAGGGCAATAACAGCGCCAAGCCAGCAGAGGGCAATAACAGCGCCAAGCCAGCAGAGGGCAATAACAGCGCCAAGCCAGCAGAGGGCAGCACCAGCACAGAAGCCACAGAGTTATCCAACATCACAGAGCCTGAACAGCCCCCAGAAACAGGGAAGCAGCACCTGCAAGAACAGGGGGCGGACTCCACAGACAGCAGCCTGGCAGGAAGTGACGATGAAGAAGCGTAGACACTAAAATGCACATATTCGTTCTCCATGGAAACCAACCAGGGCGGTCCTGCTTAAAGGTGAACTGTGGCAAAACTCTGTTGGGCAGGTGGAGGAATATGGACAGTGTGAGCTGGTTTTCCATGTAGAAAATAAAATACTGGTTTTGTTTACCCTATTGTTTTGGTTGACATTGTAATAAGACCGGCACTTGACAAGCTGGTAACTCAGTTTTCCACTAAATAGCAGTTTTATTTGTGTTATCATCTTGCAATATTACAAACCACTAAAGTAACATCGGTTATTCATCTGTCATATTTTAAATACAATTTACTTGTTTTTTTTAACACTTGCAGTGATTTCTGAAAAGCAAATGTAGAACACAAACTGCAGCTATTTATACATAGACTGCTAAAAAATAAATAAAGGAACACATAAGCATCTCTGTATAAAGATGTATAAACACCAAGTCAGTTAAACCTCAGGGATATTAATCTGTCTATCCAGACGGCACAAGTGATCAATCTGACCTGCTTTGCTGACGTGCAATGTGTTCTGCCCGTCTTCTTGTCACGATTGGTAACATGAGGCAGCCCTATCCATCAGGTTACACAGGTAGTCCAGCTCCTCCAGGATGGCAAGTCAAAAATCATGTACAGTAAGTATAGTAATATCACTATAAAAAGGATAAAATAATCCAACATGAACAGGCCCTTCGTTGCATATTTTGAACTTTCCTATTCTTAAAAAGAAGCCTGAAGGCACTTAAACATGAATTTGAAGCTTCATCCAAATGACCATGACCTTGTTTGACAGGCACGTAATCGTGCTTTATTTGCTATCATGGCAGCCAGGAGGGTTGTACTTGGATCTTTGTACTCAACATACTGAAACCTTTATTTAACCAGGAAGAAAAACTGATAAAAGAAATCTCTTTTTCCACTGTCCTGGACAAAATGAGCACCAACACAGGTAACAGAGTTTCAGACAGACAATGAGCAGCCAATGAGCAACAAACATACATCCTTGGGCAACTGAAAGACACAAAAACCAGATCTGAGCAGCAAATGTTTGTCAGGGTCATCCGCAAACAAATCAGGAAGAACATCTACAACCAGATGCCTTTGCCTCCAAGTCATTTAACTTCCTCTTAAAAGCATCCAACGAGAGAAGTTTGTTAAGTTTCAGTTTACCTGTAATGTGTTCGAAGTAAAGGGAACAGCAAATTTAAACGCCTTTTTTCCCAGCTCCATTCTGACTTTTGGAACAGACCATAAGAAGAGGTCCTGGGATTGAAGATTATAAGTCCGGTACTTATAATAATTAACTTCAGGTAAGACAACTGCCCAGATAATGCTATGTGAAATTATAAAACCTTTCATTTCAGTTGTCAGTAACAAATAGTTTAACACATTTTGCCAATCAGTCTAAAGTTCCTACGTGCTATACTCTTTTCTGTTTTGCTATGATGGCTTATTTAATGACCAAAAGTAGCCTGGTCTAACCAAAGTGTAACTAAAAATTAGCTATTGTAAACAGTTCACTTCCATAATATTTTGTGTATGTTTACATTTTGTAACAACGCGTTGCAATGATTGGCTACAGAGCCTGAAAGTACTTTATGCTGTTCAAAATGGTCAGTTATTGAAAAATGAAGGGGTTGGAAAATATGTGAGAGGGTACTCAGGATTTAGGAGGTCCTCAGATAGTCTGACCCGTCTGACCGCATGAGCCTGTCTTTGGCCAAAACTTAGGGAAAGTATGGAGCAGCACGAAAGAGGCAGCAGAGGTCACGTAAGAAGAGTCTGACACTCAGCACGAGCCGATAAACAAGAACAAAATAAAATAAAATAAAATTGTGCCATCAGAATGACACCTTGAACGTGCGATAGCAGGAGCAGCTCAAGGAGGCGAAACTTGGTAAAAGGCATGGAGAGATCACGAGTGTCAGGATGATGGCACGGGTTAAAGACCTGCACAGACAGAGAAGAATAAGGAGTGGACCTCCAAGGAGGAGAAATAGTCTGCCTCGGAGAGGAAATGGGTCACCAAGGAATAGGAAGAAGAGTGAGGCCTGCAAGATGGAGCTACTGAGTCTGCAAAATGTTGATCTCAGGTATGTCACACACATTAAAAATGTATTTGTAATGGGTTTTAACGGTTCTCCCAGCCCCTTACATTATTATTATTTTCATTTTTTTTTAAACATACTTTCATTGTAAAAAAAAAAGGAAAAAAAGTAAACCTATTCGATGACATCTGCTCTAGCTATATTATCTGAATTTTTGCAATCTCATCAGTCTGCAGGATCTCATCACTCGGTTGAAGTAAGATTTACATTATAATCTGTCAAATATACCTCATACAACTGGAAAAAAAGCGTCCTCCAGTGAAAAAAGCATGCTGTTGCATCAAGGTATTTAGGTATTTAAAGTAATTTAAAATGTATAAAAACACATTTTACATTGTGAAGATAATTTTTGCTACTGCCATTACTGTCAGTCTGATGCTTCTATAAAAATGATGAAACGAAATCAGTGCAACAACTTGCGTAGCCTAATTCATCCGATCACTGTAATGCAGACATCACCTGCTTATGAGAAACAAACAAACATCAGAGCAGGTGACTCCTCTCCCCATAATAAAGCCTGGTGATCCCTTTTTACGGATTAAGACATAGCTTTTGTTTTTTGTTTTGTAGGAATTTGAGGTTCAGTTATTTGCCAAATAAATACTTTTTAATGCAGACTATAAGGGGAACGCGAAAAAAAAATTCCTTCCGCTGCCAAAATGCGCAACATCTGCTTTAACAGTTCATCGCCACTAGAGGGCGATGTTGTCCTGCTTTTCCTCTCTAAATTGTTGGGACTACTACTCAGTAGATAATATATTTAAGTCATATTAGGAACACAATATGACTTCTTTTGTGTTCACAGCCAGGAAGATGTAACATATGTATAGTTGTGCTAATTGTCTTCCTATTCTCTTGCTACCACAATCATTTTAGAGCTCCTCGTTCAGGATGACGGGACAATCTCTTCAAGGAGACAAAAGTCACTGCTTTGTCCATGCAAAAATCAAAGCAACCTGACAGTTCCATACATTAGGTATACTTACTATATGATATTTTGAAAGCATTTGTGTTTACAGAATCTTGTTGCCAAAAAACTTGAATAGTTTTGCATTGTATTATTTTTTTTGGACATTTTGATGCAGAGATTGATTTCTTTCTACAGTAACATATATTATTTCTATGTGAATACTATTTTTGTAGGTGAAGTAAAGATGCAGCACTCACTTTTGTATTACTCAATAATATCTTTCAGTATTGTTAGTATTTAGAAATGGTGGAGCTAAAGAACTTAGTCATGCTTATAACTGAATGTGCTGCTTCAGTCTTGCAGTTTTTCCCTGTGAAAGAGATACCTGGTTTATACAATAGCTATAAATACCCGAAAAGCATGTAATAAACGGAAGTGTAAGTAGAAAGTTCGACCAGCCTGGGAGCACAAGGCTGAACACTGTGTTCTCTGTTTTTTCCACAGTTATAAAGTAATGCAACAATATTGTGTGAGTCAACAAGGAGGTGCAGACAGGGACTGGTATGAGATAGAAGTAGGAGAGGAAATGGACAGAACATGTGAAGGCAACAACATTGTGTTTTTGTGCGTGTGTGTGTGTGTGTGTGTGTGTGTGTGTGTGTGTGTGTGTGTGTGTGTGTGTGTGTGTGCGTGTGTGCGTGTGTGTGTGAGTTTGTTCTGTTCCCTTGGGTGCACCCTGGAGATCGCTTGGGAAAAAGACCTCTAGGTCTGCCTGAGGTCTGACTTGTTGCCAAGAAAAGCATGACTAAAATAGAGAGAGAGAGAGAGAGAGAGACTTTAAACCTGAGAATCAAAGACATGGGTACAGAAAAGAGAGTGATGGAAGATGAGAGGGCGTGAGAGGAAGGAGGAGCAAAAAAAAGTTGAGGAAGAGTGTGGACAAAGAGCTGACTATCTAAAGAGGACATGTATGGAAAATAACATTCACATGGTGACACATAAACACTCACACACCCACACACACACACACACACACACACACACACACACACACACACACACACACACACACACAAACAGACCACTGATTGGAGCCATATGCTGACAGACACTGAGAATAATGGGAAACTGTAAATTGTTTGATTTGTTTTTCCTCTTTGTCTGGTTGGAATGGGGAGTGGGCAAGTTGATGGGGGTGGAAGACGTCCGTGACTGCAGATGAAGATGAGCCATGGGAAAGTTGTGAACAGTTTGCCATGCCAGTTTGCACAGACAGGTCTGGTCCATTAACAGAGTGTACAACAAGGGTTTGAGGTTACGCTGGGAAGGGGACTTCCACTGCGAGAATTAGGGGTTCCAAAGAACTTCTGAGCTAAGTACTAACAGTTGTTTTAATACTGAGTCATAACAAACCACAAGTAATTACAAAAATGTTATCTAACTTATTTCTCACTTTCCCACACACATCAGAAATACCCTTTTACTGATACGATGCAATAGAGCTCAAACACATCTGTGTATAATGAGCAAAATCATCAAATGATTTATCTTCAAATTAGCATCGAGTTCCCATCAGGAGGACAAAGCTTCAATCACACAGGCCTAAACAGTGGATGACATTGTGCACAACAAGCTACATTATAATTAAATCGTAATAGAATTGTAGCCATGAAGAGTTGAAATTGTTTGTCAATTGTAAAATTCTTTAGTTTCTGTTAACTCATTAGAATATAGAAAATCATTTGGATCAAGCTTTGTAGAAAACATTATGCAACTTGTTCTGAGAAAATGTAAACAAAAGGCTCTTCAAAGCTCTGCATTCTATAAAAAGCTGTGTCGGGATCGAAGCAGGTAATCAAGAGAGGTAATGCGATACACATTACTCTGTGTCACACAGACTCTATCATAGGTCAGACAGGGTTATCAGTATTGAAACCAAGTCAGTCAAAAACTCAAGATTGAAGGTTAAGCTTTTAAGAAACCATGGGAGAGGTGACTATTTTAGTTTCCTCAAATGGTTTGACTAAGGAGGGTGGACAGATTGAAGAAAAACACCTGAACATGAGCCAAGGAATGTACGTTATTCTTGCTGAGAGACAAAGGAGGGTTTTTTAGTCATATTTTGTTATGACAGCAGATTCAAAGTGGAAAAACAAATGAAAGAGCAGCAAAGTTATACTAGCAGAAAGAAATTGTTAAAACCAAAGAAAAAGGAAAAAAGGGAGGTGAAGGAAGGTACGGCTGAATTGTTGATGTTCTCGTCAGCTGGGAAATTGACATAATGTGGATTTTTTAAGAAAATGGATATCTCGGGTGTGTAGTGCATCACATATTTGACCAATAAGAAATGAAAAGGCAGGTAATCGCTCCATGGTTAAAATGTGAGTGTAGAATGACATTGGATTTAAAAAGGATCAAAGGTATAAGATACTTACCCTTGACCCACTTTGCCTTTGTGAAATCAAGCAATCCCGACTCAACTTTAACATTAACTTCCTTTTCAATATATTCACACAAATACTCAACCTGCAATCATTCTCATGGGGTAAAAAAGGAAATTGGTAAATAATTTATTATTTATTTCATTAACTTCTCTTTTTTGATTTAATGAGTGCTGAGATATGTACGGTAATCGTTTGGCTGAGTTAATTGAGAGGTGGCCATGCTCATAGATGTTTGACAGGAGGTTTAACGCCTCTTTTTCCAACTAACCAAGTCCGTTCATCCCTGTGTGAATTTCTGTGATATCTGATGTGCCTTCAAAACTCAACCCCTCCATAATATTTCAGTGCCTCATGTTTTTAGTTTTTTGTGAATCTTTGTGACAGTTGATTAGCTTAACTAACAGGCTGCTAAAAAGCTAATAGGCTCTTTCCTTGGATTTAGTTGCATATATTGACTGTCAAGTGAGTTTGTGTGATTAAAAAGAAATAGTTTATTTTGTTTTAACACATTGTGAATATAATTAATGTTATTCAGCTAAAATAGGGTTGGACATTTTATACTGGCCATCACCAAATAGCTCTCTGAATTCGGACCCGCTTTGATGATTTTTATTTCATGATAGTCTTTTTTAAATGGTGCAGCTTTTCTTGCCTTCACGGTTGTGATTTTAGCAGCATGATATTGCTGCCAGGAAGGTCACAGACCAATGCATTTGTCCAAAATCCTCACAGGGGACGCTACTTAGCCTGCTAAATCTTTTACTCAGACCAGGCTTGGCGACTGAACACGGTGAGTGTGATCAAACAGAAACAAACACAGAGGGGTCCGCAAAGAGGAAAACCACAGAAACACAGAAGCAGAGACACTAACTAAGGGAGTTTGGGGAAAAGTTATCTGGGGTGCTCTCATATTAGAAAAGATGGTTAAGATTTTAATCAAGACTGGTCTGACTCTTTCATGTTTATTCTCCCAAGGGACAGTTTAAAACCAGTCGTCTATCTCGTATATTTTTTCAGTATGCTTGCAACCATTATTAGGGTAATGTTAAACATCACTACGAGACAAAGCAAACATCTTTTGAGCAATTTTACCAACTCACATCTGATCTGAGGACACCAAAATTAAATAAACTGAGAGCCCAATATGATCGATCCACCTGAATCCTGACACGATCACACACTGACCAACAACATGCCAACAAAAGTTGGTGCTCAAGTCGCTTTGGTTTTAGGTCAGATTAGAAAGTCTTAAGAGGGCAAGCTCAAGGAGTTATCTCTCTAAACAAGAGAAAAAGAGGAGTGAGATTTAAGAGGGAAATTGAGAAAGAAGCAGGTTTGATTGTTTATAATAGAAGTGGTTTTGGAAATTAGTTGATTAAAAAGAAGAAAAGGGGAACTCACAGTGCACCTTAATTTTTGATTTTCCAAAATCATTTCCCCAAATTAAGGCTTTTTGTTTTCAGAAACAAACCCAATTGTATATGAAGCAAGACAATATTCATTTTGATTTTCTATTAGGCATATCTATAATACATGTTGTAATAGCTTTGAATTAAACTTTCTTTATTTGATATCGCTGACAGTTGTTGACCACTTGCATACTTTTAGTCTTTACAACTAGGCTCCTTTAAAATATGTATCACTGAATATCACAAAATGTCCAGGACCTTTCCTTGTGGACATTTTCGAGAACGGGATCCTGATGAATTTTAAACAATTACCCCATCCATATACAGTCAGAATGTCTGTTTAATATGAATTACATCCTCTTTATTAGATCGATAATCTCCACACACATATTCCAAATTAGTGGCGAAAACCTCACAACACTAGCCTCTTCTTTATGGCTCTGGGAAGTTCTAGGTTTCTATCAATCGGTAAAGCAATGCACTTTCTTGAGTACAGATGTCGGTCCCTAGATTGTTTAGAAACCAATGGGTGATATCACTGACACTATATCCTTGCTTTATTCTGTTCATGGTCTTAGCCCCAAAAAATCATGCTTTACCTTTTGAAGCTGCAAAGAGGAGACAAGTCCTTGTGATGTGTTAAGAACCTTGTGTCCCCACAATGTGGTTTACATAAAGCCTGACAACACACATTCTGCATGCACAGATAGTTAAGAGCAAAAATAGTAAAATTACAGTTGTTTATTGATTGTATCCCTAGGCAATTAAACAGCAATGTGAATTTTCGCAATGTCACTTCTCTCAGTGTTTTCAAGCACCGGGCACTGTGCTAGTGATTGTGAAATGTTCCTCTGTTCAAGTGTAGCTTGTCATGTTCAACAATAAACATACTTCAATTAAACCATTTGTTTTTTCCAACCTTCAGAAATTCAAAAATCAGCCTTTAAATCTGAAAGAAATAATAATTTTACATTTATCGTGATAATTATCTATGTTGACTGACGTAAAAATTCTTATCGCAATAACAGTTTTAGTCACATCACCCAGCCCGTATTCATCGGTCTGTATAGCCTCAGGTCTTCACATACGGCCAACAGTAACAACCTATAAAATAGCTCATCTAACATTAAATGGTCCGTATGTTAATTAATATTTTCCACATCAAGTGAGCATTAAGTACAACCAGAAATCCAGTCCAAGATCTGGTACCTTTTGGCAGTTGACATTTGAACACTACAACAGTGTCTCTGTTTCTCCTGTGAGCTGGAATCATAACTCTGACTCTCATTATGGCTCCTCTGCTTTAACACTACGCCTCAGGCTCTCAGTTGTTATTTTAAATCTTCGCTAATTGTCTGACTTTGGCTTGGTTCCTTTCCATCACCTTATGAAATCCAGTTCATGCTATTAACGTGTAATGTGTACACATGGTGAGTTTTACTGGCAGGCCATATCAATGTATTCAGGCCATGCTTGTGTAAATAGAGTGAAGTCACATACAGGGATCGTTTCCACTTTCCTTTTACATGAATAATATTATTGTAAACTATCTGTGACCTAACCTTTTTAGCTATTACTTTCCTGCTGAATAAAAACACATGTGGCTGGTTTGGGGAAGGCTGGCCGCTGTTCCAGCTCTGGGTTACTGATTGATGACATCACGGCTCCCTGGTGTGAAAGTAGCAGATTAGAGTAACTATGTTTGCTCTTAAAGTTTGATTTCATGCTTTAAATTTGCTTGTCATGCAAACAATGCAAGGATTTTAGATTTTCTCAAGTAATTGCCGGTTTTAAGCATCTACGTATTTATCTGTGAAATGTTTTTGCCAAGAAGCTTTCGAGTTTGGACTTATTATGCAATCTTTAAAGTCATCAAACTATTGTGTAAGCATGTGTGTGCTTCTGTATGTGTCTATGTTTTCGTGGACAGTGGGCATGAAAGCACTTTTTTGAACGTTATGCAAAAGGATGTCATGTCTTCAATAAGCACAAAGAATGTAAGGGGAAATGGTGAAGGAGTGCATGTGTGTAAAGCTATAGTGGTAGTGGGTGGGGGGCTGGTTTGAAGGTCAGACAGGAAATGCCTGTGCAGATGGAAGAGTAATGTGGACACAGTGAAAACACTGTACAGGAAACAGCCAGCTCTGGAGCTGTGTGTATGTGTGTGTATTTATATGATTAGTTGCAGCAGTTTGCTATTATATCATGGAGTGGCAAAAGAGGATTGCAGTAATACCCCAGGTCATGATACAAGAGTAAAAGTGAAATTGTTTCGCTCTTTATTCTACCCTCTCTGCATTTCTATGTACAGGACTTTACTGAGTTTTGTAACCTGGATAGCTGATTCAATCTGTACAGAAATCAGATGTGTCCAACCCATTGATCCATTTTATATCTAGTCACTCCACAGACATCAAACTACCGTTTTTGCATATCCACTCCTGAAAAAAGTCGAGAGATCTCCTGAGGCAAGTAACAGTGTTCATACTGTATATATGACACCACAATGAACATGTTTGAATTTATATCAATACTATGTGTTGTCTTACAGAGTCACAACATCAACAAAAGAGCGTAGAAGAACTGACGAAAAGAAAATGTAATAATGTGACTTTGCATAAACTGTGTGACAACTATGCATAGGAACATAAGGGAAAAATGTAACCTTTGTAACTATGATACGAAGGTAAACAGTACCACATATTAAAATACTTTAAATGAGTATTTATTTACTAAGCCCGCACAACCTCGTGCTGTGTGAAACTGCCTTCTATATTGTTTAGTCTAGTTTAACTTTTTTTTGTCAGATCTGTTGTTGAGCTCGGCCCCCTTTTGTGGCACCCCTTCTGGATCGGTTCAAATAAATAGTTGCCATAACGTTGCTTGCACCTCTTTATTGGAAAGAGCAATGATGATACAAATACAAAAACCTTATTTAATTTGTCATAATCAGTCCATGCAGTTACTGTTTGCGAGCTACTTTTAAATGTATTCTGTTTTGCACATTTGCTGTGTCCATCTGTTAAGATTTTGAAAGAAGGTGTGCACATTTATGTCACCACATTGTTTGTCTCTAATAATAATAATACATTTTGTTTATTGAGTGACTCAAAGACACTTTACAGTACAGGGTAAATTGATAAAAATAAGATACAATAAATAAACCAATAAACATAGAAAGAACAAAAACAAATACAGTTAAAAAGTGTATAGAGTAACAGATTATAATTGTACACATGTAGATGATAACTAAAGAAATTATAAGTTAAAAGCAGTGCAAAAATGGTGTGTTTTTAGTTTGTTCTTAAAGTTGGTAGTGTCTGCAGTGTCTTGTATGTGTTGTGGAAGTGAGTACCAAAAGGTGGGGGTGACAACTGAAGGCTTTGTCTCCCCAGGTTCAGTGTTTGGTCCTTTTTTTAAATTCTTTTAAAATTAAAATGATTGTTAACATTTATTGGATAAAATAATCAACCAACAACCACCCTATTGTCATGTCCCGGCTTGTGGGTAATGGCAAAAGACAAGAGGAGTCCGAATTTTACCAAAGAAAATGACTGATCTATATAGAAACTAGTTTAAAAAAAAAAGAATCAGCGGTGGTGGTCATATTTCAGAAGCTGTGCACCACTGCTGCTATATGCATAGGGGAAACACTGAACTTGACTGTGTAGGCTTTCTATTACATCTGTTTCCTGAATCCTGTCTATGTGTATAATAAACCTGGGTCACTCAAGTAGGAAACCATACATAGAGGGATAAAGGGGAACTTACCCTCTCCTCTTAGGTATTAAGAAAGAAAAGTATTATAAAAAAAGAAAATTATAATTTTTTTGTTTATAGCTAACATAAAAGCACTATGACACTATGGTGTCAGACAAAATAACAAAACAATACATATGTCCCTTTTAAAATGTATTTTACGTTATTCATAAAAAAATATATTAAAAATTAAATGGCAGATTTTCTTTTCACAATAATTTCGTTTTTATTTCGAGATATGCGGAAGGCTTCTAAGGACACACGCACACAAACCCTCCTTCACCTCTTTGATTGACAGACAGACAGGTAAACCACAGGGCATACCAAGGCTGCTCAGGTGTGTGTGTTTGTGTGCATGTGTGTAAGTTGTAGCCTCATCACTATTCATCAGGCTCGGCTATTTGCGTCTCATCTGCATACTGGTCCAACAGGGAACAGATTAGCATTAGAGAGAGGGAGGAAGATGGAGGGGAGAGGAATCACTTTAATTTTTAACAAGATGATATGAAGGAGACACAAAAGATGCGAGTGCTGCTGCTGACACAGCCATGAGAGAGTGACTGTGTTTGTGTGTGTGTGTGTGTGTGTGTGTGTATGAGAGAGAGAGAGAGAGAGAGAGAGAGATAGACTGGAAGGTATCAATCATTAATAATAATACTGGACTTTGATGGCGTTTTCCTGAATACTCAAAGAGATCGAGGGTTGTGAAGAGGAAAATAAACAAAGGCTCTGTGCTTTCCAAATGAAAATAACATTGAAGACAGTACTGTGTTAATGTTGTGTACTGATCTGTGTGTGACAAGTGTTCATAAATAAATAAATGGGATAAACAATGTAGCACAGTTACAATGCAGTCAATATCTTTTTAGTGGGCAGCCCTTAAACATGTACCAACATATGCAAACACAATATCCTGCATGTTCCTACACCGTAGCTCATCAGCTCATTCAGTTAAATGACTTATGTAGACACCTTAATATTTGTTAACTTTTACATGACTAACATCTTCGTACATTTATGTTTGCACTCATCTAACTTACATTTCACAGTAAGTTGCTTTTCTATTAATGTTCTCTGTGGTGCTTTTGTTGCAAGCTTCATGTATGCACTGCACCGTTGTTTATTGAGGTTGAATGATTTCAGTTCAGTTTTAAAAGTAAAAACATAATTTCTTGCACTTGGAGTCACTTTCATTTTTTACCAGAGCTTCAATCCGTCTCCTCCTGCTGATGACGACTGCAGAAAAAATGAGCACAAGTTAAATCCTGCTACACTAACAATAAGTGCACATAAAAACAGAAAATATCAAATCAAATGTCCTTTCAGTATCATAACAGTTGAAGATGTGCTGTCTATGTCCTGTTGTTTATACAGACATGGGTAGAAGGTTGACCACGTTAAAGCCTGGAAGAAACATCAGGAAGCAAGGTATGTTTTGTTTGTGTTTTTTTGTTCTGTGTGTAGTTTTTAGAACATTTAGGAGGAACTGTTTTACTCCATTTCCATTTATTTGATAGTTATTAGTTACTTTCTCATTGAAGATTTTGCACAAAAATCAGTTAATAAATACTAATTTAGAACACATCGACTTTTGACCTTGATTGAATTCTACATAGAGAGAGTTTGACAAAGTTTTTTTTCTAACTTAGTGAAAACACTAAATTTGTGACATGTCACACGATCCCAACTCTGTGAACTCACCTGCAGCACGTAACCCTCTTGGGTTTGTGTGATGTGCATATTCAGGTTTCCAACAGTGCCCTGGAAATAATTAAACTCATTCTCTGCCTTCCTCTTCTGACTCTTACTTTGACTCATATTCTCCCTCCCTCCTCCTCTGTCACACCGTACTTATCTGTCCCTCGTGGTCCTCCTCGCACACCTTGATCTGTAACTCCCTCACTGCCACAGTCAAACCTTTTATCTATATGCTGTTCCTATCCTTTGATCTCTCCTTTCTCCCTTTGTACTGCTTGCTCTCCGCTCAGTTTACTCTCTAACATACAAAGTGAACGGTTTGCTGCCTATAAATGGAGCTAGTTTGTGCTGAAATAAAGTAGAGCTCGGAACATGGACTGTACAGTGAGGAGACTTGCTGTGAGTCTCAGAGACAACAGTGAGAGATGTGAGTATGTCTTGAAAGAGTTGCATGACATTTACAATCTCATATGACTTTGACTGATGTATTTATCGTACGAGCACATGGCTTTTTCAGACAGTTTTGCCAGGTTGTTTCTTTACATTGTGACATTAAGCGATTACGTTGTTATATACTATGAACTTCCTGTTTAAAGTTGCTCAAACAACTGTTTTATAATTCGGATTTTGATTCAGGGATACCCAGACAGATTTTTATACACCCTTTCTTCACTACACTCTCAACCTTTCATCCACATTTCTGTACATCAGTCATCCTCCCATTGGGCCCCTTGATGATGATCAGGCCCCCCAGTGCTCCCTTCTTGTCTGTCTTTCTGTCGCTCTCTCCATCCCCCTGGGCCTCTTGTTCTGCCATTCTGCCGCATTGTAGTGCCATTCCTAAAGTGTCGAGGCTCCCTGAGGATGTGGACTGGATGGCGGTCCCTCTGGGGGTTGGCACTGTCATGTTTTTGTCTCACACACACACATGGATGCAGGCACACTTTTACCCTCCTCTTCAGACTGCAATGGTCTCAGTGGAGCTGCCCTGGAGCGTCCCTGCAGCATGATGGGTACCTGAGAAGCCAATGATAGCAGGGCAAGGCCAGAATGTTAAGTAGTACGTGTGTGTGTGTGTGTGTGTGTGTGTGTGTGTGTGTGTGTGTGTGTGTGTGTGTGTGTGTGTGTGTGTACATATACACACGTATGTACATGCATGCATGTGTGTGTTGCCTGAGTGGGGTCAAAGTGTTAAGTGGTAGATTAATCAGTAGTAATTGTGTGTATGATCCATTAAGGTAAGGGCTGCCTGACAGACAAGGTTGAGGTAGAGATGGAAAAAAATATCGGTGTGTTTATATGTGAATTTGAATGTGAGTGTGTGTGTGTGTGTGTGTGTGTGTGTGTGTGTAGCCAACAGAGAAGTGAAACTGGTAGAAATAGCATTTTCACTGTACAATTCTGTCTGTGTTGCCCTATACTCTCTATATCTTTTAATAAATCCTCCCTCATGCTCATCTTACCCCCCCTGCCCCCCCCATCCCCCCATCATCAATCTTCCTGCTCTTTAAAAAATCGTCCATCTGTGCCCAGAGCTGTTGTAAAGTCGCATTCCTACTTTTAGAAGCAGGAGTTATAACCAACGGTCACCTCTAGAAAAAACACACAGGCTTCTTTCTACTATCTGTCTCACTCCTGCAGGCAGACAGACAGACAGACAGACAGACACACACACACAGACAGACACACACACACACACACAGACAGACAGACAGACAGACACACACAGACACACACACACGCACACACACACACACACACACACACACACACACACACACTCCTTGCACTATTCCCCCACTGATCTCTCCCGGCTGATTTGGTATTCAAACACTGTTGCTGGCCCAGCAGGCCTAAAGCTTACTTTGTATTGTTTTATTACCCAGGGGCTAGGCCCTGCACGTACACACATGAACGCACACATGTACTGTATGTACACACAAGTGCAAGCGCACATATTCTCAAACAGAACACATTGCATACAATTGCAAATCAGGATTAGCATTTGAGCGCATTAGCATCCTGTCTGTCAATTGGCTCTGTGTCTGGTTTTCTTTCTCTCACATGCTGTCAGAATAGAGAAGAAGAGTTCCAGGAGGAGAAGGAGGAGAAACAAGGGAGATAAGGAGCAAAATAAAGAGAAGAAGGAGGAGGAGAAAGGAAGTATGCAGGGTTGTTCACTCCTCTCCAATAGACAGATGGTAGTCTGACTCCTACTGAGTTGTCTACTGGCCAAGAGAAAAAGAGAGAGAGAAAAAAGTAGAGGAAGAGGAGTAGAGGGATGAACCTTTCCTCTACTTCTTCATCTCCTGTTTCAACCTCTCACTCACTTCTGTTGCCAACTTCGACTTATTTCACCCATCTCTCTCACTCTCCCCTTCTCTGCTCCATCTTCCTCTCCAGCCAACCATCAATCTCTCCTTTGCATCCCTGTTTTTGTCCCTCATCCGTCACGTTACTATTTTTCATCTCTACTTTGTCTTCTTCTTCTCTATGTCCTGTATGCGTCCATCTCTTTCCTTTCTTGTGATGTTTTCCTATTTTTTTCTGCTGTAAGGGAAGGTTGTCTGGCAAAGTTTGGTTAGAGAAACAGAGGCCAAGAAAGAGAGAGGGAACCTCATCACTTAGGGTGAGCAAGTTCAGCCCTGCTTTAAAAGTGAGCGAATCATTTTTTATTAACAAAACAAATGTAATATGCACTGTTAAACATGTAATCTCTGGGACACACTTAAGACCTTAAAAAAGCAAACAAAGAGACATAAGGCTGCTTTCATGTCAGAAGTCTATACCTTGTATTTTGGTAAACTCTTCTTTACATTTTATTTTTGAAGGCAGAAACTAAAAATGTATTTAGAGTTTTGTGCCAGTATGTTGTTTTTCTTTCTTTTGATCGGCTTTAATCATCTCACAAGCTCTCAGATTTATCTTCGGACCCTTGGGAAAGCACATGACCCCTTGCTTAGAAACCAGAGGTCTAAACTGACAACCAAAAAAAACAACTCCACCTTGGCTTCCTTCAGAATAAAATAAGCACAAAATAAGCTACTTGTAGTGTTAGAATTGTTACATATTTATTGGCTTTCTGAAAAGTTTTAAATGTCTCTTTTCTTCCTCTTGTGGGGCCTTCTTGTCTTCTTAAAAAATCACCAGGTAAAGACCTACAAATAATTCTTATGGAGACTTGTCGTTTGATAAGATCTGAACACTTAAGCACTTAAGAGCTGTTTTATGTTTCAATATGATGCCATGATCTGTCTGACACAACAGGGGGCAGTATGGTTCTGTCCATCACCTCAAACAGCCTACAGAAGTACTTCTAATGAGTAGCGTCAAAGCAACTTCTAGACAGGACTCAATTAAGGTGGGAACTAAGAGTGAACTGGTTCGCAATATGACCTTTACACCTGACTGCCTTTTTCACCTTTTTATTTAGTTTTAAAAAATCAGCAATGCATTTTTGTGCAAATTTGAGGAAAATTGGAGGAGGGAGCTGGTTATCAAAGACACAAGTAGAGCTGCTATGACTGACATGGTTTCTGTCTGTTCCTGCAGCTTGTTTTATTACAAAAAGGGTCCAACTTGCCTTATTCAAAATAAACATATTTTACAACAAATTACCTGTTTAAATTATAATTTTCTCTTTTTCACCGAAGTGGGAAAAATTTCCATTAATGGTTAATAAACTTTTAAAACACATTTGTATGCTGTTTGTGTTGCAAATGGCACTTCAGTAAGTTGTCATAATCTTGACAGAAGTCTGTCAAGATTGCTGTAATATTTGAGTTTGGCGAAACAATAAAAGTGCATTTTATTTAATAAATAATCTTTCAAAGTGAATATTAGTATTATATAATTAATTTATTATTGCCTCAAAAACATTATATCTATTTGCCAGAATGTTTCAAAACAAATTCCTCAAGAATAGATATTATTAATTACGGCACTCATTAGTCCTGAAAAGTTGATGGATTGAACAAATCTTTGTTATTTAAGTTTGAAGAAAACGTCCCTTTGTTGAGGTAAACTCTTATGACATATCACTGTGTTGAGTGCTATACGGTATTTACACCAAAACCCATCATATAACAGTAATGCTAGTGATGTTTGTCTCCCAGGGGAAAACAGAACTGACAGTTTTTGATGCTAATATTACCCCATATGAACACACAGCCTTGTATCTGTGTTTGTATTCATTAGCGCTTGCTGTTGGAGCTTCATCACAACTAAAAAGGCAGTTTGTTTAGCAGAGACACAAGAGGTTTTTCTGGCTCCCTGCTTGTGTGTTCGTTCTGTTTGTGTTAATATGATATTGCACTTTTGTCAGATTGGTATGATGGCTGCATAGTGTGCGTGTGTGTGTGTGTGTGAGTGTGTGTGTGTGTGTAAACTGTTTGATGTACTGATGAGGAACCGTAAAATGACAACCATGAGCCGTGTAATGACAGTGTGAGACTTCTGTCACTTTTCAAACAAGTGTATTGGGAGTGTGTGTTTCTTTACATGCACGTGTGTATTTTTTGTGTTTGTTTGCTGTCATTTATTTGTCATCTGCCAAGTAAGACAGAGTTTCTTTCTTCCTCTTCCTCTCATCTTATCCCTGATAGTGAACAGAGTTGTTTGTGCACACACACACACACACACACACACACACACACACACACACACACACACACAGGCACAGCTAGACAGACACAAACACACAGTCGCTAGTTGTTTGTCTCAAAAAGAGACCATAATTATACAGCTTGTTTATACTTTGTCTCCGAACAGAATGCTACAAAGTGTTGAATCGTGTTTTGTTTTTGCAGAACAAAAATAGTTTGCTTTGTCCCGCTGTAATGATGCTCCTCTCACTGTCATACAGAAAAACCCAGTCAATGTGTGTGTGTGCATGTCTGTGTGCGTGTGTGCATGTTATTTAACATAGGTCTTCTTCTCTGTGTGGTTGTGTTATCCAGATGTGAGGTGAGGAAGCTGCTGTGGCACTAATCACCATCGATGAGGAAAACAGGTTCCTCACCTTGTTCCAGAGAGTGTTCACATGTCAGAAGTGGTTCCAACTTTTTCCCTCTCTGTTTGTCTTTGTAAATTGAATCTTGCTCCATAGATTATACCAGCCACACAGTTAAAAGTCTCCAGTCAAAAGCAGAAGAATTAGTTCAAATAAGAACAACTTCGTAACCTCTAATGACAAGATGTCTGAAAATATCTCCTGCAAAGGTTATTCATAGTCACCAACTGTGAGGAGCGCCTATTTACAGCCAGGTTGGGACAATCTCTCTGTCAGAGTTTGGAAGCCCCCCCCCTTGTAAGATGTGTTATCGTGATGGTTGTGCTAGTTGCTGTGTGACATTAGATGTGTGCAATTTTTTCTTTCTTCCCGAGATGTCTTTCTCTTTATGTTTTTCTTCTGTCAGGCCACCTATTGACTGTCCCCTGAGGCACCATACATGTGTGTTACATGTGTGTCCGCTGGGCAAGTTGTGACTTGTTTGTTTGTGTGTTTTGTTAGTGAGCTAATGGGTGGCGGAAAGAGCTAGCTAGCTAGCTAGCTAGCTAGATAGATAGATAGATAGATAGATAGATAGATAGAAAGATAGATAGATAGATAGAAAGATAGATAGATTGATAGATTGATAGATAGCTTAATGACATGTTGTGTGTTTCCTGATGCAACCAGTTGTAACTGGTACAATGGATGTGGGCCTAGTTTTGCAATTTCTTGTCTCATGGTGATGTAGGATTGAAGCTGCTCCCTTCTCAGAATTTAAGGGCAAATTTTCCTTAAGGGCCATCAAATGCAACATGGGACGACAGATGGAGTGTTGCACTTTTCCTAGTTTGGTGGAGTGTCAACCTTTCTTGTTGCTGCTAGGGGAGAAGGTTGTTGAGATTGTTTTCCAGGCCGGCACTCTGACACATTGTTTAAGGTGACAACAAACAGTTGAAGCAAGCACCGGATGGTAAATCTGTGTTATTTGCTTTGTTTGAGTGGTTTTGATTGACTACAATCATTGGTGGTCCTGTTGTAGAGCGAACAATTTATTGATTAACAAATAAGACTAAAGCATTGCTAAGCTCACATACATTTTTATCACTCTAATTTTGTCATTCACTTTGTTTCTATCACCTCCCAAAATAACAAGCCTTTTCATCTCGAGACAATGAAAACATTAATCTCAATCAAATTGGATTAAAACAGTCTTAATAGTAACAGCTTCTTTATGGCTTTTCTTCCTCTCCTTTAGGTGTGTTAGGTCCTGGCCAGATGACAATATTTTTGCTGAATATTAAAGTAGTAAAATAAACAATGATTTTAACACTGTTGTATGAAGCAGAAAGATGAAGGGACGTTGGGTTTTCAGAGCAGGAAAGAGACATCAGTCATAGTGCACTATGAATAGACCTAGTCTGCAGCTGTCTTGCTTTCTCAATCAGTAACACACACACACACACACACACACACACACACACACACACACACACACACACACACACACACACATAATCTAACACTGTGCAATGGGTTGTCCTGGGTGGCCACAAATGAGCGGCTGCAGCTGCCCCTGAGTTTTGCTCAGGACCCCAGCTAGCCCCTAGCTGCTCTCCAAGTTCAATGGTATGACTTACAATCATTCCCTGCAGGCCTCAGACTGATGAACTCTTTATGGAAACCATTAGACCTCTGTGTTTAAGCCTCTGTGTGTCTGTGTGGATGTGGTATGTTTGCACTTAGCAGTACATTTGAAGAAAAAAGGTCAAAGGATTAAAACTGTCAACTTTTGACAGGTTTGTTTTTGATGTGCAATGAAATATGAATAAATAATATGTATCATGGTCACTCTAAATCTGTTTTGACTAATGCTGTTCAGCTCTGCAGGTTTTGCAACAACAGATTTTTTTTAAATATCAATTTCTTATTGTCATCACCATGAAAAGTCCGAAATGAACAACTACTGCCTGTGTTATCAAAGCCTAACATATTTCTTCTTTTTGTTGCTCCCTTGTTTTCCAAAAACTTCCAAAATTTGTACTGATTTTACTTGAGTGGATCTTCTATGAATGGTCAGGTCACTTCCTGAAAAAGAACTTCTTCTTTTTTTTTTATTGGTGAAATTTCACATTATTTCTGCTGGGACTCAAAGCCACCAAAGACAGCCACCACAAAGTTAAAACAAAATTCTTTGATAAAGATTTGAGCACCAAAACCTACTCAGATTTTTTTTTCTTCTGCAGGTTCAACACAGAGGAACTCATTGGCTCTGGGAATGAACCAGAAAACAGAGCTCCCCTTCCTTTACTCCATAAAGAGTTTTGTTTTTTTATCACTCATTACAGTCTTCAAAATGAGTGCAGGAGAGGCCCTCAAGATAAGAACATGTCCTGTAATCCAGAGAGCAAACCTGGCAACAAAGATCGTTATCATGCCAGACCTCACCACCCCGATAAATATCACAACTATTATATACAACTGCTGCTCAATTAGAGTGGCAAACATAAACATAGACAAGCAGGGGACTATAACACATGTGTACACGCACACTCAGTCCCCATCTTTACCGTACAGTCTGACTCATAGGTGGTAGCTCTGTGTGATTTTGATGTAGTTGTGGTTAGTTTAGTTGAGGTTAACACAACACTGTAAATTACTTCAGCATGAAAAATGAAACACACTGCATTTAACAAATCACGCCATCCTTTCTGTATATTTAATGACTAATTAGAGTGCCCCTGTGTCTCTTTGTGTGATTTTTTTTTTTTCAAACATAACCAGTATTGTGGCGGCTTGAGAGTGTTAAATGCCGCAAAGGCTAAGTGATTTGGTATCCATGACTTGTTCCTATAAAAATTCCAAAAGTCCAGATTGTAGATTGTTCGTAGATTTATTATACAAAACAAGGGGGAAAAAGGTATTTCTAAATAAAAGGTCCAAATATAATGACGATTACGCTGATAACAATGATGATAATGGATGAGGATGAGGATGAGGACAGTAAACTAAAATATTTCCAAAACACTCTCACCCTCTTTGTCAAGCTTCCCGCCACCCCAAATGCACAGGTAAAAATAAAGTGAACCACACCCACTGCTCATTACCGGAAACAATATCAACCCGGTGCAACATATAACAAATAACAACTAAATTAGAAAACACACATTATGGCGCCTACAGCCAGTGTTGTTTATTATTGACATGGACCTTTGTTAAGCCCACTGGAGGCCTGATAAGCTGCACAACCCTGTAAGCTGCCAAGAAACTTTGTGGAGCTTTGTGCCTCAGGTTAAGGATAGTAATGTGATATTTGCATCGGTAACATTTTATTTTTAAAAATGTTGCCTTTGTTTTATTTGTTTAGATTTGACCTTTGACCATTATCAGAAGCTCAAGTATAAAACATGTAACATGAAATAACATTTGCTGCTGTTAGATTTAAAACAAGGATTGGAAAAAAATGCGTCTGCAGAATAGTTGGCAAAGACTAAAGGTGTGACGCTGTGGTGATTTCTTCAAACTAAGAGAGTAGCTACCTCTCTTGAAATAAAAACAACTGGGTTTCTTGTCAGTAGCTCTAAAGCTAAGAAAGATGGCATATGGTCCATGAAACATCCTCTCCTGTTTTAACGTCAGATGAGTCAGGCTATATGAGGGACAGGAAATAAAAATAACAGCTACACTTTTGGGCACTAACTTGTGAGCATGTAGTGTTGCCTATAGGCCTTGTGTTGTATGCTTTCTCCACTGAAAGTGCACACTACAGGGTGCTACTTCATCTCCCTCTCTGCATTTTTAACAAAACTTAAAAAACACACATTACATTGAACACATTGGAAGAGAACCCAAGAGAAACCCCTGTGCATATTTGATGATGAAGTCCATAATTCATCCTCTGATACCGCATGGGTTACAAAGTACATATAAAAAAACCCAACTGCATCGCACTGAATACAAATCATATCACGAGAGCTCTAAAGTCATGTTCTTATGTTTTCATTGATATTTATCACTGTAAACACCGGAATGTATTGATTGATATGTGGATGCAGTATTCTAAGACATAGCTAGGATTTAAAGATTTGTTTTGTTTCTTTTTGCCTAGTTTATTCATGTCAAAATAAAGTAAACGAAAGCAGCAACTTACTGACTATGAGGAAGACTGGTCCCATTATGGAGGATCGACTCTCTTTAGGAAGGAATGCCTCTTGATATTTTATTATTTCAATGAAATTGTTTTGATTCAAGAAGACACATATTTTACTCTCATCTTAGAGTGCTTTATATTATAATATTCTTCTCAACATTGCTATCTCCAACACAGACATTTTTACTCATCACAATTAAACCACTGCTATACGTCAGTGTACACACCTTATTGTTCTTTTGGACTGTCGATGGAAAACTCTATAACTCCTGAGATACAGGCATGCACGCGCGCACGCATGGACACACACACACACACACACACACACACACACACACACACACACACATATACACACACACTGTGTTTAACATGTGAAAGCATCGCTCAGTTCTCAGGGACAAGAAAAGAAAATGAGGCCCATGGGCTTTCTGGCGAAAAGGCATCTTGACAAACTTAACAGCTTCAAACATTGGCTGTGAGATCTCATAAGGGAGTGTGCATGTATTTGTGTGTGTGTGTTCATTAGTGTATGCTATAAAGAGTGGCAATGGGCGGGCTGGAGATGCGAAAATCGATACGGTTAAAAACTTAATTACTTTTCACACGCATCTGACAAAGAATGAATCACACGCTGTTTCATATGAAAGCTGAAATATCAACATTTGTAAATGTCTATAATCACCTCAGTTAATCAGTGATTATATCCCTGAAGTTACATTTCCTGCACACAGATTCATTATCTAATTATCTTCTCAAAGTTTGCATATTGTTCTGGGTAAAATCAATACATTTTTAGCTGCTATATCAGTGCCACTGGCGTGTGGCTCTTTATTATGAAACACAATCCAAATGGATAAACAATTGACTGGGTATTTAAATAAGTCGGGGTTGTGTTTTCTGCTGTCACACGGGAAGTGACGATTCTTTCGATAAATCAAAGGACTGCAGTGTTTAACTCCACCTTTTAGGGCTTGATTGATATTCTAGGCAGCCCAACAGAAAGGTCCATAAAAAGTAGGACGGTATCGATTGGTAATTTGGCAATCTTTCCTGGCTTTATTCTGTGGAAACGCCCCAAAATGCGTGCTGAACCGAGACAAACCGAACTGAACCATTTGGTGGAAACATTGCTTTACAAAGCAAAATGAAGTGGATCTGCATTTTTTTTTAGCTTTACCCATGTCTCATTTCATAACATGGAGAAGGTGGAGCTTTGGATCTTTCTTGCAGCCAGAAGGGGAAATCCAAATGTTTTGGCTTTATTTTTAAAGAGCTGTCATGATATCCAGCTTTTTTGAACAGTAATAACTGAAACTGAGGACCCAGAATAACATCTTAGAATTGAATATGCTTTATTGTGACATGTCAAAATGTCTTCTTTGATGTGCCTTTTAAAGTGTTATTATTAACTATGGAAGTGATCTGGAAGCAGGATACACAGTTATTAATTGTGATTGTCAGTAAATCATTAGTTCCTTGTATAAATGTATAACCTGAAACACCGCAGTAAACTCTTCTGCTGTTTGGGTTAATAACTTGCTGTTTGAACCCCAACAGGAAGCTCTGAAAGCTTTATTTCAAGATCATGTTATACACACACACACACCCACACACACACACACACACACAGCTTCAGCCTATCATCAGCCCTCTCTGTGTGTTTGTGTGCACCACATGTGTCTGCTGCTACTGACAAACTACAGACAAGTGATGACGGAGATTATGCAGGGCTGTGAGGTGGCCATCCGCCATCCCCCAACACACACACACACACACACACACACACACACACACACACACACATTCAGTCTAATAATTTGTATTTATGGTCACATGTGTCAAACTCTCACCATCTGCCATCACAGACGGCTGTAACATTCTATAAAACATTTAACAAATACTTTGAAACCCCAAAGTACCCATATATGTTTTTGTCCTGCTGCTCTCTCGCTCTCTGCCAACCTGTTTGACTTCTCCTCTTTTTTCCTGCATGTTTTATGTTCTCTTCATTCCTGCAGCTTGCTGTTGATTGAAAGAGAGCTGACGGAGCTAACCAGAGTTTTACTGCCTTCTTCCTTCTCGCCCACTTTCCTCCTTTCCTCCTTTCCTCTTGGTCCCCTCCAAAGTCTTCCAGAGAAAACAGAACCTGATTGAGTTTACGACCCGATTACTGCCTGGACACACAGCTGGCTGCACCACAAACACACACACATGCTCACACAGAGTCTCAGCAGTGGCCGCTGGTATGGTGGAAAGACCCACAAGTTTACCTGTCAGCTCACATTAGCAACACTAAAAGACTGCGCACACTATGGAGAAGTCTAACTCTTCCAGCTCCAAAGAGCAGAGAGGCTATTTGTGGATGAGATTTTGGCTTATAATAGATGTCAGCCTCTTTAAAAAGACAAAGCTCTCTGTGCCCAGGAGCAGTTAAGTTGATGTGAACAATGTTTTTGTAAATTCATGCAACACCAAGCTTCAACAAAAAGGGAACTGCATTTGTCTGTTGAGGTGAAAACATGAAGAGCATTTCATTCATTCCCGGTCTGAAATGTGTACAGAACTTGTAAACATGATGACCACTCACTTACTTCTGAGAGCAGATAACTGTTGCCATGGGAAACAGGCATGTAGTTTTCATAAGGGAGCTAATGTAAGTGCTAATGGCATGTGTATGTCTATTTGTCCTTATTCTAAAATGAGTCAAATGTTGCAAAATAAGAATAATCTGCTTCTTGCAGAAACAAATTAATTTAAAAAAACATTGTTGCAAGCTACTTGTCAGATCTGTCAGGAATACTAAAGCTATTTGAAGATGTAATATTGATTGATACCTAATCTTTTTAGTCTTAGTTCCCAGTTTTTTTTGTTTTTTTGTTTTTTTTTACATTTTTATGAAGCACTTTCAGACTGAATGATAAATACTTCCTCCTAAAAGTAAAAAATAAACATCATATTCCTGAACATAAAACACTTTTTTAAACTTTGCTCTAAAATCCTTGGAAAGTTAGAAATTCACAGCAGGTCCATCAAAAATCCTGACCTGAAATCAAGAGCTAGAAGTAATAAAAAGAAAAGTAATAAAAAGCAGTTTCCAAAATCTTTGTTAACGTGGTGTCTTTCCATCTAAAGCAGCTCACATTTTCATGGAAATAAAAAAAAAAAATAAACTTGCAGGTTTGACTCTGAGAAAGATGCAGGAAACATTAATACTTTGCACCAAAATAAATTTGTCAAAAGTGATTTGTTAGTATTTTTATTTATTTATTAATATATATATATTTTTTTATCTTTGGATACTTTCTTTATTTAAAAATGTGAACTTATAAGAGCTTTACTCCATTTGTTGTTCCCTTCTACTATACAATTAACTTTCTTTAAATATCATGCGCCACATTGTTTACATGGTGTCAAGCCTAGTTTGTTTTCTTCTGTAGTCGAATGGAACAAGTCAGTAACTTTCCAGCAGGCGTGCTTGAGGCAGCTCGGCAGGTATGTACCGACTGTGTCATCGAGGGAAAGATTTTAGGAGAAATGATTGGCCAGCTGTCTGGAGCAGTCTGTCCATCCTCCTTTATCAGTTCCCATGAGCACCTTCTGCTGTCGTCAGCCATGTTGGATGACGCCTGTGGCCTTTTGGTGAATTAGACATCAGATATATTACAATCATTACAACACAAATACACGCCACACAGTTTGTATTAAAAAATACCCAGAAGCATGAAAGGATTATTGGAATGAGCTCTTTATGTAAAAGTTAAAATATATATCACCGAGCCATTTCATTTCATAATAGAGAAGTCAGCGAATACTGAAAAATGGGCACACACACAAACACACATGCACACGCGCACACACACATACACACACACACACACACACACACACACACACACACACACACACACATACATTCAGGTACGAACACATACACATTTACTTGGTGGTGGTGGATCAGAGGGCATCCATATGCTGTACCACAGTGGATCTCTGTGCCTGACAGTAATGTAATAAAACTAGCTGCTCAGTCTGACACAGACCTAACTGTGCAGCAAAGCACTGTGGGTATAGTCAACACAGCGTCCCCAGAGATGCAATGTGAAACTGCTAAAAAACGGTCTTCTCTGCCTGGGCGCACAAACACACAAACACAGTCAGTCTAATACACCCACTTTGCACTTGCTCACTAAGATATAAAAAAGAGAAGAAAACTGTATGAATACACAGAGTGCCTAAGCTGTAATGTTATTACCCACCTGTCTGAACCCTGACCTCGCTAAGGGTGAGTGTTAATGGAGGTGACAAACACATACAGCTGATAGATAGAATGGAGATGGTCTTAGATGCTAACAATATTTTCAAGTAATCTTTTCTTTTCCAGAGGGACATATTAGCTCTCTAAGATGACTGTGTGGCTCATCCCTCACCACACAGTTAACACTGTATATACAGTGGTCATATTTTTACCTCACTGTAATCTAATCCTCGTTTCTTTTTACATCTGTGGTCTATTTATGAAACATCAGAGTACTGTAAACAAAATGACATCAAAATTAACAACCAACAGTCGGTTTTGATGTTACAAATCAAATTCAACGACTCAGTAAAGTGTGACATTTAGCCTGCCATGCCAATGCCATGAAAGAAACTAAAGAAGTTAGATGAAATGCAATGATGTTTTACGGCTGTGCCTTAAAGCTAAAGTTTGTAACAATATTTCAATTACAATTTTATAAAAAAACAACACATTTTGATCATATCATGTCACTAAAAGTGTTGAATTGAAACATTCCTTTCATTTAAAAATAGATGTGTGTCTGATCTGAGTCTGAGTTCTTTTGTATTCATCTAATTTATTTCAACTCAACCGGTCTGAACCAAACAGCCAATCACGATTATCTTGTTCTAAACGAGCTAGTCACAGCGATTCTGTACAAGCTTGCGTCAGTCTTTCAAGTCTTTCTCTCTCCTCAAACAACAGCTGTGCGGCACTCACCAGTTGCTTGTTTTTTCGAACATGTTGACCGACTATCAGTGTTTTTGTCTTCTGAGTCGACATAACCAATTGAGTTAAACATACAGTTTGCCGTGATAACGGTCTATGTGCATTATGCTTGGTGCACAATTTGAGGCTTAGAGTGACAGGAGTTATCAGAAGGAATGTTTATGTTGCTTACTTCTGCTATGACAACAGGAGCTGTTACTGTATGTTCACACATGACCTACTGCACAAACTCCTGACAATGAATCTGCAGCTTAAACGTCACCATATAAATGTTTGACTGTAGAGCCACATCAGTAGGAATTATTGCAGAAATATCGTCCAACATTTTACACATACATATTGCCGAAACCAAGTTTATTCTCTGTGAATGTCTTTCTGAGTCATGACTGTTGACAGTGAGCGAGAAGTGCATGTTGGTGTCATCACTGGTGCCTGACGCTCAAGGGCTTCTGGATCAAAAAGTCCGACATTGTTTTTGTTTTGTTTTTTTCAAAACAACACAAACTTTAAATTTGACATTCGATTTATTGTCACTTCCATGATATACTGTCAGAATACATGGGAGTGAAATGCTTCCTCAAATCAGGCAATTATTATCTTTTTGTTCTGCAAATTAAATAGTGTTTCTTTGAAATTAAAGACTCTGTGTAGTAATAAATCATCATTTACAATAATTTATCAGTCAAAAAGGCTCCTGCAGTTTTTCTATTTACAGGTATCTGATGTTAACAAGCTCCATGGGAACCTCCAACAGCCTTATTCTCAGCTTGCTCCCATGAGTGAAAAACAGGGTGTTTGTTGGTGCTGATGATAATTAAGTCTATGAACATGAAAATGAAGATCTTCTGTGCTGGTGTGTGTGAGACAAAGAAAAGCACAGAGTGAGAAAGTGTGTGTGTCAATGTAGTGAAGAGAACAGCACTAAAAGACCATTTATAGCTGTCACACACTGACAACCATTACCCATGCATTTACAGTGCTCTCAGCACATACTGTCAGGACAACTCTGCAGGCATACACACACACACACACACACAGGCACGCACACACACATACTTGGCCTATACACGGCACACTCTACCTGACAGAGCCTAATTATCGACACCTCTCCCTGTCGGATGAAACAAAAAACTGCTCTATTTTCAGAATGATGGAGTCTGATGTTCCTCTGTCGTCTTCTTCTTCTCTACTTCTCGGTGTCTTTTATCGTGTCTGCGTGATGCCTCGCCCGCCGCCCACCCTCTTATCAAACGTTTGATTCTCGACTCGTTAAATAAGACTCAAATTAAAACAGACAATGAGGAAAGTTTCCCCCTCACAGCCACTTTGATTTGTTGTGATTGTTATTCAGAGTCATAGATGGCAGTGTTTTGTGTGTATGTATGTATGTGTGTGTGTGTTTGTGTGTGTGTGTGTGTGTGTGTGTGTGTGTGTGTGTGTGTGTGTGTGTGTGTGTGTGTGTGTTCAGAGTGTATATGGCAGATGTGCCATCTGTCTTTGAGGCCTACTTCATTAGTTGTCAAACAGAACAGCCACACTCACCCCTGGCCAACTATCCTGTGTGTTTGTGTGTGGAAGTGTGTGTGTGTGTGTGTGTGTGTGAGTGTGTGAGTGTGTGAGTGTGTGAGTGAGGCAGGGTTAGGGATTAAGTTTTGTCTCTGTAACAGTGCACAATCTGTTTCAAGGGAGGTCAATTGAACTTATCCACGCTTTGATTCATTATTTGTCCCTTTGGCCTGATGCAACCAACACAACAATAACGACATGCTGTGTGTGTATGTGTTACCAACATGTGTGAATGTCTGTGTTAAGAATGACAATACGTTTCCGCAGGATATTCATGGGCTGTATTTTCAGGTTTCTTTTTTAGACAGAAGAGGAATGCATTGAATAAACTGAACTAACCATATAACCAGCAAACATAACGCGTAATCAGTGTGCGTGCGTGTGTGTACGTGTATGTGTGTGCATTCATGTGGCTGTTGGCACTCTGGTGAGTAGATCTCATTTCAGAACATTCCAGAGCCATGTAAACATTTATTCTCAAGCAAAGAAAATCACTCGCATATACTCACACACACACGCCCACACACACACGCCCACACACACACACACACACACACACACACACACACACACACACACACACACACACACACACACACACACACACACACACACACACACACACACACACACACACATATTCTGTGAAGCACTCAGTGCAAAGAGCAGTGTTAGCACATTGAGGATGAATTGTTAATGAAGCTATTATTCAGGACGACAAGATGGGAGGAGAAAAAGAAGACGAGGTGATCAGAGACCTCTATGGGTTTTCCTTAAAATCTCTTCCAAAGCAATACGTTAGGATATCTCTGAGAAGACTTTAATCAATACAATCAATACAAGACATTTTCAAAGATTTAATCTCCCTTGGTGATACATCAATTTAAAAATGGCACAAACATCCTTTTAGAAAGTGAGAAGAAAACGAAAGATTAACTGCCCACTTGGGTTCTCTTAAAGTGGAGAAAATGTTTTTTTTGTTTTTTTTTGTCATGTTGGCTATACGTTGAATAACAGTTTACAGTGCGTATACAAAATGCAAACTCTTCACATTCTGCTCTAGAGATCCCCCCCCCCCCCGAGCATGGAACAAGATGCAGTGACCTCCTCCAGTAAAGAAGACATAATGAAGGGACTCTTGGTTGCCCTTCAAGGGTAAAAAAAACCCAAAATGCAGTGAAGTAAATGACTTGCTTAGTGGATAAAATGTTTTAATAGAAAAACCCTTTCATGGCTTCACACATGTAAATACCAACAAATGCAGTCTTCGAAAGATGAGACTCTGAATTTAGACAGAGCTAAGATCTCATCCTTATTTTCCTCAACAATGAGAAAAATTCCAGAAAGACCAGAAGTTGTTAGGGACTTAGTATTTTGAGAAAAAAGTTTTGGTCTTTCTAACTTACGTCAGAGCAGTATAACTTAACGTCTTACACTCAATTTTAGCTTTTGGAATTTACTGCTTGTTCTAATCTCCGCTAAACTTAGACTCCAATAAATTGCCTTAAACTGGCCTCTGGAAGAATTGCTGACTGACCAAAGTTGCATAATTTAAAAAAAACGTTAATACTTAAAATGCCTGAGATTTGTTAAAATAAGAATATAAACTCAACATACAACACACAAATACTTCTACACAAGAAGTCCAAATGGTGCTCATGCCCTGTATGACTTTCTGTTCCATTCATCACCTCTCCTCTCTGCTCAGGTAAATAAATAAACAAACGGAGTGAAGATGTGTGAGGAAGAGGAAGCCGGTGGGAAGACTATCAGAGGAGGTATTAGCTCAATCACTCAACAGCCCATGGATCAGGCTGCTCTTCCTATTTATCTCTCTCTTAGCAAGGTGTTGAGAGATGTTTTCTTCTTCTTTCTGGCGCCTCTTCTCTCTTACATTTCCATCCTTCTCTCCTCCACCTCCGTGTACTCACTCCTTCTGCTCTTTTCTTAGGATGGATGAAGGTGAGCATGCAGCCAGGAAGTCAGTGCATTCATCACTGAGACATTGGCAGGGCTGACCGCTCCATCGTTCTGTGAGTGATGCCACCAGGAGTCTCTGCTGTGGACTCACACAGGAGGGCTGATCTCAGGGCAGCCAGGGCGAGGCAGCTGGTTGGCTGGACTTAACTGAAAAGTTTTTAAGATTCTTCTGCAAAACAGCTGCTGGAGCAAACTTCATGGCCCTGTTTACTTTGAGTTTAACTTGTGTAGATAGTCTTTTATTTTTTTGTAAACAATAATTTTAACAATAGTGACAACAGCCACCTAACCTTCATTAAAACCACCATGAGAGTGATTTTTATCTTAAAGCTCCAGTAAGTAACTTTCAGTTTGCTCAGATTATTGGATCTAATCACTTAGATTATGTTAATGGTGTAGTATTTTCTGAAACAAAATCTGATCCTCCTTTCTTCTACAAGTCAATTGCATCAGGCAAAGTGTATCAATGTGTATATTTTTGCTGTAGAAAATGTAAGCAAAGACAATATGCTGCAACTTACTTTGTCGAAATCTTACACTGCAACAGTGATTTCTCAACCTTCATGGTCTGAGGGCTTTTTTTAGTACATAAACAGACATCAGTATTCATTTAATTCTCGTTCATAACTAGTAAAATAAAATCCCCCCAAGGAGCTTTAATGTCTGCTATAAAATATACTGAAGGCTTTGGTGGAAAAAAATCATGTTGAAAATCTGTTTGTGTTTACTTCCCTTGTTTCAAGAGGGATGACCCATGTTAGTAGAGTAGATGTCGGACAAAATTAACAGTCCTTGTTCTTTGCAAAATTACTAAAAAGAGTTTGGCTGAAGCTATACACTGTTTACTTCAATACTCCAGCTTTGTTGTTCTTCATAGAAGATCGAACTGCAGGTTTAAAACTTAAATGATAATAACCTGCTTGGTTTGTTCACTACTTCAGTGCATCTTATCACACACAAACTGTGGATCGTATGCCCCCAACACATCCATTCAAACAGCTTTAGACATGTTGTATGTGTCTTTAATATTAAGATTAAAGATAAAAGTTGGTCATGCACATGAACACTTTTAACTTCTCATTTTGTTGATCATTTGAACCAGACAGCATCTATTACATGGTTCATTTCAGCTTGTTTGCAGTTGAACTGCACAGAGTAAAGTCTACTTATATACACGCTAGATTTACTTCAAGCATGCTCGCAGCATTCAATCCATTATATTTAATTAGACAATCTGGGTTTGTATTAGTGGATACGTTTGTGTGTAATGTTTGTGAAGACGGAGTGTGAAATGAAATACATGCATCCATTTCTTTTTGTTGTTTTCAAATGTTAAAGAGGGATGTGAGATTGTAGATGGAAACTGTAAAGTTTCTTATCTCCCTTGTTTTTCCACACACGCACACACACACACACACACACACACACACACACACACACACACACACACACACACACACGCACACACACACACACACACGCACACACACACACACACACACACACGCACACACACACGCACACACACACACACACACGCGCACACACACACACACACACACACACACACACAAAGCGTTGTAAAGAAGGAGGTAATGCAGACCAGCTCTCTCTCAAGTACAACACAATTACAACAGATTACACAGCAATGGCTTCCATATGTTTCACAGAAAGTTGGATTACCACCCTCACACTGTCCTTGAGTGTGTGTGTGTGTGTGTGTGTGTGTGTGTGTGTGTGTGTGTGTGTGTGTGTGTGTGTGTGTGTGTGTATGTTTGATAGGTGGTTTCCTTTGGACCACCAACAACAAAGCACACTGGTTTACAAAATATACTGAATAAGGCAAGGTTTAGAAGGGAGCCCTGGGTGACAGGTTGAGAGTGTGATGAAGAGAATGGGAAGAATTTCTTTAACAAAAGTACCCAGTCTATGTTTTGGGTTTTGTTGTACAATGTGTGTGTTTACTGAGTACAATTAATTATTTAGAAAACAGAACAACCCTTTCTTATAGATTAATGCAATGTCCATTATGTTGTTTAAAATGTCAATTGTGTTTAACATCAAATTCTGCAACTTATTTAAAAATTAAAACCTGAAACCAACTTAAATTAGAAGAAAGCTGTCAGACTATCTGAGGCAGACTAAGCACACTGCAATAAATGATTCTGTAGTCATGTAACTTAAAGGGATACTTCACCCATTTGCATGAAGCTGTGTATCATTAGAAACATGGTAGTAGTGTTGAATGGTCGTGAATCCAACGCTCATTTTGCCCTGAGACAAGAAAAATATGTTTTTCTTTGCCTGGAAGTTTTCTTCATGTGATGCAATATGACGCTTTTTGCATCACATGAAGAAAACTTTCAAGCAAAGAAAAACACATTTTTCTCGTCTCAGGGCAAAATGAGGGCTGGATTCACGACCATTCAACACTACTACCATGTTTCTAATGATACACAGCTTCATGTAAATGGGTGAAGTATCACTTTAAACACAAAAGGTTACTGTCCCAACCAGCAACATGAAAACCATGGAGCCATTATTTTCTTTTGAGCAGGTTTTCAGTGTATGGATTTTTCTTTTAAATTTTTTTTTGTTTAGTTATTACCTGGGAATGTTTGACCATTGTCAGAATAGATCATCGGATGTACTAATATATTTATGGAAACTATAGTAATCATTCTGTGACATTTGTAATGTCACAAGAGGCCTCGGGGTTAGAACTGCTCAGTGTCGCATTAGAGTGCGACAGGTTGCCAGATTACAAAGTCAACTAATTGATTATTCTCTTAATCAACTCAATGCATTTCTTCTGTTCAGTAGCAGTGATTTTGTTTTACTCAAAAACTTTGATGTATTTATAATTTGTCATTCTGTCATTCTGTTTCTTTTAATGCAATCTCGGTGTTGAATGAGGCTATAAATTCACCCTTTTATGTGAGTGTGCAAAGAGCCTGAAGCAGAAAGTTAACAGAGACAGTAACCACCTTCATTATACACATTTTCCTGTCAATTAAAACAATGTCAGCAAATTTTCGATGTATTCTTTGATATGTTTGGAACAACTTAGATTTCTGCTGGACATTTTTTACATTTAGTATAATATTAAAAGCAATTTGGGATTTTTTTAAGGTGGTAATTGCACTATTTTGGAAAAGTTTTAATCAGTCAATATTTCTACCTGTCAGACAAAAATTCAAGTAACTGCAGTATTAGTGTATACTCAATACATGCTGTTTTGCAAAATTGAAGGCCTGAAAGCCCTCTTACAACATCAGCAACACATTTCATAAAATAAACTAAATAAATTACTGTTGCAAAATGAATTCATGACTTAATAATGATTCAAAATAAGATAAAATTTAGACACATTTAACCAAATGAAAATAATAAAAAAATAGAACAAAATAAAAAAAGACTAGAGACATGTTACTTTAAGTCCTCTCCTAGTCTCACAGTCACCTGGAGACTAAGATCCCCTTCCAGAAATGTCCCAAATCCACCAAAACATCAAAATAAAGGAAGATAACGGTGTATCTGCACACAGTCCCTACCACACATTTATGGAGGCCCATAAGTAAGAAAAAGCTGTTGACTCTACTGTTATATTCCCTCCGTTTTTGAAAAGTCCAATAGAAATAAAGCTGTTGTGCAATATCCACATGATTGAAAATGCATTAAGAGGAACAGATGAAAGGAAATGCAGGATGGTGCTGAGAAGTTAGATGATGTGAAGGGAAAGTAAACGTCTGAGGCGCACCTGGACAGGTGAATGATGGATTAACCTTTCAACCAACCGCAGGAGTGCAGCCTCCATCAATCTATCAACTAGGCACGAAACCACCAATCACACCACAGGGTGGAGGAAAGACCCGCCCTCTTTCTAGCTGGGTATTTACTCAAACACATCTCTTTACTTAAAAGCCTGAGAGTGCAGAGCCATGGACAAGACAGCATGTGTAAGCCTCTGAGTTTCCCCTGAGATGAACTCCCTTGGTTTTACGCTCCTTTTACTTCACTGAAGCAAACAAACATACATTTTTCAGATCATTTTTCTTGTGCTTTCCCCACCGCATTCCCAGGCTGTCCCACTGCAGTGCCAGTGTTTTCAATAGAGTTACATATCAGACCTAACCCAAACCAGAACCAAACACTGCAGCTGTAACCGCATGAATCAAACAATGTTAGACTCCAGGGACACCTACACGTCCAGGAGGCATATGACCCCTCTGTGTGAGCCAGATTTGATCCTATTTAGTCTCTATGTGACTCGTCTCTCACAGTCTGTCTCTCTTTACCTCCTGCTCCCCTCTGCTGCTGCTGATGTGTGGTAGACCTCAGACTATTGTGTTGCAAATGTGAAAGTTTTCCTAAATAGACCGTGGTCTGTTCTATTTATGGGAAACGGACAATCCACAGCATGTTTTTATATAAAGGCATCAAGTTTTTCTTGCATGTGCATTGCATTTACATCTGTTTTTAGAACAGGAGCAGCATTGATCTTGTTTCTCCATTTAGTTAACCAGCAACTGTAACTACTTAAAATAACTGTGCTTTGTATCGTAGCTTGTGCACTCAGGAGAACTGTTGTACAGAGTTTGCATCGTGTTTTTGTCTTTTATTGTCATCAAACATATTAGTAACAATAACTTTGTGCCTTCTACGTCAAGGATTCAGATCTGTGAAACAAGTCTAAGAAAAAGTCTTACATGGAACAAAACACAAACAGTCAGATAATCCCTTAAACAGCACCAAAGGGAAATCAAACATATTACAAACATGTCAAACAAGGAAATGATTACTGAAATCTTTGTGAACATACACTTTAGTTTACAGACTGACTTTGTGGTTCAACTTTGACCTACTAAATAATGTGACATTTAAAAGGCACTTTCTCCCCCCCCCCCTTTTTTTAACTCAAAAAATATGTAATTGACTTGTTATAAACAGCTCTGTCTTCTCAATGTTTAACTTGGCTTTTTATTTTTTTATTTTATATATGTTATTAATCCTTGAGGAAAAAATGTTGGTTTGCACCCTGTTATTTTTTTAGAGACATGCTTCTCAGGCCTGAATCACACATGCACAAGCAGGAAATGCGGACATGCATTAATGGAGAAATGCCAGAGTATGGCGGCTGCCCTTACTGGAAGCGTCCCCTGAGCTGGTGGGTGCCTTGCTCAAAGGGCCCTAGGCAATGCTTGATAAATGGTGTGGCACCTCTCCAGCTACTAAAACCACTTCCATACACACAACAGGATTTGAACCAACGACCCTTTGGCTCCCAACCCAAGTCCCTTCAGACTGAGCTACTGCCAACCTCTTGTGGATGTTTGAAAAACTGCTTCATTTTTTTTTTTCCATTTCTGCGTTGTCTTTTTTGTCCAACGTTATCATAGCCGTAATTCAAAGTATCATTTTAGTTTCATAATGTGTGTCTTTTGAATTTCGTATTTTGTTTAACACCACCCCCCATAGGATTTTGATCAGTTTTGGTGAGTGTCATCAATAATTCACGTAAAATATCGTTGTTTAAAAAAAAAAAAAAAAGCTGAAGGAGAGACTTTGTGGGACATAGAGGTCAGAAGCAGTCCAGGTTTCTGTTGTCATATTTCTGGGAATTTGATGCAATGTTTGGAAACCAAGCAGCAGTCAGGCAGGGTGGATTGCACTTTCACTGGGTTTGTGTTCGTGTGTGTGTCTTCACCGACTGCTCAGCCAAAAATGATTGTGTCATTACAGCATCCAGGACGTGAGAGCTCTCACACACCCACTCATACACACATCCAACCACTCACACATGCATGAAGACACACACACACACACACACACACACACACACACACACACACACACACACACACACACACACACATTCAGGGTTTATCCTGTCTCTAGCCCTGGACTCCGTCAGTCATGCACAGTGTTCTCACTCCTCACTTTTCTGATGTCATTTGGGAGTGGATTGATGGGCGGAGGGGGCTTATGAGAAAGGCACATACACATAAACACACACAGAGGTCTGGTTGGGTGTTAATTGTGAATTATGGGTTTTTAATGCCTAACACTGTGGCTGATCCAGAGAGAAAAGTCAGGCCAACTCGCAGTTTATCAAACAATTCTCCCTGTGTGTTTGCATGTGTGTGATAATATAAAACAATTCACATCAGGCATCAGACACACATGCATGACACTTTTGGAAGCCAACACTCATAAACACAAACAGCATGTGTGAAACCAAAAAAACTAGGGAGAGAAGTGGGGGGGTGGGGGGGGGGGTTATAGAAGAAGAAGAAAAGGTGAAGATAATGGCTTCCAGATGAGAATGTCAGAGTTTTCTTCCTCACTTCTTGCTCTAATCATATCAGCTGCAGTTGGGCTTTTTCCAGTTTTCATAAATGTGAAGTATGCAGCGAGTTTCAGGATCCAACTTCCTTTCCATAAACACACCTTAGAAAAACAACCTGAGTGTGAGAGAGCGTGTCTACAGTCTGACACGCACACACACGGACACACACACACACACGCAAGCACACATACTCTCACACGTGTTAATGGTGTTTTGGACCTGAGTGTGTTGACATACTATACATGCTATGTATTTTGTGTGTGTGTGTGTGTGTGCACGAATGAGGAGGTGATGATTGCATTGAATTAAAGCTCTCTTGTCAGCCATAAAATGTACATTAAGAGTTAAGTTGTTAAATCTTGTTTTATAAAGATTTATAAATTCTAAACATGACAATTATGATATGTAACAAACATACATTACAAGACACAAGTCTTTAACGGATCAAACACAAATTACTGCAGTGATTTTTAAATAAAAGAGACAGGGTGTTTCCAGCTCTCAGAATCTCTTCAAAATCTGGTTTGAAGTCTTTTAGTTGTAATCTCTCACAGCAAGGTTAGGGTTTAGGATGTTTCAACACCCTAAAAGTTCACATTCAGGACAGGTCTACTCAAATCCTCACAATGTTTTTTTTTTGTTTTGCTTCAAAACTCTCTCCAGAATTGTGCTCTATATGCAAACCAAGAGTAAACTCCTGTATACAGGGTTTAAACTCTGATGTGTGTGATCTGATTGGTGACATTTGTCTTTACATTTACATTCTTAATTCAGGTAATTGCTTGTTGATTAAGTTATTTCATTGGCAGTGTTTAGCAAGTAACACACACACACTTTCAGTCTTATAAGATTTGTCTAATGTTGAGAAGTGTTTTTGGTGTTTTGCAAAACACTGTATATTGTTTTGCAATAAGTCTGAGGCTGAGTTGTTGTGTAAAGTGTGCAAATCTGGGCTGACATTTTGCCAAGATTCAATTTCTTTCTTTCAGTGTCATTTCAGTGATTCAAAAATCGTCAAAAAAGAAACCCCATAATCTGTACAAAGGAAGACATGTTCAGTTGTCACCTTTGATAACATGCTTTAGTCATTTGTTAAGGAAACTTTTGAGCCAAAGACATGAGTAATTTTTTTTTCATCTCTCTCTCAGATTTAATTACAGCACGTTTACAGTACACATGAAACACATGATTAAGGTTGCATTTAACTTTATTATTATTATCTTTCTTGTTTTTGGATTGGTGATTAAACTTTTCTTAACAACTGAAATCAACCCCCTAAGTAAGCTAAGTAGTAGTAAGTAAATGGCTAAAACATTAGAACATAATCAAGAGTTATCAAAAAAATTTTACGCTGTTTTTTTAAATTATAATTATATCATTTCACTGAAACACATCAAATGTATTTTTAGCAAGTGTGATGCATCAGAAAAGTTGGCCTGCAGATCAGCATCGAGGGGTTAAAGTCCAAGGCAGCTGATGAACTATTGATAACTGTTCGATCCCTGTTGGTGTGTCTCTGTGTTTATTGTAGCTGGAGATCAAACCCCACACAGTGCCCTGTGTTGCACACTCAAGTCTTAGGTTTTCTACAAAAAGTTCCCAAGAGTGCTAAAGCAGGTCAGCAGAGGCCGCAGACCTCCTGCCTGAGTGCTCAGCTGGCAGCACAGAGCTTCACGAGCTCTGAGGGGATGTGTTGAGAAACAGTTAAAACACTGTGTGTGTGTGTTTTTGTTACTGTGCATGTGTGTTGATGTGCTCTCTCTGCCTAAATGTTCACAAATTAGATAATATCAGGAGTTAAGTACACACACACACACACACACACACACACATATACCCACACTCATTGGTTCAGTGGGCAGAGGTTTTGTACAATTGGCTCAGATTCAACAGAAACATTCAGCAGATAGAGCGTACTATGGAGGAGTGAATTCTGCCCTGTGAGGTTAGAGTAATACATATTTCTCGTAAATGAAAGTCTGTTTTGATACTTCTTATTGTTGATTAAATAAAAATACAAATGACTCAGCATGGACTCGGTCAAAATCCTACGTATCCCCTTTCATCACCTGATCTTGGGGGTGGATTTTAGTGATTAACTGCACAGAAACTAAAACATTTTAATTTCTTTGGCAGAAGGGAAAGCATTGTGCACAACTGTAAAAACTTTTACCGACTGCAGGTCATGTGGTGATCTCAGGATGGATTGGTCTAAAACTGCCTCAGACAGGTAAAAAAAAAGTGTAGAGGACACAATGTGAGGTGTTTTAAGGCCTATGTGCAGATTCAATGAACTCTGGGGTTGAGTAAACATGGTATGCATGTGCAGGGTTCACGTATGACCACAAGAAAATTGCTGGCACATACTAATATATTCTCTTGTTTCAAATCCTAATTGCTGAGTCTAAGTATTATGAGTATGTTTGAGTCAAATCCTCTACCACGCAGGGTCTGTGAGGCAGACACCTTTATTTTGATTGTCACGGTAGAAGGCTGTTCATCATGAGTCTGATTCTCCTTGAGGTTTTTTGACTTTTAAAAGGAAGTTTTTTCTTGCCCCTCTTTCTTTGCTATATGTTGCCTTGTTTTAAGATAACATTTGGTATAAATATTCAAAATGACTGATCGATGACCATCGATTAATTGATTGATTGAAAAACTGAGGCCTCTGAGAGATCAGCAGTATTGTAGCTTAAGATACTCATGATTATCTTTTACGGTCTGCCCCACCTGACAATACGTGTTTCCTCTTTTGTTTTTGGCCGAATAGAAAGAAACAAGGCAGGGAGCAAAGGGTCTGTAATCAGAACAACAGTCTATAAGCCACTTGAGATAGTAAAAATTGGGATAAGTGTTACTCACGGTGAAAAGTGATGAGATCACATCTTCAAACACACATTAACAGTCATGTTATCACCATTCAAACCAGAAGAGCTTAATGTCTCTGTCTAATGTTTTTTAAACTTTAATAAAGGATGAAATCATCATATAAAGAACTGACTCATCTCTGCTAACCAGCACACATTTCTAGGCATCATCTCATTGACAACCTTAACTTCTTGGCAGCAGGTGATGACATCATTTGGCAGTAAGTGATGATGTAACAGTTCCTGATTTAAAGTGACTCATAGAGAGATCATCATTCGTCTTCTTCTCAGATCACCACCTGGCAGGAGAGATGATCTTAAAGATCAGTTAAATATAAAAGCAATTCAACTTCAGATCAGACCAGAACAAAGGAGAACTGAAAGCACATTGATTTGTTTGTTATATACTGTGGTTCTCAGCTGGTCGAGCCTCAGGACCCAACACCTCCTCTTTGAGGAATCATGACCTTGTTTTCTGAATACCATCAACCACTCAGATTTATTTATTGGAAAAAGTGCAGTATGGACCTCGGACAGAACAAAAACAAACAAGATAAAACATAACAAAGCAAATCACACACTTTTTGCAACATTTTTATCCAGACACACTTTCATGACCCAATGAAAACAGCAGTTGAGAACTATAGATTTTAAGGATAGTTTATTAAATAAGAGATAGATGTTTGTTTTTTTAGTTAAGTATGCATGTTCATACTAGACATTTTTTAAAATTGATTTCTTGTAAAT
>NC_136701.1:14009831-14017331 GCF_947650265.1 Symphodus melops
GTCTCAGTTAGACACTAACAGAAGAGTGGTCTCCAGACCCATTTTGGGATCAAATAAATAGGTGGCTCATTTTTAAATGAAAGAAAAGTGAGGAAAATGGGAAAAAAAGGAGGGCAAACATATTAAGAGCACAATCAGAACAAAGTGAGAGGGAGGACAGGAACCCTGACAGGAGCAGAAAAAGTGGCTGCAGAAGGATAAAAAAAAGAGGAAAGACTTTAATCTCTTTCAGACTTCACTTTCCACCTTTAAATCCATTAAATGGAAGATCAAAGCAAATAATCAGAACACATTTGTGAACACTACACATACACAATGCAGCAACATTAAGTAAACTTGTACATAAATTATACCAAAAAAAAAACCAGGGGGCACTTTGAAAAACATTCTCCTTCTTCTTTGACATTTTTCAAACGAGGAAAGAATAAAACACTGTGGCTGTCTTTACTATGATAGAAATGAGGAAGGAGGAAGTTTGGCTTTTAATAAACAGATGAGTTGATACAAAACAAATAGAGGTTCTTTGACACATTCAAATTCATAGACATTAGAGACAAAACAATGAGGAATGAATCTGAACAGCCTTAATGATCCAATTCTTAAAAATGTCCCTAATGATACATCCCAGTTTTATTAATAACTGCTTTTATGGACAGACCTTCTGAATCAAACTTATAAATGTATAACCTGTAGGACTTTTTCCTTATTTATGGAGCACTAACTAACATCAAGGCAGCTGGAGGAAAAAGAGAGGCGCTAAAAGATTGCTGATAATAAACTATATTAGCACTTAACTTCACAGTAGTTACAATTTAATTTCAGATTATTTCTGTCATTGATCTGTACATATAATTGCATTCTTATACGGTTTTGGACTGTGCTAGACATGAACAGACAAGTAACAAAGAAACTGTGGCAAAAGACTGTTTCGGAATCTCAATCAGATAAATTGGCAGAATAAAACTTCATAATTATGAATTAAGACGGTTGAATAACACATACAAAAAAAAAAGAAGCATGGCAGAGATGAAGTAGCTGTGGATTTTAGAGCAAACCAACAGAGGCTTTCCTCTTTTTTTTAAGACTGGCTTGTTGTCCTGCACTGCAGAGACAATCGCAAACGAGGGAAGACTGGAGAACTTTTAGATACAGTTACACTGTAACAAAATAACTTAAGCCAAGGGCAGTTTATATAAATGACTTAACACTCCTGCACATAAGACACACACAGGCACAGTGATGTTAGGAAATATAATGTCGATGCCAAATGCCTTTTAAATCGATGACTTCCTGCTTTTTTTTCTCCTCGCCAAAAGGAAGATAGCGGTTACTGGACAAAATAGATAGAAACGTCACTTGTTCACACTTGTGGTAACAGGGTTAATGGACAGACTCTGTGGCAGAGTTGTTGGTTCAAATTGTCAACAGTCAGAGTGCTGTTGACATCCACCAGTCCCATTATCTCTGATGATTGATCTGCACTTAACAGCGCCGAACATATCGGCCCTGAATTGGCAATCCAGTCAGCCTAATTTATTACTTAAATCTTGCATGGTGCAAACGTTTCATTTTAGTGTTAAAGGACTGTTTTAATCCCTGCACCTGCTGTTGGCAATGAGTTGGTTTATAAGATAGTTTTCTCTGTAACGTAAGTGTGGCACATTTGTGCGTCAGCGCAGAATTATTTGAAGCAAGCTCAAAGCAAATACTGGGATTTCCAGAAAGGCTAAAAGTCGTTTAGCGTCTTATTATTTCTGTGGAGCAATAAAATGCAGAGGAAAATGAAAGTTTGCTAAAAGAGTGACAATGTTGTGGATAGGAGAAGTTGAACTGTGTGTCTGGTTTGGCTGATCCGTGATTTCTTTATTTCATGCTGCAGCTTCCTCGTCATCAGCATGTTTCATCCCATCCTCAGTTGTTCTTCACATTACATTCCTTCATTCATAACCAAACTTCATGAATACCCCCCCCCCCCCCCCCCCCCATGTGAGTTACAGTTAAAAGATGATGATCACACAGTTCCTTTTGTGCCAAAAAACAACTACCCACAAAACAAATCAGCAATCACCCATGATCTGAGTCTCTCCAAAATAAATACCTTCCATGTGTCTGAGGAGAGTCCTAATGTAGGCGTGGCAGTTCTTCTATAAAAGCATCAAGGTGTACAAAGTCTAAACAACTCATTTATTTGCAAACAGTCTGTTTTTTTTGTTTGTTTTAAAATTCATTTTTCTTGCAGTTGTTCTTGTGTTAGAAAGAGCCTGAGTTGGGTTTGTCTCTTCAGATCGGGACAGCTTCTTCCATTCCCGACCGGAGTCTGATTCGCACCAATCCTCCACCAAACACACACACACGCACACACACACACCACACACACACCTTTACATGGGTGGGACGATCATTCCAGGGATGGCTGTTGGGTAGATAAACAAAGGGAGGGAGAGAAAAGGGGGGATAATTTTTGTTTAAAACAAGGCCAAAATATGTTCATCGTCATAAAAGATTCCTCGTAAACACATCAATATGTTTTCCCATCTGTGCAGCTGTGTGACTGAAGCGACATTTCAAACATCAATAGATCAATAAATCTGAGTGTTTGAGCAGAAAAAACTTCATCGAGGCTGGCTCAGTGATACACACACACACACACACACACACACACACACACACACACACACACACACACAAACACTGTAAAATACTCCAACTGTTCCCAGGAATTTGATGTGTTTGCGTAAGTGTGTGTGTGTGTGTGTGTGTGTGTGTGTGTGTGTGCGAGTGCATGATTGTGTGACACATAGAATCATGGTGCACATTGGTGTCTGGTGATGTACGTATTAAACCCAAGGTAAGGGTGTCAACATGTAAGAGACAGACAAAGAGACAATTTGATAAAACTCCACAAAATGTGTTGTCTATTACAAGCCTCATCTTTGTCTTTTTTGTATTAGGTACTCTCTCTCTCTCTCTCTCTCTCTCTCTTTTTAACACACACACACACACACACTGACTCATAGGTATACTGCCTGCCAGTATAAACTGTCATAAGTGCTGACAAGCTGTCACTGAAGATCATTCCCCAGTAAGCTACCAATATGTGATCACTGTGTGTGTGTGTGTGTGTGTGTGTGTGTGTGTGTGTGTGTGTGTGTGTGTGTGTGTGTGTGTGTGTGTAAAGCTAAAAGTGCGGCATGTTTATTTCAGCCGTGCTTTGAAACTGAGCTTTGCATTCCCACACCCCCGCATATGCTCCAGACACGCACATGCACACACGCACGCACGCACACACACACACACACACACACACACACACACACACACACACACACACACACACACACACACACACACACACACACACACACACACACACACACACACACACACACACACACACACACACACACACACACACACACACACACAGAGCCAGTGATGTTGAGAAAGAAATTCTCAGAGCCAAATGCTGTTTTCCTGGTCTTTATAAATATCTGACTTCCTGCCTTTTTCTCCCAGCCAATAGGAAGATAGAAATGGTTACTAGGCAACAAAATGGATAGCTCTCTGCTATGGGATGAGATGTAGATGGAAAAGATCAGGACAGAGACGGTAAAGACAGAAGAAAGACAGAAAAAGGAGAGCATGACATTGTGTGTTAAAAAAACATGACTGACAATAATTACTCAATTGATGTTAGATTATAGTGACTTCAGCATTTCACATGCAAATAGTCAACAGAAATAAAGGAGGAGATAGTTGAGGCACATACTTCAGGTGAAGGCCAGGCCTTGTAGAGAGCTGGCTGTTGAGTACTTGCTAGAGTCCACAAATGTTTGATCTGACCGAGAGAGGCAGAGTCAGGAGAAGGAGAGACAGGAGAGGTAGAGGTAAAGAAATGACAAAAGAAGGGTCAAGGGCAAGGAATCAAAGGAGGGAGGATTAGAAGTCAAAAGAAAAGAGAGAGGGCAGAGAGAATGAATAAAATTGTTAATCTGAAAGGTAAAGCTGTATAAAAAGCAGAGCGCACCATTAACTCAAAAGGCTGACAATCATGTTTTTATAGTCTGTGTGACGTCAGGATGGATGACAGACTTTGCAAAATGCATGAGCTCAAAAAAGTCAAAACTGTATCCACAGTTTTTACAGAAAAAAAAACATTAATATTAAAATATTGATCTTTTGTTTGCGTGAGGAACTATTGATTTGTATCTTTTCTCCACATAGCAGAAAAAAATTCAATATCTTTATCAGTGTTGCCAATAATTTTGTGGCTGAATTCAATACACATGAATGCATGAATAAATAAAACCACCACATACATAAAAAACAGAAACACTTGTCATTTCATGAACTGTTTAGCCCCTGATCATGGCATTTATGCTTCACTGTACATGTAATGTTGTACATGTATACAAATTTAAATACTTCAGGCATATTTTTAGTTTTTCATACATTTCTGGTATTAATCTGATTATAATTGGGGTTTTTTTCCATGAGGAAAACCCAAAAAGAAACTCTAGAACAGTGAAGAGTTATCATTATTATTATGTCATTTGATCAGGTGCTGAGACAGGTGGTACAAAGGAAGACCTATCAACCAACAGTAACAGAGCTCCTCCTCTGAGGGATTTTGCTCATGGTAAATTACCTTGGAGCCCATTGCCGTTGGCGCCGGTACAGGAGGGTGGAGGGGAGGAGGAGGGCCTGACCACTGGAGCAAAGGCTGATTTCTGCTTAACGGCCGCTGACACCATGTTGGCCGGTGAGAAGGAAAAGACTCCAGAGGAGGAGGAGCAGTTGGAGGGGAGGGAGGTGGAGGAGGCCATTGTGGGACTGGATGGGACAACTGAGTAGATGTGAGAGAGAGAGAGAGAGAGAGAGAGAGAGAGAGAGAGAGAGAGAGAAGTGGGTTGGATTGAGAATTCTTGACATCATGTTTGACAAAGATGAATGATTTCTGTAACATGTATTAAGAGGTTGTGTTAATGTAGTTTCAGTTAAGCTTTTAATGACACGACTCGCCACAGCCAGCACCACAACCTGTAAACAAAACTTAACAGACTACCAATCTGAGGTATGTTGTTGGTGACATGCTTTCACTATTATATGTTCAGTCTGTTTCTTTCACAAAGCCAATTAGCAAAACACAAGCATTTTAATAATTAATGGCTACAATGTGATATGAAATGTGTTTACTTTTTTCCTCTCACACTGCCACAGCAACACTAAATAATGTGCACATTAATATGAGTACGCCTATTGAAGCAAAAAGGTTACTTTTTAAGGTAAAGTAATAAGTTACAGTTAGAAATCAGAAATGAATCAGTAATCTCCAAACTGTAAAAAAACAGCAACAAAAGCGAGGACAAGAGAACAAATTATTACGTGCTATTTAAATGACCGTAAATTGGTTACCCATTTCTTTTTAGAATTGATATGAAGGTTTTACTTTAATCTCTGACTTCATGGTCTAACCCCTGAAAATATTTCTGAACTGCTGCTCCTTTACTGCAACTTACTAACCAGTGTGCAGCCTGAGATCCTCAGGCAGGAACATCCTCATTATTTACATTGATAACTTAAAAACCATCGCTGTAGAATGATTAGTTTTATTCCTCTGTATTCTCTTTTTGTCAATCATTTGTTTCTATAATATTCTTAATGTCTTCTTGTAGTATTGCTAAAATGCTGTTTGTATTTGTTGGGGTTATTGGGGGCTATTATTTGTATATTTTACAAAGCACTTTATAATGTTGGTTTTGATAAGTGCTTAATGAATTCAATTGATTATTATCTGTGTAATTTTAATCCTGGAAAGGAGGATATCTTGAAGTCACAATGGGCAAGGCTGGTAAATAGATTTTCAAAGTTTGATGGGAGAGAACTTGACTCAGCCTTATTCAATAATGTACCTTTGTGATTATTTCAAACAAGGTGACTATGAACCAGCTTAGTTTATGATTCACTCATGCTTTATAGGAGGAATAAGAACAAATTCAATTCCAGTCATCATCACCTGTGATTGTCAAATAAAAAAAATCTCATCTCTTTGTATCTCTCTTTCTTTCTTGCTTTTTTGCTAAATGGAAGAGTGAGGCAATTATGCAGCAAAGAGGAAAGAGGTGTGGCTGTCAGATGAAAAGCCACAAGGGAAGGAGGGAATATGGAGAGAGGACAATATGGAGGAGTGAGTTGTTGATTGGTTTTGAACACAGAGAGACAGATAGCCCCAAAGGGGGATCTCCACCCTGCAGATCTGAGGCCTTCATTTTCAGTTCACAGACATGTGTATGCATTGTATTTATACATGTAGGCTCTGCATGCATACATGTGAATGTATCAAACCAGTAGCCTTCTAGCTGGATTTTTAAAGTAGCTTTTTGGCAGCTTAGTTTCAGCACAAATGTACACTCACTGGCATAAGGCGAGTTGGCTGCAGAGCCATTGAGGAAAGTGGGCGAGCCTCCCAGGTTGGTCATGCCGGTGTTGTTGGTGTAGCCATTCATGGTGCTGGTGACTGAGGTGTAACTGGTCTGCTGAGGTGTGGAGCTGGGCACGTAACCGTGAGGAGACACACTACTGCTGCTGCGCACAAAACCTGCCGGAAGTGCAGAGGAGAGGGAAAGTGGAGGATGTGGTAATCAAACAGTTTTTCATAGTGATTTGAACATTCGGGTGTTTCGATTAGGGTTGAAATGGATTAAAAAATGTTGGGAATTTGACTATGTTTCTTGTAAGCCTTGACAGAAATTACATATTCACAATTTAACAAAGAGCAGTAGAGGCATTAATGGCAAGAAATACGCTTACTTCATCTTAGTTTATCTCTACGTTACCACTTTGTATGTGCTCTACAGACATTTTAGAATTCCGTAGTTACACCTGATAACTCCACAAACAAATCTCTTTTTTGTGTAATAAGAACTCATAAATGCTGCTCTGCATATACTATGTCACAACTATGGATAACAGCAACTTGCTTCATACATTGAGTGTTGTAACAAATTTAGGAAAAAAAAAAGGGGGAAAAAGAAAGCCCTACCCTCGTCAAGATAACAATATCATTCAATGTCATTCTCTGGTCATGGATATTTTCAAAGACATTTTAAAATCAATAAACACTACAAAATGGCAAAGATAGGAACCTAGAGTCTCACCCTGATTAGCCTGTGTGGGTTCGGAGACATTGACAGACAGTTGTCCGGTAAAGGAATTGACTCCCATCATTCCTCCATGGGTTGAGCCTGAGAGCTGGGTATGCCCACGTGGAACGCTGTAGAGGGCTTCTGCTATGTCCGCCGCACGCTTTAGGATGATCTCCTACAGGGACACAAAGAGTTATAGCATCAATGTAACAAAATAACACTTTGACTCTTGAATTATGTTTGTATGTATCTGTCTTACTTGGTTATTATGGGGCAAACCATAGAGGGCTTCTACCAGATCAGCTGCTCTTTTCAAAATAACCTCCTGAGAGCACGAGAGAGAAATAAAGAAGGA
>NC_136701.1:14022331-14071220 GCF_947650265.1 Symphodus melops
AAAAGGCTTTTAAAAGTAAAGTGTTAATATTGTTTTTATGATGCAAGAGTTCTTAATGGTGGACAAAAGTCACAGTGAGAATTGATTTCAATTCCTGGTACTAGTACTTAGGGACCTGTTCAGTGCGAGCAATTTACATGTTTACACTAAAATGCATAACCACAAAAATGTGTTTAATATATATAAGATTAAGAAAAAAAAGTCTATTTAAAAGTACCATTTTCAGAAAGTCACAGTCACGGTTCACTCCTGTTCAGTGTTTAGTTCAGATGCATTGAGTTGTGTGTAAAGATATAACTCAACAGTAATGACAAGCCAAGCAAAATTGCTTCAAAGTTATGTACTTGGCACACTCGCTCTATTTCACTCTTCCAGTGTTCGTCATGGGAACGGAGCGCTCACAATGCTGGAGTTACAAAGCATGGTTTCAATAATAATTTGTATAAATAAATCTAACAACAAGACCAATAACGTTTGATATTTCCTTCACTTTCAGAGGCAAATTCAGCAAGAAAAAAAAGGGTCTTAAGATAACATGTAGTGGGACTTGACGCTGTACAAATGAAGATTCATTCAAGGAAAAATAAAAAAGCTTCACTAAGGATTTGAAATAAAGAAAGTGTTGGTAAAAACGCAGCTCAAGTCGGTTCTTTGCCTGCATTTCTGATTCGCCATATCTAAGTCCTCGTCAGCCAGTTGACCTCCTTCATTCTGTTTGAGAACTTTAACAAAGGTTGAATACCAGCATTCAAACAACAACACTCACATGTAAGCTGCAATTCATCTTACACTAAACAAGTGAAAGCATTAAAAAAAATCATGAAAGACCATGTAGGAATTCACAAACTCTTCAGGTGTTAATTTGTTTGTGTCATACACTGAGCATGTTCGCAGAGTTTCTATTGATAGCACATGTGCCGGAGTCAGAGTGTCAGGCTCACGCCCATGATGACATCAAGACATTGCTGTATGATTGCATCAGGACCAGCGCCCTTCTCGTGATGATGTCACAGCCAAAGACAACCAATCCTGGATTAGCTCCAGTGGGGATGAGGACCCAATAATCAGAAACTGTTTAAAAGGCCACGACCCTGCCCACCCTGACAGGCAAGTCGAATCAGGTCACGCACCAACACACATTCACACGCGCACAAACACGCGCATACACGTGCACTTTGAAAGATGGCCCTGTGTGAACGGATCAAGATGACAGAGTTTGGAATCAAAGCCGAGCGCATTCGTCTGGTGTTAATTGTTTACATCTGCTGATCTTTTAAACTGTGTGTTTGATCTCCAGCTGATAAACAAATAATCAGATGGGACTCTCTGATGCATAAGAGATTCAAACACTCACCCTGTAAACGGGGTTAAGCAGCTAGCACACACACACACAGGGTTCATGAAGAGGTAAAAAAAAAAACACAACCCACAGGAGATTTGAAAGATATTCTGCTCAGAAATATAAAAATAACTCACATAAAACAAAGAAAACATAAACATTGAATGATTTTGTTTTGGTTTAAGGTTTGTGCATCTTTGTGCGTGTACTCTGATAGCTGAGTGACTCAGTGTAGCTGAAAAGCTGCTGATTTGATCTCTGCAGTTTCTTTTGTTTGAGCTACACTAAATGGAGAGAAAGCACTCTCCTCATCGAGGTTCTGGTTTAGTATCATTGGATAAATGTGAATTTACGGTAAGTTTTAGTCGTACCTTTGGAAGCCTCTCTGGGTCCCCAGGGTGTCGAGGAATGACTTTCTGAAGTCTCTGGAAACCATAGTCGATGGTGGGCTCATTTAGTGCTGCAGGACAACGAGGGAAGAAGAAAGAGGAGGAATTAGCACAGGAGAACCGAAACAGTTGTTAAACAGGTGGTTCCCTACTAGGGCTGGGACTTTGGGTGTCTCAAGATGGGATTCAGAATCTATTTTCGATTCAAAACGGTTCTGGATCCATGGATTCAAAGTCTATTTCTGAATCAGTACATACAGTAGGATCTTCAGGATCTACTCCAGTTATCTGTGAGACTGGCTGAATTTCTTGCGGCTCCATTTGGCATTCTACTGAGTTCAAGAGCTAGCTTTAGGACTTGGCAAGCAGTGAGTGAGAAGCCAAAAGAAAATCGATTTTTGGAAGTTGTGAATTGATTTAAAATCTTAGAAGATAAAAATCTACATTTTTACATAAAACTGTTTATTCCAACTCTATTCCCTACATCATTCAAGTACTGTATATGATGCTGAAAGGACACTTTAGTGTTCTAGGATAGAGTGAAGACAGTGGGTCATCAGGGGGGACTTTAGGTTGCATTTATGGGTGCTGCTGAAATATACATAAAGTAATTTAAAATATTCAAATAATTTAGATTTCTTTTTCTCTAACTCTTAGTTGAGACAGAGAAGATACTTTATGGGACCCTTGAAAACTGACTGGTGAAAAGAGAGGACAAAATCCCATTTTATGACATTTAGTTCCAAAGCACCATACTGCAACAGAGCAGAGGGTTTTTTTTTCAAATGAAGAACTGGATAGGAAAATAATGAAGTGGCTCAGCAGGATTTCTGGGAGCCGACAGAATCTTGGAGGTTAGAGAGGCAGGAAAATCACTGTAAGTTCGGCCGTTCAAAATCTGGCAGGAAGACTCTAACTTCTGTCAACTAAAGAGGAGTTTTTCATCAGAAGATTATCTGCAGTGAAGTTGTTCAGGTTGTTCTTGGAGGCTACAAATGTAATAAAAAATAATGGTTTATATCTGTTCTTTTAAGTGTAAAGATGTCCATTTGCGATGAAACTGTTTGTAATTTGTCACCCAGTAGGGGAATCCTCATTGCCTTGAATAAGCTGCAGCATAATCCTGATATTGATTGATTTTAAGTTAAAAAGAAGGTCAAGAAGTGTAAGCAGATTTCAATAGACCACACAAATAAAGGAATCAATAAAGGAAGTAGCATCACATATGGACTCCATGCAAGTAGACTCAATATACCCGAAGTCCAAAATGTATATTCTTTCCCCTACGGTTTGCGTCTCATGCAAGTCAGCCTGATATGTACAGGCAATAAAAATGTATCAATTTCTAATTAGACAAAAGCCAACAACACAACAAGATGACAAATCACAAAGAGGTGAGACCAAAAACAAAAATGAAGACTCAGGAGATGCAGTCACAGAAAATCAACAGAAAGGCACCAGAGAAGAGACTAGCATGCAAAGTATACATGGCATACAAGAAGAACACAAGAATGATCAAGAATATTCAACTTTTTATATGACCTCCTCCAGCCAACCCGCTCCGGTGTCGTGCAATACACACACCATTTCGAAGCTGCACAGCCAAAATGTGTCACTGTTGTGAGGAACCCTGGCCTAAACTCAGGCTTATGTTAAAACAATCATATTCAAGTACAGCCCTACTAAACGTTGTGAGGGGTGAATGAGAGAGTTATTCAGGTGAACTGATCCTTTGTACAGTTTTACACTTCAACAGTTCTGTTTAACAGAGTTGGGATCATTTGCAGTGATCCTGTTATTGGCTGCATATAGTTTGGTGCCGTATGGTGTTACTCATGTCAAAAGCATGTGTATTAATAATACTGCAGGCATAATTTCAGGGTTTACTTTAATAACACAATGATTTTCTTCTTCAGTCTTTGTCCAATCAACACTGAAAACTCTGTCAGTCACAAGGATGCTTTAAAGTGAAGTGTGTGTGTGTTCTGCATGTGTGGATTTATCTGAACTGAACATGTGCTGTCAGCCCAGTTACTGAACCCATGTGTCTCTGAGTGTGTATGTGTGTGAGTGTTAGTGTTAAGTGTATGGTGTCCAAGTGTGCAGCTGGAGTGATATCTGGTACTTTCCGAATGCAGCACTGATAAATTACTTGCAGCTGAATGTCTTACATTTTGTTTTGTTTGATAGTCTGTGTGTGTGTGTGTGTGTGTGTGTGTGTGTGTGTGTGTGTGTGTGTGTGTGTGTGTGTGTGTCTGTGTGTGTGTGTGTGTGTGTGTGTAAGATTTCTGGTTTCAGTCATGTCCTAAAAAACCCAATTTGTTTGCAACATAACTTCATAAATTAAGGCTGTAAAAATACCATGTTAGATGGATATGAGTAACTGTTCTACATTCTCTTTGAGAATATTTTTTTATGTTTCTGGACAAGTCATGAGTTTGGATTTATACATGATAATAATTTTGTGTGTGTAATGATTAGCCAAAAGGATGGTAGGCATGGGGAACAGAGAAAGAAAACAAAGGTATGTGATAAAATACATATATGAAAGCAGAGGGGGTTGAGGGAACATGAAGAGAAGAGATCGAGTGTTAAACCCACAAAAAAGCAGAAAAAAATGAAATTCGGATCTGGTTGAGAAAAAACAAAAGTACAGAAACAGCTGCCTAACAGTCAGCGGGATATCAACTGTCAGAATTAACTGCCAGTGTCAGATCCCCTCATTGTACATCTCTTGAGACATTTATAAGTGTAGATATTAATAACACACACACACACACACACACACACACACACACACACACCTACACACACACACACACACACACTGAACATAACAATTGATTGGTTGGTGTTTTGAATGCTTGTGTGTGTGTGTTTAAAGGTTTGAGAAGGTATGTCTGGGGGTGTGTGTGTGTGTGTGTGTGTGTGTGTGTGTGTTTTATGACAACAGAAGGTCAGGTTTGTCCAACGATTTTTTTGTGGTGGTTTCTTTCTGCACAAAAACAGAAATAGTATCAGAGCAGCAGAAGCAGCCAATTGATTACACATCAGATGTAAAAGCCATCGGTAATGCAAGCCAGAGTGCTTTTACTTAATACAAATACAATACAAGCACTACTCAACACTTAGGGATGGATTTCCCATGAATACTGTCTTTTGGTTTGGGCTGAAGAGACACAAAATTGCAGTAAAATGTTTGGGTTGAAACTGTGTTTTGTAACGTGTGAAGGTGTATGAATGGGTTTAGTTAATACTGGTGGACACTTTACATTGCAGCCTCTGCCATCAGTGAGTGAAAGTGGTGTGAATGGGTAAGTGTAACCTGTGGTGCAAAGTGACAACTTTGAGTAGTCAGAAGACTGGAAAAGTACTGGACAAGCTCAGGTCCGTTTACTATTTATACTCAACAAAAATATAAACGCAACACTTTTGTTTTTGCTCCCATTTGTCATGAGATGGACTCAAAGATCTAAAATTCATTCCAGATACACAATATTACCATTTCTCTCAAACATTGTTCATAAATCTGTCTAAATGTGTGATAGTGAGCACTTTTGCTTTGCTGAGACAATCCATCCCACCTCACAGGTGTGCCACATCAAGATGCTCATCAGACACCATGATTAGTGCATAGGTGTACCTTAGACTGTCCACAATAAAAGGCCACCCTGAAATGTGCAGTTTTTGCTTTATTGAGGGTCTGGGGACTCAGAACCAGTCAGTATCTGGTGTGACCACCATTTGCCTCATGCAGTGCAACACATCTTCTTCGCATAGAGTTTATCAGATTGTCAATTGTGGCCTGTGGAATGTTGGTCCACTCCTCTTCAATGGCTGTGCGAAGTTGCTGGATATTAGTGGGAACTGGTACGCGCTGTCGTATACGCCGGTCAAGCACATCCCAAACATGCTCAATGGGTGACATGTCCGGTGAGTATGCTGGCCATGCAAGAACTGGGACATTTTCAGCTTCCAAGAATTGTGTACAGATCCTTGCAACATGGGGCCGTGCATTATCTTGCTGAAACATGAGGTGATGTTCATGGATGTATGGCACAACAATGGGCCTCAGGATCTCATCACGGTATCTCTGTGCATTCAAAATGCCATCAATAAAATGCACCTGTGTTCTTCGTCCATAACAGATGCCTGCCCATACCATAACCCCACCACCACCATGGGCCACTCGATCCACAACATTGACATCAGCAAAGCGCTCACCCACACGACGCCACACACGCTGTCTGCCATCTGCCCTGAACAATGTAAACCGAGATTCATCCGTGAAGAGAACACCTCTCCAACGTGCCAGACGCCATCGAATGTGAGCATTTGCCCACTCAAGTCTGTTACGGCGACGATCTGGAGTCAGGTTAAGACCCCGATGAGGACGACGAGCATGCAGTTGAGCTTCCCTGAGACGGTTTCTGACAGTTTGTGCAGAAATTCTTTGGTTATGCAAACCAATTGTTTCAGCAGCTGTCTGAGTAGCTGGTCTCAGACGATCTTGGAGGTGAACCTGCTGGATGTGGAGGTCCTGGGCTGGTGTGGTTACACGTGGTCTGCGGTTGTGAGGCCGGTTGGATGTACTGCCATATTCTCTGAAACGCCTTTGGAGACGGCTTATGGTGGAGAAATGAACATTCAATGCCCGAGCAACAGATCTGGTTGACATTCCTGCTGTCAGCATGCCAATTGCACGCTCCCTCAATGCTTGCGCCATCTGTGGCATTTTGCTGTGAGACAAAACTGCACATTTCAGAGTGGCCTTTTATTGTGGGCAGTATAAGGTACACCTGTGCACTAATCATGGTGTCTGATGAGCATCTTGATGTGGCACACCTGTGAGGTGGGATGGATTGTCTCAGCAAAGCAAAAGTGCTCACTATCACACATTTAGACAGATTTATGAACAATGTTTGAGAGAAATGGTAATATTGTGTATCTGGAATGAATTTTAGATCTTTGAGTCCATCTCATGACAAATGGGAGCAAAAACAAAAGTGTTGCGTTTATATTTTTGTTGAGTGTATGAAAAAAAAAAAACAGCAGAACAATTCCAGAGGTGTTTTTTGTAAGATGATTTCTGATGCTTCAGGCAGCACTGTGTTGTATGTATTTATATAGACTTCGAATACCTGAGAACACATTTTAACAAGGTAAATTACTAGAAAAAGTTCAACAACCACAGAAACAATTCAGTGACAACAACCTTAGATAGTTTTCACCTGCCCATCATATTTAAGTGTCTCAATAAAACAGGCTTTTTTATTTAATCCTTCCTGTTTTCTTCTTTTCCTCAAAGCTTAAAAAAACTCATTTTTTAAATGCCTGGATATACATTAATTGCTGAGTCGCTTTATCGTCTTGATTGTAAACAACATATTGTTTTATGGTAACTTATCATCTGAATTGAAGTGGTTTTATTTTTTGAATCATTTTGCCGTCATGCTGCATATGGGGCAACTATGTGAAAACCATGCTTCCCCTGCGATCCCTCTCTTTCTTAACTACACCTTCTGCCACTTTCATCCCTCCATCACTCCTCCTCCTGCCTCACTCTTCCTCTCAGCCTCCAGAGCTGCCCGCAGATCAATACTCATAGAAGTTTCATGAGGACAGACCCTCCACTCCTGTTTCACAATAAAATGTGGAGAGAGGAGGCAGACAGAAGGAGAGGAGAGGGGGAAGTGGAAAAAAGAGAGGGAGCTGAATGCTGTATGTTGGATTTAATATGACAAAGAGGTGACATCTTTTTTTTATATTTTTGGACTTTTTAAAAAAATTTTTTTTACCAAGGATTGGGAAGGAACCCGAAATAGGTGGTTGAGGTTAAAAAAAGGGTGAGACTGGTTGAAAGGACACAGAGAGTGGAAGTCGAAGGAGAAGAAGAAAAAGATGAGGGGGAGGAGGTGTGGTGGGATCGATTCTCTCGCCAGCCTACAGTTCAATACCACTGAATTATTGCTTCATTCTTCCCCTTATGAGATGAGATCTCTTTCTCCGGAACTCTTCTTCTGTCTGTGACTTTCTGCTTGTACATGTGTGTATGTTCATGTGTGCATCTACATGTGGGTATCACTGTATGTGAGATCCAGTTATGATCGGATCAATACTTCACAATCTCCTTTTAAAAGTGCACCGCTCTCTTGCTCTCTTTTTATGTTTCTCTCTTTCTCGTGTCCCTGCGCTTCAGACTCTTTTCAAAACACTGAATGTAAAAGAGTGAAATTATGCCATTTTAATAGATACTGCAAATCCATAGGTCATCTGCATTAAAGATACAGATGACCTATAGATTTTCTTACACAGCTGCATTTATAATAAATCTGCTCTCTTTACCTGTATGTGTGTAAGTGTGTCTATGTATGTGCATGTATTGATTGTTACATTTGTTTTAATGAGTGTATGACGTCGACAATGCTCATTTTTCCCAACAGGCTCATGAAGCATTCATACCCCCTTTCTGTATATGTGTGAACACAGTGTGTCTGTGTGTGTGTGGTAGACCATCTGTTTGCCAGACAACCGACCATCTATCCCTCATATCTCTCTGATTTACAATTACTTTTCACTCCCAACCCTGTTTGAAAGCGTGTGTGGTAAGTTGTGTAATACATGACCCTTCGCAAGTGCTTTGTGTTTGCTCGCATTGTGTGTTGATGCATACTTGCACGTGTGTGTGTTTAACTGTTCGGTCCTCTCACCCAGAGGCAACCACACCAGTTAAGGAACTGAAAAACCACAACAGCCAATCAGCTTTCACTACTGCGACCTTTCACCCGTGACTTCTAGAGAAAAGTTGACCTTGAGGCGGGGTCAGGGGACCACAGCTACAGATTGTGTTTCCTAGGTCACATGTTGAAGCGATCAGCCAATCACGAGGTCACGAGAGGTCATTTTTTTCGCCCAATAGGAGAAGCAGTTAGACACCAGACGGACCAATTACTGGCTGCCTTGCCTCAGGGTCTGACCAAAAGTGTTTAGACTGAAGAGCATTGAAGAAGGCAAACAGGCCAAGTAAATTTTTTTTAAAGAAACCACTTATCTGAAATATTTAAATGACACCTAACGGCAAATAGAAGACTTTAAAAGTCTTTTATAAAACTTTCAAATAACTTTCTCTGTATTATTGGTTAAAATCCAACCGTAGCTTTGATTCATCCTCTCAAACTGCTCGACCTCTTTTGAATTTATTTTTTTTGTACTTTGGGATTTTTTGTGGGATGATTTGGTGTTTTTCAAATTTATATTACAGCACACCCACTTGAATTTAAAGTTTTACGAGTTAAATACGAATGAAACAGGCAACATGATTAAAGATGAGAACAAATGACCCGAGCTGATGCTCATCACTTTGTTGAGCATTTTTCATCCGGGCAGAAAATATTAAAGCTTTTATGAACAACATTAAAACTGACACTTTATCCATAGTGAGTTTTGTCACCTTCATTGATCAGGTTTAAATCCTTGTATCTATTAATTGGGTCATTAAATGTCTTGAACATGAAGGAATTTATACAGCTGCTGTTTTTTATCCTCTGTCTCCCTCTCTGTGAATGACATCATCATTATGGTGTGATGGAGCCATGTTGAGTGGATCAATACCAGACATCACATCACCTCCATCTGTTTCCACATGTATGTGCGAACAAATGGGCAAATACATCCATACAGCCACACATTATCCTTCTTTTTCTATTTCCGTTACCCCTTTCCTTTAGCAGGAAAACCCTCATTCACAGTAAGTAATCCGGCCAGTAATCACTCGCTCTTTTTCCAACATCTTGTGTTAGTAAACTGGGTGTTCTGGATGATTTCACTAATAGTTTCAGTATGGAGGGCTATAAAGAGCAGACTGTTTAATTGTAGCTGCTTTAATGAGCCTGTGATTATGGCAACATTGTATTGAGTGCGGCTCGTTAATGTTGACAAATTTACAGTCATTAGTTCAACACTGTCTGGCCCAAGAGTGAACTGCAACACACACACACACACACACACACACACACACACACACACACACACACACACACACACACACACACACGGTCAAGACTCTCACATATGCAAACAAACATTTAAAAATGTATTTAACTTTTATAAAGCAGAAAAAGTTACAGGAAAGAACTTTAATCATGAACTTAAATAAGTGTGTGTGTGTGTGTGTGTGTGTGTGTGTGTGTGTGTGAGAGAGAGTGAGAGAGAGGGAGTGTGTGTGTTAATATACCTGTGTATATGAACCTTCCTGGTGTGCCTTTGCAAAACTGTTTGGACTTGTAAGACAGCGTGACCTCGACGACCCCGGGGATGTGTCTAGGAGGCGTCTGAACCCGGATGGCATGCGGCGTAATCAACTAGAGGAAGAAGAGAAACAAACACAAAACTATTTGCTACAAAATCTCTCAAATACTTTTCGGTATTTCTTCGCCAAAGCACGTCTTGATTTTAGATTTTGTGTATCTGGGTTATGTTTTTGTTAACCAGTTATTTAAAGTATTTTTTTTTATGTGAAAGGACCTGAAACTGGCAGAAACTACATCCAACACCCTAACCTTATTTTGTCTCAGAGTGCATCCTCTTCGAGAAATGTTGATGTTTTATTACAGAAAGGGTATGCAACCCATAACTGCAATCATTACACTGTAAATCCTAAAGCTATGTTACTCATTGATAGAAATATAAATGAATGGGGACCGCTGCACCTCTCAAGGACTCCTGGAGGTCTCTTGGATTACACCATTCATTACAACACAACTGTAGTAACCAAATAGCAGTTTCTTCAAATATTTCTCTGGATCTGGTTATGACCATGACTGAAGGCTAAGAGTGGTCATGCTGGAGCTTCACTGGAATATATATTTGAGTAAATAGGTTTGACTTATGGTGCATCTGCACTTGTTCATGTGGCATTTCTAACTCAGCTCTGTTTACATCTGGATTTTGTGCTTTTTTTCCTCTTTTCTTGAGCAACAGGAGATCATTTTATACTCAAACATTTTGATATGATATCAATCCATTAAAATCCGGTAAATGCAAATGAACAAAATTGTTAAAGTTGCATTTTTGGGTTTGATGGCATTACTAGACTGTTTTTGGATTGAAGAGTATTTTAATTTCTGGACCAAATGGTTGTGATGCTTAAAAAAAACAAAAACAAAAACAAAACAAAAAAATCATATTTTTCCCAACATTTAAATTAGATGAAAAACAGTCTTTGTAGTGAGCTGTTTGTGATTTTTAACATCACGTTTTTTTTGGGGATGAATTTCAAAAACAGCTTTTAATTACTGGCCTGGGTTATGGATGAATCTGTCGGTAGCAGAGACAGCTTCAAACACAGAAAGCTTGGTAAAAATGCAATCTCTTTCAACTGACAATTTTTTTAAAGACATGTTTATTCTGGCTTCAGAATCAATAATCAGGTCGAGTGCAAGTGAAACATTCTGTTGGCCAAAATCCATTCAAATGAACGCCTAAGTCAGTCTGAACTAAACTGAACTGAGACTCTTTACACATGTTAGTGTGTGTAAGTGTGGCTCTCAACACTGTAAACAAACCCCTCAGCTCTGAACACACACTCTCATCCATGTATGCAAGAATGCACACAAACACACACTTTGTGTTGTTTTTGGAAGGGAGCCACAGTCGCTCAACGCACACTGTGAGTGGAGTCAGAAGACAAATAAACATTCAGTAGAGGGGTTGTGTTGGGAAAAAGTACGATAGTGAGCTGTGTGTGTGCGTGTGTGTGTTTTAAAAATGTGCTGAGTGGGGTGAGGAAAGTAGAAAGGTGCAGGTGGGGACTCATTAGAGGCAAACCTCATTCATACTAACATTTACACTAACACACACACACGAGCATAAACACACACTTGATCACACACTCAGTGAAGAACTGGACCAGGACGAAAAGTATGTTTTTATATTGCATTACTTCCAACGGTCAGAGGGGTGAGACACACATGATGGTTGTTGGCAGACTGACCTCGCTCCACACCAACATGGTACCGAAAATCACTTGGAGACCATCGAAGAAGTTGTCTCCTATGATGATTACTGTAGCGCCCCCTGTGGTCCAGCCCTCGCTGGGACTGATGGCTTTGATGCAGGGAGCCGCTCCTGAAGGGGGAGAGGAGCGTTAATGTCGGGAAACAGAGAGGTAAAAAGTACCAAAAGAAACGTTGCTAACTTATTGCATATGCTCCACAGTCATGGTTTGGGCAATAGATTCTTTTTTGTTTAAAAAGACATCCCCAGTCTCTTTCTTGAGGAAAATTTAGCATGAAGGTTTTTTTTTTTTTATTCCAGCTGCATTTGCAACTCATGTCGCTTCATCCTTGAATTTTTGCTCGCAGCTTTATCAGGACAGACTTTGAATGTGTCCTTTGTTTAAACAGGTTATTCAGTTACGAAGATTGTCCATGTAAAGTGAGGCCAAAAGAGATAAAACAGAGGAGATACGTGATGACATTTTATTTTAAGCATGATTTTTGAGTATTTTTAAACACTTGCATAAGTACTGACATGCAAGGTCCAACACAGTATCTGAATCTCCACAGATCCCCCCCCCCAAAAAAAAAAAAATCCCAATCAAAAAACAAAAAAACAACCTAATCTGTCTGTATTTCAATGGACCTTTGAAGGCAGTTCGATGCTTTGAAATCTTGTAAATGAACCTCTGTTCTATCTTTCCCAAGCATTAGGAATAAATACTGCAGATAAAAAACACTGCCACACTGATGAGCTAACGTCTTGAAGATGAGAAAACGTGTTGATGTTTGCTCATTCTTTTAATTATTGTAGTGTAATGTCACACATGAATATAATGACAGACTCAGCACTATTCTTTTACAGTTTCTTGAGACTGATATGAGACCAGGGTAGATTATCTTGTTTTAAAGTAATGACATGAAACTGATAAAAACACAAACAGAAGGTTCATTGAGTTTCCTAATTCTGAACACAGAAGGGATAAAGTCAGCTTTATGTCACTTTAGCATTGTGTGAGTTTTGTGTGTATGAGCTGATATCTAATCCCACGTCCCCACACCCAAAGCTATCCTCAAAGTGTGTCTGATTATCAGCAGTCCTCTGAATTACAACAACATCCCATAGTCTGGGTGCGTTAGCAAAGAAGAATCATAATGACATTAGATTCACACACAACACACCAAGCATTACAGTGTGCGTGTGTGTGTGTGTGTGTGTGTGTGTGTGTGTGTGTGTGTGTGTGTGTGTGTGTGTGTGTGTGTGTGTGTGTGTGTGTGTGTGTGTGTGTGTGTGTAGTGGGTTGGATTAGCCAGATGGAGGGGCAGGAATCACCTGATAGGATTAAACCATCAACCATCTGGTGGCCATGCTGCTTACACTCACACAGATTCATGCACACACACACACACACACCCACACCCACCCACACACACACTATTGCATACACACTCTTGTTTTTACCATGTTCTAGGTAAGACTGCGTTCCTTCCACAGGGTCGAGTCTGCGGGCCCGTCGGCCATGTTTGGAGTTGTTGTGGACGAACATGTTGTCGGAGACTGACAGGACGTGTCCCTCCACGCTCACTGTAGTCGATACCACCACCTGGAGGGAAGCAGGAAGTAGGGAGGACCAACGAGAATGTGATGGTATGAAAATAGAAAAGAAAAAGATGAAGACATGGAGAGATAGAGAGAGAAAGAAGGAAAGAGAGGGAGACAGAGGGAGCAGAAATAATAAATTACAAAGTTGGGGGTCTTCAGACAGTAAGGAAGAGTTAAAAGCGTGAAACTGTTAAAGCTTTTTAAATGTAACCCCTTATCACTGCTATTACCATCACACTACGTTACTGTGACACACAGTGTGTAAGCGTGTGTGTATGTGTTTGTGTGTGTGGTGTCTATCCTCCTCCGTTCAATAGTTCCTGATGGGTCCGGCCCTTAATTATCTCCCAGGGAAACAGAGCTGTCTTCTCTGGTTCCACTACAATAGAGCTGCACAATTAGAGGCACAGATACTGTCACACACACGTGCTACTGTATGACTCTCTCTGTCCTTTATCACACACGAACTTACACACACACCCACACACACGCACGCACGCACGCACGCCCAAATGCACGGACACACACACACAATTATTAATATAAGATGAAACCAGGAGGAATACACAAATACATATCCAACACACACACTTGTGCCTTTGTAATAAATCTATCAGTATCAACTTGGAAACCAGTATCTCCACTCAGACTAAAGTGGTGCCTTCCTGATTGTGTTGGACCCACAAAGATAAGGAAGCAATAAAGACTTCACTGCCTTAAATCTTTTTCACAACCCCACATACCGCTTGTCTTTTCCTTTTCCTTTATTTATTTATTGTCTTTTTGTTTCCATATTTCTTTCTTTTGTCTCTCTCTCTCTCTCTCTCTCTCTCTCTCTCTCTCTCACTCTCTCTCTCTCTCTCTCTCTCTCTCTCTCTCTCCTTCACTCCCCTCTTCATATCCCTTGCATTGTGTGTATATTTACATTCTGACTGGTAAGGGTCAGGATCTTATGTTTCCTGTAAAGGCGCTGATAGCTTATTTACTCACGCAGAAACATGCACATTCCTGTGTATACTTGTTACAATAGCGATTACCAGTTGTTTTTTGTGTTGCAGTATGTCCACCGAAGGCCATTGAAAAAGTAGACCGAGCGGAGGACATGCAATGCATGAGGCATAGAAGGTACAGAAATCAAAGTGCAGCGTATTTACCTGAAATCTCCTCATGTCTCGGGGGTTTCCTGCATTTTTTAAGCAGTTCTGGTTGCACTTGAGGAAAAACTTGAGGAAGAATCTGTAGACAGAAATGCAGGTAGAATTTGAGGTGAAACAGTCAAACAATCCAGGCTCTAACACAAAGACTACCAAATACAGAGAAATTCATTTTTCGATCTGTTTGAAAGTTGATTTCTTCATGGTATTTCCTCGTAATTACGTGGTCAATTTTGTTTGTATTTAAGTCACATAATTAAGACTGCTTTAAAAGCAACATTAAAGCTCTGGATCCACATACAAGAACAAAAATGTGATTGTGAGTTTATGGCAGTTTGAGAGGATATTTCTTTTGACTTTAAGTTTTATACTCTTATAAATCCAAACGTCAACGTTCTTTTTAGTCTTCAGCCTCTTGCTTGTCCGTACCTTTATTTAACTTGACCTTCATCCTCAGTGATTACTGAAGTTAAAAGCACATGAAGGCCTACTCAACTGCTCTCACAGTGGATGAAAACACCAAATGAGGTTCAGACAACTTTCAACACATTCAACAGCGGATTCCTAAATCTTCATTGTTGGGGTGTTTTTCAAGGCTTAACCTAATGTGAAATAATGAAAGGGGAACTATTATGACATTGGGTGTTTGAAACGGGACCATATGTCATGAATCTATATTGCAAAATAAATCAAACACACAGATGGCTGTCAAGTGCAAACAAACACATCCAGCTTGTGTTTTGGTGTAAGCCAGCTGGCCAGCTTGGCAGAATCATGCAGACACACACACACAAATACATTTTACTGTTTAGATATATGTTTGGTTTTTTTGTTTCATCTTTGTGTGTTACAGCCAAAAAGACAACACAACCTCACTTGCAAATTATTATTCTCTCCACTGCGGAGAGAATAATAATTTGAGCCTTTTCAACATTTTTATTTCTCCTTTAGCTGCACACTGTTTGGTCTGTTCGATTTTTTTTTTTTATTGGGCTGAATAACACAGATCATCTGAACACACTTGAAATTCGATTCAACAGCGCCACTAAGTACAAAGCCCCTGAGAAGCACCATGGGATGCAGCAAAGTTCTGGGTTGTGTTGTGGACAACGCGCTACCTCTTTTGTCTTTGTTAAATTGGTACTGAACATGTGTAAGATGTGTTGGAAAAAAAACCAACTCTTCCCATTTCTCTAAATCTTTCTTCACTGTATCCCTCGTCTGAATCTTTTCTGTGGAAAATAAAGTGTTTCTGCAGCGTGTAGTTAAGCACACTGTTTCATAGTTTCATAGTGTCCTCTCTCTGTATTTATCTTATTACAGAAACTTAACTGGTTATTTAAATCATTTTAACTTTTCACAAGCATACTCTCTGATCCCCTGTGGCAGAGCCTGGTGCTCCTCTGCTTAAGAGATGACAGCCCCTGTGCTGGACCACCAGAACAAAGCAGAGGTGTGTGTGCACTTGTGTGTACGTGTGTGCAAACATGTTCTCTGCATGTGAGTGTGTGTGTGTGTGTGTGTGTGTCGGTGTGCAGCGCACTGGCAGGTCTGAGTGTAAAACTGTGCGTTAACGAGCTCAGGCTTCGTTAGAACACCGGTGCTGGGATTCTGCATGCCTAATTATCCTGACCCCTCACCCCAGGGTGACAGCCTATCACAGCGGAGGACAGCCACGGTGACCCCACCTGACCTCCCACTGTCTATTCCTTTTCACAACACTAGCATAGCGTTAACACAACCACCTCAGCTGACCCGCCGCTCTACATCTCTGTGTAAAGGAAGCATTTGTGGGCTCACACACTCTTTTGCTGCCTCAAATATAAAATGAATAAAGCAGATGTGGAAGAAGTGTGCAGAATTTTAGACACACTACAAATAAAGTCTTTTAGAAAATCAGATTTGATTTTGAAGTGGTTTATTGTTTTAGCTGATTAAGGTGGCTAGATAAGCAAAGGTGTGTCTCGGGAGGCATGATTTTTCATTGGGGTGGCCCAACCGGGGCAAGAAGCTCTGCAGGGCCAGCTTAAGTATGTGTCCCACATCTGAATTCACAATTTCTGTTATCAGTAAGCACACCTTGTGTTAATACTTAAAGACATCAAACTGATGTTTTGTTATTATTTTTTATTTAAAAGGCGACACAACAGAGAGGCAACAATGAACTTTATGATGAATTCACTTAGGTCTGCAAAGAAAATGAATGTCCCAACAAAAGAAAATGTGCAGAATTAAATGGACACACACACGACAGCCTGTTCTAACGCAGTCTAAAATGTTGTTTCCAACACAAGGCCCCCCACCAACAGTGTTGCTCTTGTTTGTCTTCTAACCCTTTTACGTGCACATATTATTTCCATTCACAACTCACTATACTACCACAAACTTTTGATGCCCACTTCAGATTGCAGACACCTCTCAGCTGCACTTGTTAAAACACATCATCTGTAAAGACCTGCAAAAAGACTTGATGTAGACAAAACTAGCTTGTGAACTATATACAGAATTATTTACATTGATGCTTAAACTCTTGATGTGCATCTTCCCTGGTTTAAATAATAATAATAATAATAATAATAATAATTTTAAAAACTGAAACAATTAGAACACAGACAGTACAGGGTACCGTTCAAAACATTAATTCTGCATTGACAGTGATCAAAGTCTGTCACACACACAGTGTATGAATATACAGTACATGCTTCTCCAACTAAATGTTTCCTGTTTTTTGTTCAGATGTATGTCCAAACTAGATATTAAAGATTGTTAAAAAGTAAAAGAAATGAAACAGAGAATTATTAATAATGTTTTCAAGGGCAAACAATGTAGAACGAGAGGGATCACAGATCATGTGCTGAATTGCTGACTGCAAATCCCTGCAGCACTTTATAGTTCTTGCGCATGAAGAAGTAGGCAATGTGTCTCAGGCGATATCTTTAAGCGATCTGATATTATCACTCGTTATTTTTTTACTGCTCCATCTATTTCCGGCGCGAGTGTTTTCTCTCATTGATTGCAAAAAGAATATATTCTACATTTTAATGCAGTATGTCTGCCTTCCTCTTCCCCCTTCACTTGACCCCATCTGGCCTAATCAACACTGCTGTGAAAAAGGCCCTGTAGCAACACACTCTAAGAAATACACACACACACAGACACACACACACCTTGTGTGAATTGATTGGCTGGTCCAGTCGCTGGCAGTTAAGAGGCCTCCAATTAAAGCGAGCAATTATAAGAGTCTGAATGAGTGTGGGGGAGGGGCGCACTCTCCCTCTCTCTCTCTCCTCTCTCTCTCTGCGAGGCCCGATCATGTTCAAGTGATAACAGAGCTGTTGACCTTTGCTACACTGTGAGTACCACGCTGAGAGAGCTGACCCCACACCAGTCCTCCATGTTAATACACAGTGGCACAAGGCAACACACAAACACAAACGCCTACATAAAGGCAGACACGCACACACACACAGGCACACACGCACACACACACACACACACACACACACACACACACACACACACACACACACACAAACACACACACCATCTGGATAGAGATGGAAGTAGCAGAGAATAGAAAATGAAGTATAGGACTATCATTATAATATAAGAATGTAAAGGTGAATACTTTGGGCCTAAAAAAAAACCCCTTTTCAATATTTTCAGAAAAGGTCAGGGTATTCAACAAGAAGCTTCATTAGTCCCAGAGTCAAGTATACATCTTTTTTGCAGTATTTGCAACAGGTGTTGTAGCGATGGAAGTGGGTTAGCTAATTAGTTCAGATATAAGTTATTCTACCTGAGCATAAAAGCCTTCTCATTTTTCCAAGCAATATTGGCGATGCTTATGGAAAATGGAGAGCGGTTAGAACACGGAAAGGGTTCAAGATCAATACAGAGCACTGAAGCTTCTGTGTCCAGGTCATGGCAACCCATCAATTCTGGGGGTGGGCGGGAGCAAGCTCTCTTCAATGTTTTGGATTTGGACAGTACTAGTATCTATTTGAAACACTACTGTATGTGTCAAAGTTACATCTTGGTACTTTAAAGGGGCCTTCTTCAATGTTAATTACACTCGTAAACTCTCATTCAGACAAATCGACATCTATGGTACACATTAATGACCTTATTAATAAGATAATTAGCAAACACTGTCCTCTTACATTTCCATTAGACAAAGAGCAAATGTGACATTGATTTTTGGGTCACCTGATGAAAATATTCTATTACTTACTCTACTTCTACCTCCTTTCACTTAATAATTCTCTTTAGGTGCTGATTCAGCTTCACCTGTTGGCTGCTAACCTTGTTAAATGCTGTGTATGGTCAGCTAAAGCTAACCATTCAATACAACAGAAAAGAAGTTTAACAAAGTGTCATACCATTTTTTTTTTGCTAATCATAAAATGTATTAAGTCTTCTTATAACACCATGCTAGAACAACTTGGTGTCGACAACCATATAGCCGAATGCATTTTTTCCCCCGCATGTCAGTTAGCCAGATAATATGATCAACCCTACTGGGATGCTAATGTTGTTTAGCCGCTAAACCAAAATAACATTGAAACACCACAGTTGGATGCTGTTTTTTTTTGCCCGTTAGCTATGGTGTAGTAGTGAATGGCACAGTAACATCCATTATTCAGAGGCTGAGATGGCAATTATGGCTCAGAGTACAACTGACATTAATATTTAATATATAGGACTAACACAGACCTGAAGAGAGAGACAGGACAGACCGAGAGAGGGAGTGGATGGAGAAACAGTGGAAAGAGTACGCGTGAAGGAGGACAGAATAAAGAAAGAGGATTCCAGGAGTTTAGTCATGACTGCTCTCCTGTCATTTAAACAGTTACAATGCCAACAGGGCAAGGGTGACATCCGGGGGAATTCCAGCTTTGTGGGTGTGTGTGTGAAAAAGTGTCTAAGACAGAATGTCTGTGTCCGTTTTCATTCCCCAAATACCAAATACTCACTATTCTACCGAGCCAAGAATAACGATGCTGCCTTGGAGGAGAAAAAAAGAAAATCAACACACACACACACACGCAAACACACATACATTGAATCACGCAAACTCAGTGTTCTGGTGAGTGTTTGCTGACAGGTAGAGAAATTGCAGTCAGTTAGTGCAGACAAACTGAACAACAGATCAGTGTTTTTGCTGCTCCTGCCTCCTCTGTCTCCCTGCTTTCTTTAGATGTCTCATTTCACCTGCCTGCCAACTTTCTTGGCACGGTTTTCTGACAGAGTGATGATTTTCCACTATCTTTTATTCAGTGTGTGAAACTCCTCACTAATGCCTGTGAGCCCTACCAGGACTGCCACCGATCAGGTGGTGTTTGCAAGCTTTACAAAAGAACACAATGCAGCTCAGAGAGGACGCTTGTTTCAAAACAATGTGTAAATATGAGACCAGATATAAGATATCATATAAGACACTGTTAATAAATATAGATTAGAGCAATGATAGTATTAACCACAGCCAAACCACACAAGCTTTCCCCTAAAATCCATCAATGCAAAAAGCTAATCTGGCTCATGTGTGGAGTGTGAGTTTCCGCTCTGTCTGTTGATCAGTCAGAGATCAGCTTCCGGTTTCCTGTTTACACTAAGTGCTTGTTATTGTTTAATGTGATGACAGCAGATAGCAGAGCTCTATGAGAAGTCATAGAGGAGGAAAAACAAGAGTAGGAAATACTATCATGCCCTCTGTGTGGCTGTTATCAGAATAATAATGTGATAATCTATTGCTTCCGCAGGGGGAGACGCTTTTTATTTCTTTGTACGTGTCTTGTTAAAGAGCACAGAGATTGAAGCAACAAAAGTGCAAGAAAAGGGAGGGGGCAAAAATATTTTATTAGAATTTATGTCACAAACAATAATAAATTGACATGTTCCTTTCAGTAAACGTGTGCCTGATCTGTATTCTTTACCTCCCCGCCCATATGAATTACATTTTATTAAAAGTGTTACTCTTTGAATGAAGCGACCAACCAGGGTTCATTCGATGTAACCAGTCAATGAAAGCATCTTAGCATAAACTTGCCTCATATAACTCCTACATGACTTGCTGTCGACTTTATGATTTACCATTTCAGCTTTACAAACTTAGCGTGGTAGCAATTATTGTATGAACTAAGTACAAAAATACCTCAAAGGGAAAATTCTGAAACAATATTTATACTGAGATGCAAAAATTGATTGATGGGTGTTTCCATTTGTATCTCCAGACTGTATTTTTACTCAGTCGTTTGTACCTGTCTTTGCCTGTGCTTGAGACTCACCAGAACTAAAATTGTATGAAACTACTTTTGAACTTATACAGACCTGGGAAGACGTCCACATGCACACACCTAGCACCAGGGATGAGTAAAACTAAAGGTAAGAGGAATACTAGAGCGCAGAAGAGGAGTTGAGAGAATTAGAATCGAGACGCATATGGGAGAAAGTGCAAGAAAAGGGAGGGGGCGAGTGGTCGGGGAGTGAAATGGAGTGCAAAAGAAAGAAAAAAGGCAGCGGAGTAGGGAGGGAGGAAGGGAGGGGATGCATGGGAGAGAGAAAGAGAGTTATGCGAAGGAACAAGACTTAAGAGAATTGAGCCGAGCTGAGCCGAGTTATTTTACATAATGATGGTTGATATGCGCAGAGGTAATTGATAGCTGAGCTGCAGCCCCAAAAAAAAACACCCAGCTAGCTGTCAATCACAGCTCATCTCCCAGGAGATATGCTAATGATGATGATGATGAGGGCTTAGCTTCATATTGCTATCATTACTATTAATGCTGTCATTGTTGTCATCTGTGCATATTTAAATGACAGAGCGGGCCGCGGCAGTGATAGCCAGCCTGTATGATGTCTATGCTGGCTTGTTCTACCTGCCAGACCTGAGATTAAATGAGTGTTAATAACCTGCAGAGTGTACATGTTCAGCTCTGCTGTGGACCTGTTATAGAGCCATTACATCATGCTTACATGTAGTGGTGACACTGATGTCATCAGTATGTGACAGGGAGCACAGAGTGACACGCAGTCAATATTATGGGAGACATGTTGCCACTGGATGTGTGCGAAAATTAGCAATACAGACAAAGTTCTTCGATTATGGGTTAATAATATTATTTTATGTGAAAATGCTAACACACTAATGAACAGGGATTAAACATTGAAGAGCAGCATTTATTTAAAATATTATCCCAAATGTATTTTTCTGATGAAGGACACCCTATGGAGTCTGATATTTATCGCCTATGTATATTTAGTTTAAAAGTCAATGATAATAAAGTCAATAAATACCATACTTATCACTACCACCTTTTACAACTGGGGCTGTTTTGATCTTAGCGATCAAAAACAATATAGACAGGTTGTAGAAATGTTGAAAAAAAAAACTGTCATGGATAATTATACCAAGTAATCAAATCATTCATCATTTTTGTTTTCCCACTAATCTGGCATTGGAACTGTTTTTGCTGAATCATCAGATATCTTACTGGTGATGTTGCTGCTCTATTACATATCAGCAGTAAACATGCTGATAATAATGCTATTTTCAGGGATAATAATGATGGCCAAAACTATGAATTCATTATAAGTTCGTTTTTTAATTCTATAAAAAAACATTAAGCCCTGAGTTATTTTAGGTCTTTTAGTTTTGTGTTTTTAGGCTGTCTAGAATTCTTGCAAAATGTAAACGGATACAAAAATTGTTCATTGTTCTAAAGTGAGTGGCTTAATGCTGAACCCATATATTCACTGTCAGCATTACTCATATTGTTACACGTTTTGATCCTTGACATAAGATTAACCAGGACTGCACTGTGATGCCAATTTGAGGCAATCATTCGATAATAATAAAACATGATTACCTTCAACACAAATATTGTCCGAGGTCTCACTCACTGGGGGAGAGACAGGGGAGAAGAGAGTGAGGAGAGGAGGGAAAAGATGTGGGATGAGACAGACTTCAAGGGAGGGAGGAGGTTACTGTGGTGTGTATTTTAAAGGCTGAAGGCAAACTGTTGAATTATAGATGAGAGAGATTGATTTTGGTGGAGGAGGGGGAGAAAAAAAGGAGAGAGAGGAGGTGGAAGGAGGGACAGACAGAGGAGAGAGGGGAGAGGCAAAGAGGAGGGGGGGGGTGAAAGTGAAGGGTGAACAGCTAAAAGATCACTAGCTCTGGGCCAAACATGTTTGCGCACACACACGCGCACACACACAAGAATACACATCTTACTACAAATCGATCTAAGCTCAAACTCTCTCGCCTTTCACTTCTCGTTGCTCTCTCTCTCTCTCTCTCTCTCTCTCTCTCACACACACACATACACAGATACTGTACACACACAAGCACAGTTTATCACCACTGCAAACATACACACACATACATACTGTACACACGAATGCACACACACACACACACACACACACACACCTTTAGCCTCAACTGTCCTTGAAAATATGACACAAACTTGGTGATTCCTAAGTATCAAGGCATGAAGCCAGTGACCTGCAGTGGCAGATAAACTGAACTCGTGGGTCTTTCTATGTATGTAGTGTTGTGTATGTGTGTACTTGTGTGTGTACCTTTGTCATTGGTCTTACTAATAATTCATGGCTGAATGGAGAGGAGAAAAGAAAGAGAAGAGAGGAAAGGCAGTGGTGAAGGAAGTGATATTGACAGGGACCTCTTCCTTCTCTCTTCTCCTGTCTCCTCCTCTCTCCATCAGTCAGTCACTCTGACACACACACACACACACACACACACACACACACACACACACACACACACACACACACACACACACACACACACACACACACACACACACACACACACACACACACACACACAGCTTCGCACCCACTGAGATCACAGGTGCTTCTCAGTTGTGATGATGCTGATTGGTGAAAGCATTTAAAGGCCTTTTACGTGTACATAAGTCATTCACTCCAATTTATTACCACTTGTTTGGTTTGCGTGTGTTTACATTTTTCTTACACTGATAACTTGTGGTCATGCAATGATAACTAACCTCATGTTGCTCGGGTTAAAAAGTTGTAGAACTGTAAAAGTTCTGCCTCATGTTTATCAATGGAGGCCGCTGACAACATCCTGTCTCATCCCAGCACTGTAATAAGTGACCTTCAATACCAAAACTACATACACTACACGTGTGCAGTATAAGTACTGATTTAAACAACAACAACAATTAAGCACAACAAGACGTGCACTCTCAGACCAGGTTGTCTATTAAAGTCTTTTTTGGCTTCTCATAGTCACGCATTAGGTAATGCTGGTTGGAGATCGCATAGTTGGGTATTTTATGGTGAAGGGTAGGAAAACATTATGGGGTGACAAAGCCCTTTACCTGACATCTTTGGATTAGACTGACACAATATAAAGTTTAAAATGTGGTGTTTATTTAAGATGCAGTATTCATCTGTATTCATTGGTAGAAAATGCTCAAAACACTGTATCTATTCTGATTCAAAGAGGTATCTTATTTATCCACAACATCCTGCTCTCTCGGGTTTTTCCTTAAACATTTACAAATCCTCTCAGCTTGCCTCCTGATCTTTCTTCCCTGGAAACATCAAGCAGTTAGAAACGCCTCACGCTAAGAGTTCCACTTTTGGAGGATTGCCACCTAAAGGTTAATTTATGACCTTAACGTGAAGAGTTAATGAGTCAGAGGGAGGGAAAAGAAAATGAGGTGAGGAAAAGAGGAGAAGGTGAGGGAGATCCATGGGGCAGGTTCCAGGATTTAACTCCTGCTACGTTTGTCAAACAAATTAAACGCTGTCAAGGTTCCTCACCTGTGCACAAGAAGACGCACACAAACACACACACACACACACACTCACATAAACTGCCCGCCGCGTGGCACACATATGGCTCACCCAGGCCAAATAAGGAAATATGCATGAATTACCATAACTAATGTAAGAAGCACTCCATTTAATATGCTAATTCACTGAAATATTACTGAGCGCCGTCTGTTGTAAATGAATAAATTTGAATTGCAATTAGAATAATCCTTTATAATTAATGAAAACTGTCAATTTTGGTTCAGAAGTAATTTGATTAACGGGTTGATGGGGCACCAATTAAGTGGAGGATGAGGAGGAGGAGAGAGGAGGATGAAGAGAAGAAAGATGACAAGCCCTTTAGATAATCTGCTCCTTTTCATGGTTAATGAGAGATTAGGCTGAAGTGATGTAATGTTCCTTTAAAGACTTCTTTTCTTACCTTTGTGGATATCACAGCAGCGGCAGGAGAACAGAAAGGAATATAAAAAAAGGGGGGAAAGCAAGAAGACATCATTAGCAGGTGGATATAAATCTCCAGATCAACAACTTTATTATTATTTTTTTTTATTAACATGTGTAGTTCGTGCTGAAGGGAAAACATTTTTTTTCTCAGAACAAAAAAAAAATGTTTTTTTTATGCAAGCTTTTTTTCTGTGTTTTTCATACAGCAGGCCCAGTAATGGTGTCATTGGTTTTCTCATTCACAAGTACCTCCTACCACTAATTAACCACATCCATGTTGCTGTTATTAGCTAATTACAAGGCCGGACACATGCCCAGCTAATTAAAGCTATTAAATGTGTGTGTGTATGTGTGTGTAGGAAAGGGTGTGTATTATGGCATGTGAGGAGTTAATGTTTTAATGACAGAGTGTAACATGGACCTGCATTGCAACAGAGCATGCAGTAAACATGCCCACGCCCCCCTACACACACAGACACACACACACACACGCACTCTCACACACACATACACATACTCTCTCTCTCTCTCTCTTAATACAAAAACACAAGCGCTCCCTCTAGTCCCAAATCAATAGCCAAGGTCATTACACGTGCAGCTGAATCGTATGTTTCACTAAAGTTGCCGCGTGTTAATAATATTTCAACAGAGTTGCAGGAAAAAGCTTCTAATTTAGCTCTTTTAGTCAACACCTTCATCCATCATGGTGGGAGCACAAAAGACCCCCCTGACTCTCCGCTGTTTTCCCTTTCCCCCCTCATCGTCTCTTTCCCTTGCCCTCTTTATCTCGTTTCCTCGCCGCACCTCATCCCCTCCTGCTATTCATTTTTGCTCATTTTGTCTCCCCTCCTCTCCTGATCCTCTTTTCTTTTTCTTCTTCTTCTCCTCCTCCTCCTCTCAAACACATTTCTTTTTCCTCTCATTAGAAGAGCTTTTCTTCATTTGCGTGCTCTAATCCTTATTTTAAACATCTGAATATTCATGGCCTTGTTTTGTTTTGAATATTCAAGAACCAATTAACATGCAGTTGATGAATCATTGATGCTCATTATTTTCTACCTTTTATGATTTAATGATTACCATCCATAAATCTGAACAAAACAAAGCAGCTCGTTTTTCTCTCACTATTTTTAAAACAAGTGTATGTGGTAGTTTGTGTGAATGTGTGTGAAAGTGTGTGTGTGTGTGTGTGTGTGTGTGTGTGTGTGTGTGTGTGTGTGTGTTTATGCGACATGCTGACAGACTATTTAACACAACAGCTCAGGAACTCTCGCTTTCATCTGCCAACAGTCTATCCTCCTGCCACCAAACTAAGGTGTGTGTGAGTGTGAGTGAGTAAGTATGTGTGTGTGTGAGTGTGTGTGTGTGTGTGTGAGTGTGTGTGTGTGTGTGTGTGTGAGTGTGTGTGTGTCGAGGCTCATGAATAAATGAACTTGTTAAAGAGAGATGAAGGGAAAGAAGGAGACAGGTTCTGCTGTCCTGTTCAAAACTACCTGATGTGGCACGCCGCTTAACATGCAGTTACAAACACATACTACACACAAAGATACACACCTGTTCACATACACAACAATGAGAACCAGTGAGCTGCAACACCAATGATTGAAGAATTATCTTGACAAAAAATTGAAAAAAGGGAAAAAAGAGTACGAGAAAAACTGAGAGGGAGAGAGAGAGAGAGAGAGAGAGAGAGAGAGAGAGAGAGTCGTCATGTTGTCCCCTCTATAGTCTTATGAATATATCTGCCTTCATGACAGGCATCATTCCTTTTAATCAGTGTTGCCGATGTGATCAAAGAAATAGTTCCTCTGCTCAAAGAGACAGCAAGAGACAGAGTACAATGGGAGACTCCTCACTGTGTGTGCGTGTTAGCATCAGCGTGTTTGTACGTAAGAGAGACAGAAAGAAGAGAGAGTGAAAGCAGACTCGACTACTACCTGAACAACAGCAGAGCAGTCATGTCTACACGCTGTCACATAAGCAAGGTCTTGCAATCCAATCCGGATTACACCACCTTCCCCAAGTGATCTGTCTCTCTCTCACACACACACACACATACACACACACACACACACATGCACACACCCAAATGCATTCATGACAATTGTCAAACACTCACCTCCCAACTGGGGTGTAGGTAATTAACCAGACAAAACAACTCACAACACCTCATAGATCAAGAACACAGAAGAAGAAAAAGCAGAAGGAAGACACACGACAAAAACAGAAAAAAGAAAACAAGAAGAAAAGCGACGCTCTGACTACAAAACAAAGCCAGAACTCCGACACAAGGAGCTCCACTCAGGAGGAGAACAGAGGTGTTATGGGTAATGATGAAAATAGAAGCAAATCTGCACTCCACCACTCATCTCTGCTCACTTTGTGTTTAATTTGTCTTCACAGCTCAGGAAGGAGACAAGTTTTCACAAGACAGACTGTATTACCTGTCATCTGTCAATAAAAAGTGCTACATCATAACCAACAAGTCGTGTTTTTTTTTAAATAATTTTAATCCTCACTCATTCTGGTAGTGTGAATGACATCTTTCTATGTTCTGAAATAGGTTGGATTCTTAAGGAATCATTTCACTGTTCTGAAGCACATAGCAGAAGAAGAAAGAGCGTTTTCAGCTAAATCAGAGATAAAACTTCGGCATCAAATGACGGGGAAGATATTGAGAAAATATGCTACTTATTGATGAAAGAAAAGTTTATATATTAGATCAATTGTCCTATTCTTTGGCAGTGGTGTTCTGGTTCGAAATGTGATAACAATAACTGTACAAATGGTTTGACTTAGAAGCTTGTGGACGTTTCATCCCCTAGAAAACAAAGCTTCACAATATTTTTTCAATCATTTGAAAAAGTCTCCTATATTAGTGACTTAGTTCAATGTTAGTCTCAAGTAGGACTTTGTTATGACCGGATGACTTATGAAATAAGAGACGTGTTGGTGTAAAGATACTGGTAAAGGTATAGTCATTTTCACTAACATCCTTTTTTTATGTAAAGATAATCATGGGATGTTATGAATTAAATATTCAATGTAGATGGAAAGATTAGTTGGTCGACCATAAGTAACTTTCATGGTGTTTTTCCCCTTTAATAATCTCACTTTACTTGTGGCAGTGGTTACAGCGGTTATAAAATTACACTGGAAAAGCATATCTACTTTGTCATGGTCTCATTTATTTAAAGGTCCCATATTGTGCCTTTTTGTGATGTCACAAAACCATTTTCAACAAGGGGGGCGAGGGATCCGAGCGTTTCATGCGGCTATTGCTACTGCTAACAGGAGGATGTAGGGGAAGCCGCATTTCACAGACTTTGACTTTTTGCACATAGATGTGCCTAAACACTCACAAGACACCTGAAAAACACTGAAGAGCATATAAAACAAAAAAACAAAAAAGCTTTATATGGGTCCTTTAAGTAATATCGAGAGTTCAGTATTAAACACAAAGAGTACTCAGGAGCTTTATAACGACAACCTAGCCATAATAGAGACTGGGGAAACTTCATCACAAATGTTACATCAAAACATCACCTTTACAGTTAGGAAAGGTGTCATTTGTTTACACAGAGATAGAGAACATTTAGCTGCAGACAAAGGCTAATTCGTGACTGTTCACTACCTTATATAAATATTGTATCAGAAATGGGGATGCCTTCTTGTCTCTTTGTCTGCTTGAAAACCAAAGACAAAGGCCAAATGACTGCATTGTGTTGGGATGCACGAAACAAGCTTTGAGGTGATTTTAATGAAGGTACCAAGTGTTAAACCACTGGCTGTTCAGTGGGAACAAAATAAAGCTATCGGTAAGAAGACGGGTTACAGCAGACCAACAATAAAAAGTGTATCCATGTTCTTTCTTAGGTCTCATTAATTTATGGTAAAAAAAAATAAAAAAATCAGTATCCTTACCCCAATCAGAGCGCATGATATATTGGGGCAAGTAAACTCTAAGTATTCTTTTGATGTTTAAATGTTTGGTATCTCTGAATGTGATATGATCTATCTATGGTTATGTTTGTTCAAACTATGAAAAAGAAGAAGCCATATGAAAATATTCAATGACACATTTTTGTTCTTTGTTGTTGTTTTTTTTGTTTGTTTAAAAGCTTTGATCTTCTTGGGGATTAAAAATACACAAAGACATTGCATGAAACACAATATTTAAAAATGAGTCCTAATTGATGGATGTAATAATCAGAGAAAATACACTTTACACACAGATGACGTTTTGACCGGGAGCAAAATCCAGTCTGTCTACCAGCATTCTAAAAAAAAAAAAAGAAATGTATAATTTAATCATATCACTTTCTTCTGTTACATGTCAAAATATTCTCCCATAAATAGGCCTATGGTTAAAGAAAAGATCAAACATATTGACTTTGTTTTGATTTGCTCTTTCTCTCCATCTGTTTTTCCTCCGTTTTTATTCCCAATCAATTAGACAAAGAAAAACAATTCATAATTTAAAATCATCACCAAATTTAATTAGAGCCTTTGTTCAATTAACAGTTCCTCCCTCCCTTCGTTTTCTGTCATGGTTGGATGTTATCATGAAGACAAATAATAGATATGTGTGAGCGTTTGTGCGTGTGTGTGTGTGTGCATATGACTGACACCCTGAGTGTTGCCAGTGGTACTTCCTGTTATTTGGAGTCTCGCAGTGTAAAAGAATGGCATCATGTAAAGCACTAATTAGCTCCCACTCAGACAAACAGGGACTCTGTGTGCATACAGTATTTTTTTTTATCCCTCTCTGTTTAATCTCCCTGTTGTTTCCTATTTGTTCAGCTCATTACGTGATCAAAGCCATTAACATGTTTATGGAGCGGCTCTTTCATGTTGCAATAAAACACACTGTAGCAACCAAGAGAGTCATAAGGCGATGAAATATAAATGTAGAGGCCCGAAAGACAAGAAGAAAGTGTGTGTGTGTGTGTGTGTGTGTGTGTGTGTGTGTGTGTGTGTGTGTACTTGTGTGTGAATGTGAATAAATCAGTTGCAATGAAATGAAACTCAAAGCTATAGGATGAGGAGGACAGAAGGCACCCCCAACATGCACATGCGCGCACACACACAGACAGACAGACAGACACACACACACACACACATACACACACACGTACACATACATACACATATGGAAATACATACACAGAGGCAGTAACTGTTAAATAATTCAGCAAACACAAATACACATTGGAGGCAAGGTGAGGCTAAAAGAGTAGCTAAGCTAACGGCATGCTGAGTGGTGTGCAATGTCAACAACCAATCAGGTTGGAGCGTGGTGACCAGAGAAGAAGACGTGACCCCCCGTGACCCCAAACTGTAATATTTTCTAAACAGGAGTGAGAAGAGTGTTTGTGTATGTGACTGTGACCGTGTGTCTGTGTCTGTGTGTCTGTGTGTGTGTGTGTGTGTGTGTGTGTGTGTGTGTGCGTGTGTGTGTCTGCACCCTGAAGCTATTTAAATGCGGTGATGAATTCGTATTTATTCACACAGAAAAGGAGTGAATGTGGAGACCCTAAGGGAGAGGTTCAAAACAATACGGAGGGAGAAGGAGGGCGAGAGAGACAAATATAAACACAGGAAAGAAAGAGAGGAACAAATCTTAGAATGAAGAAGAGAAAAGAGAGAGGAGGAAGAAGAAGAAAGAGGTAAAACTGCATTAAGATCATGTTGGAGAAAGAGGTTAGAGGGGCGTAAAAAGACCCTCTTTTACAATCCTTAGAGGCACACACACTTTACAAACACACACACGCTTTACAAACTTACACACACACCCTCCACATCCATATATGTGTGGCCTCATGCAATATTAAATAGCCAGTATGTGTGGGTATAAAGAGTGGTGGGGCCTGGATGCAGTGAATTATATATTGTTATTGATTTGCACACACATGGACACACACAGACACACACTTTATTAGATCAAAGCTAACAGCTAAGACACAGAAAACAGCACAGTCTTTTAGCACGTGTGGGGAAAACGATGTGCTCAGAAAGACTCTGAGCACAAAGTAGAAGGAAATTAAAGGTACAGTAAAGCCTTTATTTCAGAGCTGTAACTGCTCGATAATAAGCAGGGTGTCTTCAGACATTTGGGAATAAACTCTGCAGAAACAGCTGTTTTGGGCTCTGAAACAGACTGCTAGTCATTTCCACTCCATAAATCTTCCATTATTATGTAATAAGACGGATTCAAATGGAATAATGTAGGGTGTGTTGCTCATAGTTTTTATCGTTCAATGGATAATCAACCACTTTGTAAAAGCATCAACACAGATTTTGCAGCAAAAACATAAAGGTTTTTTTTTTTCTCCCCTCACTAAAAAAATCAGACCTTCAAGGTGATCAACTGGTTGGATAATAAAAAAAGTGACACACCTGGCTGTTAAAACAAAGTACTTCTTTGAGATGGTGGAGACCAAAGTAGAGCTATACTTAGTTCGTTAGTTTTGGAGAAACAGTTTCCAGACACAAGCACAATAATTAGACTAGACTGTGTTTTTCACTTCAATAAATGAACAATTGTTTGTACTTTTTATCATTACCTGGACTTAAAGGTTGTAACTATTCCTCCTTGTGGTATACAACAGCTAAAGTAGCCAATGTATATCCCATTTGTCTTTTGATTGGGTTTAAGGGAACTGTTTTGTAAAACCACACTTAAATATCTCGAATTCCTCTGTTTTTTTTGCCCTCTGTGAGTTTGTGATTGGTCAAATCCATTTACACTTTGATATTGATATATTTGAGATATTTCATGAAGACAGCTTTAGCCTTGAGTGGAGAAGGGGGGTTAGGTTTATACTCAGTCCTCACATGTTATACAAAGTCTGAGACCCAGTCAAGTTCAATCATTAACATCTAATAAATAATATAAATCCTAAAGCAGGCCAAACAAACTTAAGAAAAGGAGCACAAGACTAAACCACAACAAAAAGCCTTTACACTTGAAATGAGCCTTTTGTCTTGAAATGATTGTTTTTTCCCTCGTCTTCTCCACATTTAATAAGGTTGATGGACACTCATCTACTGCACCATGCCTGCTAAATCATGCTCACGTATATGCATTCTCCAAAATGACATACATTTCTCTTTAAAATGCTTCCCTCTGAATATTTTCTTTTCCTAATAGGCTCAATATTTGGAAACTGAGTAAGCATCCAAGGATGGAGTCAAGCTAGAGCGATATGTTCACGTATATCACGCACCTCCCTCCACTTTCTATCTTCCATGCACTCCCCCCCCCCCCCCCCCCCCCCCCCCCACACACACACACACACACACTGCTCCCATTATCTGGCATTTTAATGCATCTATAGTCATGCTAATGGTCCTCAGAATTCAAAATAATTTCTTCTTTGTCCTGCTCTGCCACTCAGCACTGATAGAGGAGTGGTATCTCTCTTCCTTCTCCTCTCCCTCACTGTGACAGAAGCTGGTTTTGACAGAGTCCTGTCAGTCTGTCTTTCTATCACCCTTATTCTGTGTGTCAGATTAAGGAAGGTAAAGGGTCGAGAGTGCTGACAGCGCATGTAGAGGGGAGGACGAGAGAAGAGAAGAGCATGCGTTTTACATTATGAGTGCTTCCAACCTCTCTATTCACGCTGCTCGACCTTTCCATAAGTAGGTAATAGAGAGGAGAATGTCCTTTACTATAAAGGCTGGATGTTAAGTCACGCTCCACTTTGCCCCAGAGAGAGACGAGAGCACCTGGTGTCAACCCCGACACAGTCTGGGGTGAGAGGAGCAGAGGCTGGGGAGGTGAATGGAAGCTCTTCGTGTGTGTGTGTGTGTGTGTGTGTGTGTGCGTGTGGGTCAGGGTCAGGGACATATGGTGGACGGATATTACGAAGGGGGGTAGGCAAAGGAAATGTATGTATGGGTGTGTGTGTGAAGGGAGATGAACAATATTGGTCTGACAAGGCAGGTCATTGTAGAGAAAACATAAAACATAATCATCCATTAAAATGCAGCTTCACACCCTCCATCACGTCTACGGAGGAGCTGCTGCCATAAATGTTCTGTTTGTGTGTGTGTGTGTGTGTGTGTGTGTGTGTAGGTGTGTGTGTGTGTGTGTGTGTTTGAGAGTGTATATAAAACAGACATTCACTCAGCAATAACAGATTTGGATCTAACAAAGTCGAGCCCAGAAGATGTGTTTGAGGTTTGTGGTTGATCAGTATATGTGTTTAAATCTGCATCTGTATTTCTTAAACTGGTTAAACTGGTCTGGACTCTACAACAAAGGCATGACAATATGAGAGATGAATATTATTTTATTTTAACAGACAAAAACTGGTTTACTAAAGATTTTCAACCTCACTTATTAGTTGTTTTTTTTTGCTTATTGTTTCTTGCTCTAACAGAGACAGGTTCAGTAGTCTGTTTAACATGTAAATACAGGCTGTGTTCCATCCTTCAGTTAATGCCTTACATTTTAAATGCATATACCACATTTTCTTACAAAAACGGCATAAGTAGCCCCAGGTTAAAGCAATTGGAGACACAATGCGATGTTGAAACCAGGAGAGTTGATGTGGAAAAACTTTGATTTCTTTCAGTGAGCTTTGTTTTAACTGTAGAAATCTCAACCATCTGGATGTGGATTTTCTTTTAGGGCAACAATTCCAGGTTGGACCTCGTTCTGATAGAAATTCGAACAGCGTCTTTGCTCATGTTTATGACAGTATGTCTACAGCTGATGTTGAATTTTCTTCTTTTCTTTGGATTTTCACTTGATTTTGAAGTTTTATCTCCTGCAGAAATGTTTCTTTCTTTTCTGGAGTTTCAGCATAAACAAACGCCTCAACTCAGCCAAAAACAGCTAACAGCTAACTAATGATGGACGCCACTTGTGCTTCTTCTGCGAGTGTCGACTTGACGCTCAGTTCACCAGACCAAAGCATATAAGTCTTTAATCATTGGCCCAACTTCAAACACTTTAAACATACATGACAACTGAAAAGCTTTGAGATAATAACTTTAACAAGTGGGCAAACTGATTAACACCGGGCGTAGCTCTTCTATGTCCCGAGAGATTAACGTTGTATTCCTCTACAAACAGACAATACAAACAACAGCGTCAATTTGGCACAAAAGCATTTAATGCCAATCAGTGAGGCCGAGTCTGTATTTCAAACTCGCAGGCTTGATGTCGTCACGATCATCTGTGGGACCCTCAAAGGCGTAACTCCACTCAACTCTTGCAGTGACACCATGGTATGCTGTAAATCTCCTCTGATTGTAACTGAGCCTCAAACGCTCCGAGTAACGAACTCCAGCCATGCACTTCAGAATGGCTGGCAGCAAGCTTACATGTTTGTCATGTAAAAAGTATTCACCCTCCACTTAGCCAAGAACACAACCCAAACAATAGACATCTAACTAACAATGTACCATTATCCAGAGCATGATGGGAGGAGTGTGTGTGTGTGTGTGTGTGTGTGAGACAGAGAGAGAGAGAGAGAGAGAGAGAGCGACAGAGCGAGCAGCTATAAGAGAAAGAATAAAGGCAGAGAGATGATAGGGAGGATTGCAGAGAGACCAAACTGTTATTTAAACCAGGCGGCCACGAAAAACATCACAATAAATAACTCGGCTGTTTGGTCTCCACCTCCGACGCTGGGGGAGTGACGGAGCGCAACACGCGCCAGAGAGGGAGAGAGAGACGAAGGGCGAGTTAAAGGGATTGGGGAGGGATGGAGAGAGAGAGAGAGAGAGATAAAAACACATTACAAGATCGCTCTGCGTTATCAGACTTAAAAGGAGCATCCAGGATTGTCTCTCCTCTTGACTAATGAAAGGAGCAGCTTCACAGTCAAGTACTAGGACACATGCCTGCCTGCAAAATACACACAGACACACACACACACACACACAGACAGACACACACACGCAAAATGCACAAACACTCACACTGTTAGACTTCAAAAAGCAGACAAACACTCTCCAACAAAATCACATGACGGAAAAGATTGAATGCAGTTTTTGTCGGCGTCCACGTGTCACGTTCACCTCAAATTCACGCCTCCTCCTGCGACGCGTACACACACACTACCATGAAAAGACTATTAGTCTTAGAATCCAACCATGCACACTGCTAACTCACAAACAAAACAAAAAAAAAAGATTTCATTTGCGTGTTTAGCACCAATATGTTTGTTCACTTTCACCTCAAACTCACTCCTTTCTGTTTTGGCAACACATGCGCACACACACACACACACACACACACACACACGCCTATAAAACACAAACACACAGACACGTGCACAGAAGCCCTTTCCTCATCCTCAGCAGAAACACCGTCACAGCGAGGGCACCTCTTACAGCACAAGGCACCAACTTGCCAGCCAAGGCCGTTGATGAGAGGAAAATAGTGCTAATGCAGCAAGGAAGCTGTTCTTTCCCAATTAAGCCAATAAAACACATGCTTCCCACCCTCCTGTTACTGCCTAATAAGCCATAAACACAGCTGAACATTTAGAATTCTAGATAGTCCATAAAAAAGCACTTCCCATGTGTGCAGGGGTGAGGCGTGAGTAGAGGGTGAGGGAAGGCGTGGAGAGAAATCGCTTTTTCTACTAAAAGAAATATTTAGTACCTCGCTGAATTAATGTGTAGGAGTGGGAGATGGGGGGCAGAGAAAAAGAGAGATGGAGGGAGGCAGAGGGAGGAGGAGGAGGAGGAGGAGGGCCGCTGTGGATAGACTGAAGAAAATGAAGAAGAATCTGCCCTCTTGTCCTCTTCCTCGTTCATCCTGTGTTCAGGAGAGACTGAGGGTGCTGAACTCCCCATTGAGACCAGATGAACACCTCGACAATGTACGCACACACACGCACACACGCACACACGCACACACGCACACACAAGCCAACGAGTGCTAGTTCATATGCAGATTTCTGAAGACTAACAGAATGGAAATGGTTGGAACAGCAGGGATAAGGATGCAGGGGAGGGAGTCAAAGAATTTGCAGGGAAGAAGGGAGAAGCGCTTTTCACACTTGCACTGCACTTCTGCAATGTTCCTAAATTTTCAGGACGAGATGCATGTGTGAACACATACAGTCTAACCCCCCCCCCCCCCCCCCCCCCCTTTCTGCAAGAGGTCGGGGTGAGACCATGTGTGGTGTGGTAGGTTGATGATGTGTCAGCTGTAACCTATGTGGGCTTTTCAGACATTTTCTTTTCCACTATTTTCTGAACACTGTGAATATTCAAATACATGCCGCATTGACAAAGTCAGAAACTGTTTGTCCGTCACCTTGGATGTGTTGTAAATACTCCACTCCTGAGGGCTAAAGAGAGGGAGAAAACAAACCACAGGTAGAAGAGCTGGAACAGAAATAAGTGGAAGAGAAGAGAGAGTTAAGCATGGATGATAGGAAACAAAGATAAGTGGAAGGACAAATAAAAGGATAAAGGGATAGAGCAGCAAGGAGGTAAGAGCTGGAGTGGGGAATATGGCAAAGGAGAATCAGTTTTTGTCGGAGTTCAGCATCCTCCTGCATCATTTTTGGACCTCCTCACCAGGCGAGCCTGGCCTTTCTCCTCCTGGGGGAGAGGAGTCGTAAACGCAGCGTGGGATCACCATAAAACAGTTCCTTAAAAAACACATTTGCAATTTACTGACTAAATGCAGGAGCTCTGTGCCCGGAGGGAGAGAGAAACTTGGAAGGACGGAGCGAGAGGAGGGTGAAGGAGTAATAGACACTTGGGCAGAATTTATACATTTATTATCTACATCGGTAAAGTGAAGGAACGGCTGATGTCAGCAGGTTTTTACAACAGCGGCCTGAGGAAATGTATGCTTTTACTGGTTACTGAAAAGAATGATGAGATCGAAACATCGTGTTTGTAGCAGATGTATTGAACTCCTATCGTAATCGCAGGTTAAAAAACTAAATCAGTGCTTGTATAAAATTTTTCCAGAATGTATATTTTTCTTTTCATTCGTAGGATTTGAGTTGGATTGTCTGATTAAAAAAAATAAAAAAAATAAAAAAATCTTAAACAAAAACGTCTTTGCTTATGTGTCAATTTTTTTTGTTAGACAGCATCTTGTGTGTCCGCTCTGTTGTGTCCCTTCACTGTTTGCTGCTGCAGTGATACAGTTTTTCCTACAAGCAGCATTAAAATTTCATTTGGTCACAGAATGAAAGATTACAACCTCTACTATTCATGTGAAATGTATGAGGAGACTGCCTCTCGGCCTCACTGTGGGTGAACTGTACTCTTCAGATATACAAGTAAACACCGGCATATACTGTACTCACACAAACACAGGGGAGGAATGTAGAGCTGTGTGTGTGTGTGTGTGTGTGTCCTTCCTGCTATTGTCAGCTGGAGATTGATATCCCCTCTCTTTACTGACAGACGATTGTCGAGGCTTCCTGAACTAATTATAAAAAGCAACAACAGTAAGTCACTAACCCTGTCTGCTCTCGCCTGTGTGTTTGTCTGTCTGTCTCCCTGTGATGTTTATAATCGGACTTGCTTGTCTGCATATTTTTATTTGTTTATTTTCAGGAAAACTTTACCCATCTGTGATTTCATCTGCATCATTATTCAAGATAGTGAATCGAATCTAATTCTCAAAACAGGGAGTTGGGTTGTTTCTATTTTTCATTCGAAGGTCCAGACATTGCAGAACTGTTAAGATTAGTCTGGACTCAGGTCCTGGTGTCTGAATATCTATGAAGTCAGGAAATGTCAGTTTGTATTTACACATACACAAACACAAAAGGTACAAGAGTTAGATAATAAATCAACTCTGTAATAACAAGCCCGAGTTCTTTTTTGTCTGTGCCTGTGTGTTGCGTGAGTTTAACCATATTCTGGCGGCGTACTGGACAGGAAGTGGCAGCCATCCACTTCCTGATTGGATGGAAATCTCATCTGTGGGGCAAGCTGCCCAGGCTGGGTGTTACCACACATAAACACACACACACCACTGAACACAAAACGGAGCCCAAATTAATGGAAGAATAAACACACAAACACAGTGCAGACCACCACCCAGTCTATTTCAGTTTGTCATGTATTGTCACCTGAGCCTACAGTAAATACAAACGCTTTGTTCTTGGCCCAGCTCTGCTCAGGGGGGCTTTTTCTTTGTGTGTGTGTGTGTGTGTGTGTGTGTGTGTGTGTGTGTGTGTGTGTGTGTGTGTGTGTGTGTGTGTGTGTGTGTGTGTGTGTGTGTGTGTGTGTTTATGTGTGTATCCTATCCATAGACTTATAACAACAGTCCTATTAATAAATGCTATTCTTTCTGTGGGGTATCAAATGAAAGGCGCTCTTACACAAGGACAGTATGACATAAAGTTAACACGTCTCTAGACTCTCTCTCTCTCTCTCTCTCTCTCTCTCTCTCTCTCTCTCTCTCCATCTGAAAGGACGACTGACTTTTTGAGCCTTTATTCCTACATGAAATATGAAATAAATAAAGACTGTATTGTGTTTCGTTTCCATTGTTACTGAGCATGATTCCCATCAGATGGGCAAACTTAAGTCCCCTGGGTGTGCAAACTCATTCTTCAAAACAATTAGCCTTAAACTGCACTTTACATTCTTCTAATTATTGTGGTGGTCTAATTATTGTGTATAATTGATACTAGGTTTGCGCAATAAAGTGTTGGAGTGATGTTTGACCTCTGATTCAAATTAAAACAAACTAGGGGTACCACTTTAGCTTTGTGGTGGAATACCTTGGCCATTCAGTTTATCCCCCACCCTCTCACCCCTGATTCTGAGAACATCCAAAGTCCTGTAATTTCATTAAATGCAAGAAAAGTCTGAATAAAAACAATGAAATATAAAAAATGAGCTAATGGGGTTGACAACCAACCCTGGAACCTGAAATTCAGAAAATATTGGTTACTAACAACAACATTTCTACACCTATGAAATATGAAACAAGATGAAGAAATGTATGTTTTTGGCCATGAATTAGCTACAAAGAAATCTAAAGTACTGCATTTCTATAGTTTGTCAATATGCTGCTTCAAGTTTATTATGCAATCTATTAATCTATTTTTGAGTTCTTATTAAAATGTATTTTTACTAATAACAATAAATGCATCTTATTGATCATATTCAGTGTATATATATAATATTTTTTTTTACATATGTTGCACAGTAGGCCACCATACTAGTGAGTGTAACTTAGTATCACAAGACTCCTGTGAGGCTTCTCAGAGGCCTGTTGACACACAGATAAACTGTGTTTCATATTTTTACTGCCTTTTTTGAGTAGAACTAAAAGGAAACGGAAGTCATGTACAATATAACAGAATTAGCATAAAATTAAACAAACATGTAAGGAATAATTACATGCGACTGCCCGTTTGCTATAAAAACAAACAAACAAACAAACTGATTAAAGTGGTAAATAAAGCCACAACACTCTGGCAGCAGCTCCCTAGATTTAACCTTAACCCTGGACTGTGTTGCATAACAGCAGCAAACCTGACAGATAAAACACGGGCTGTTAACACCCCCCCCACTCACCTCCCCCAGTGTGAGACTAGACAGCAGTATCCAAACACAGGGACTCCTCACTACACTGACTTTACAAGGACTAATTACCGGCTGGCACTGAGAGCAGACAGATGGTGGAAAGAGAGAGGGAGAGGTGGAGACACAGGGAGGGAGCAAAAAGATGTATGTCATCATACAAGTGTTTGTGGTCATGTTGGTTTGTGCATATAAGCTCATTTGCGTCAATAATTGCCATCTTAAGTCAAAAGACAAAAGAAGTGCCTACGCATAACTAACTGATGTCTGTTGTCAGTGTCATTCCTGTGTGCTAAAACATGAAACTCCTATTCAGTTATTTTGGCTGAGACAGTGGCAGAGCGTGGTTAGGGATAAATGACAGAGGAGCTTGGTGGTAGAGTAGCTGTAGACACATTCTCCAAACTTTACGGCTTTATTTCATCATTCCCTTCCAAAATCAGCCGACTTGTGGAAACATCATTGTAACTATTCTATATTCCAGTTATCTTTATCTAACAGAAGAGCTACCACAAAAAACAATTCTTCAGTCCTTCTAAGAATTAAATCAGAATATGTACAGTAGTTGACAAGTGGCCATTACAGTTTTTATAAGCTGAAGCCAGAAGTTTCATCCGCTCAGTTTCCAGCTCACGGAGGCAACTGTTGTCAGCAAAAAGTTCCAAGCAACTGACAGACAAAGTTAATAGTAGTTTAGTGTATCGAGGAACAATAAAGTGGGGAAATATTCTTTTGAGAATTCTACTGTAACAAAAACAGAGCTAAAAGGACAAGAAATGGAGAAAAAAAAAAGTTATAAGCAGCAAACAATGCATTTCAATACACAATAAAATACAGTGAAGTTATGTTCAGTATGCCACAGGTTACTGATTCATTTTTCATGGCACTGTATGTTCCTGCAACTGTGCACACATAAAAACATAGCATGTGCACGTGGTACACTGTTTGCCATTTAGATAAAGAGCTTTGATTAAGTGTAACCATAATACAACAATTTAAAGATCATTTTTAAGGTTAACAGTTACTCTGATTAGTTTGGGTTTCTTTCGCTGGTTTACTTAACTGTTTTTTATTTTTATTTTTTAAGATAAAGGGAATAGCTGGACCTTGATACATTTTTCAGTAACGTTTTGTCCAAAGCTCAAGTCAGCTGAGCCAGTACTGAAAGGTATTCCCTTTAAAAATGGCTACAATGAAGATGGTCCATTTCATAGGCTCTCCCCTCTTCTAGTTGTGCCCCGTCTTTCTCTCCGGGCCACCTCTCAACCTCTGCTCCTTCCCTCTTCTCCTCTCCTCACCCTCGACTATTTATTCAAGCTATTTTTTTTTTCCACTTTTTACTTTCCATCCTCCCCCTTCCAACACTCCCACCCTCGCACACAGCTACTCTCGTTAGCCAGGTATAAATCTCCAGAACTAACCCAGTAATTTAACCCATTAGCATCTCAGATATGCGGGTGGCACCTAAATTACGACAGTGCAGAATAGTGATGCATGTAGCCCCGGCTGCTGAATTTACAACGTCTCGTTACATATTCAGCCGGCATAAATCAAGCGCTCCCCACTGACATGGGGCCTTATGGGTAGGCACGGGCCGGGGCTGAGGGAACAGTCTCGGAGACACAAGTTAGTTAATCATGTGGAAATAAGAAGCATAACCTAGATACACACACACATGCACAAACACACACACACACACACACACACACACACACACACACACACACACATATCCAGGTATATGTATTAATGAATACACAGACTTGGGGACTCACATTAAATATTGAGGCTCGTTCCCAGACACATACTCAAAATCACCTAACTGATAAGCTATACCTACAACCACAAACATATGATAGAGAAATCACAACATTTGAAGAAATGCATCATTGAACAATTCTTTGTTACCTAGTTTCTTTTTTTGTAAACATGCACACACATAAACACACGCACACACTCAAAGACTTTACACTTTCCTGCTTAAAACCCCACCCCCCAAAAAAACAGCCACCACTTTGTATGTGATTGTGCGTTGTGTGTGTGAAGGCTTGCACGCCTCTGGTGTTATCTCAGCACGTGGTTTCCGCAGCAGTGCGGGGCGTCTGGCCGTCACCGCGGCAGCAGAGACAGCGAGTGAGTGATAACTGTAGTAAAAGTGGAGTAAACAGTCTGAGTGATGGAGGCTGTCGTCGAGGCCAATTGAGCGTGTGACATCAGCCGTGACACATCAGCGGAGAAGCACAACGGTAATGACAGCATCGCCACGCAGCGCGGTCAGGCTATCTGTTACAGCTTAACTGCCTGCACACACACACATACACACACACACACACATTTACACACACACACACACACATATATAAGTAGTCAGTGAGTCAGTGAAGGGGATAAATCTGACTTTCAGCTGCAGATAGAAGCAGCAATTGTTCCTAAATTACTCATAAGTCATTAAAGGACATTACAGACATTATTCTTTCGTGTGTGTGTGTGTGTGTGTGTGTGTGTAGGTGTGTGTGTGTGTGTGCGTTTGTGTGAGTATGTGTTGGTGGTAGATGCAAATCTCAGGTATGAGGGTTTATGATTAGTTAGTATGGTCAAAGGTCAGAAGCTCGGGTCCCTGGAGAGAGACAACAAACACGGCTGCTCCCACAGGAAGACACACTGAGCATCGTTATGGAACACACACACACACACACACACACACACACACAAACACTCTAGCTCTCAATGCCACAAATCGTTATAACGTGTAGTATTATAATGAGGTGGTCACCTTCTAAACCTTCTAAAAACAAATCCCCTGATGTTGCCTCCCGGCTGCGTTGACTGGGATAGTGTCATAATTAGACACTGGGACACAGACAGGGGCGACCACTCTTACATTGCGTGTTAACACTGACTCTGCAGACTTTTGTGTCTCATCAATCTGCGAACATCTGGCAATAAAAATATTCAGTCATCCATAAGGTGTTTGTAAGTGCTGAAAAATCTGTAATTGCAGAATGCTGTATGGACGTGTTTTCAGCTAAGATGAGACAGCCCTAAATTCATCCCGAGGCTTTTTCTCACCATGCTCAGCACACATAACAAAATAAACATGTCCATAGCTTGAATGCAATTTGCATGTCTGTTTTAGATGTTGATGTCTGTATACAATTGGTTATCCCAAATCTTCAAATGTGTCATAGCGACGCAGCTTTCCAAAAAAAAAGATGGTGTCTAGAAAGAAATGCTGCTGGTGTTAGGATAGGATGCATTTAAAAAGCCCCTTGTAGCAGCTCTTTGGCTGTTTTATTGTAAAGAAATGAATCATATAATGTCATTTGTGAGCTTCATATGTTGCTGCTGTTGGACAGAGCCAGCTTGACTGCCCTTTGTTTTCCAGTTTCATGTGAAACAAATACAACTGATCCTTCACTTTAAATCTTACTTCCTATCAAAAAGAAAATAAGTGTCATTTACCCGAGCAGTGTCTCCAGCTTCCCTTAATAGAATTAGACCATTTGTATTCACCTCTACAGTTTCAAAGTGGAAGAAAATATCAAAGACTGAGCATCTCAAATCTTTAAAAATGTAAAGTAAAATCACCTGCATGTCTGGAATAATTCCAAGGAAATGAAAAAAAGTGTTTTGTCGTCATCAGAAAAACGTATCCTATACAAAAAATATCTCCCCTTTATTTAAAGGAAACGTGACTTCTTTTTCATTCACACTCCGTGAACCCCTGTGAACTGCACTTCAAAACTACGATCGCCCAATTCAAACAGAAGACATGTTTAACAAAATATCCCAAAAGAAACTTTGCACACAGACACAGTTGATTAAAGAGAAACAGCAAGTCATCACTGGAGTTGATGTGTGTGGATTTTAGCTAATAATACAACTCTGTGCTGCAGCTTTAACTGGAAAACAAAAACAGAGCACTATCTTTAACGATGTAAACCCACTTCCTCTGATCAATGGTCATAATCAAATTGTTATGTGCATGTTGGATGCTGCAGCTCCGTCATCTCCTGTCTCTTAATATAAGCATCAGAAAGTTGCCACCACCTTTCTGTTCTCAGGGCAATTTCTCACAAAAGCCTTCATTAGAAATATGCTAAGAAGAAGAGTTATAAGTATACCAAAGCCATGGGTCACAGAGAAGAAATGCAGATTTATAGAAACTGTCTTTCATTTTAAATAAATACCCAGATGGTAACAGCAGGTTTGACACTTAAGCTGCCTAACACCTACGCAGCCTGACCCAAGTACAAGTGTTTCTATCTCTCTTTTTCTGGCTTGGAGAAAGATGGAGAGAGAAGGAGAGAGAGAGAGAGAGAGAGAGAGAGAGAGAGAGAGAGAGAGAGAGAGAGAGAGAAGATGGAGAGAGAAGGAGAGAGAGAGAGAGAGAGAGAGAAAGAAGGAGAGAAGGAGAGACAGAGAAGGAGAGACAGCGAAGGAGAGAGAAAAGAGAGAGAAGCATTTAACCTCAGAGGGTCAGACCAAAAATTCAGTAGAAATTCTCTGTGATCAATACGTCCAAGAAATACATACACCCACACAGTGCTGTTCTAAACACACACACACACACACACACACACACACACACACACACACACACGCACACACACACACACACAAACACACAAACACACAAACACACAAAGTGGAAGAGCTGGCCTCAGCTGTGCTCGACTCTCAAGCGCAGCACTAACTGACGGCTAATCGATTAGTGCTCGCTGACCTCTGACCCTGCTAGCTTCCTGTCTGACAGATTACACCTCCGCAGTTCCACAGGACTGCAAAAGCCTATATCTCCTTGTGTTTGTTTGTATTTTTGTACTGATTGCTTTCAAGCTTCACAACAGAGCATTAAAAACAAAAAGAGTAACATATTTCATAACACCTCACATTCAATCGCGCATGTTATATCACTGCATTTGTGTCATTGTGTGTTGCATGGAGAAGTTTTTTTGTTTTGTTTGTTTTTTTTCTCCAACGATGCAATAAAAAAGTGTTTGTTGTTGTCTGGGCGTGTGCTATGTGTTACCGTGGAGACCCAGACGGTGTGCAGATCAGGCAGCTTAGGCTGGGAGTGTTGATGCATTTATGCGTGTGTGTGTGTGTGTGTGTGTGTGTGTGTGTGTGCGTGTGTGTGTGTGAAGGTGTGGGCGTGTGTGTGTTGGGAGGTGGATAACAATGCCCCTCTCGGCAGGACACTGATGCTCTCTTCCTGGCCTGTTCAGCACAGGAAACACCACCCCAACACACACACACACACACACACACACACACACACACACACACACACACACACTCACACACACACACACTTATACGTGTGTGGGTTACAATGACTTCACCAGCTCGCCCCGCACAGCCCCAACAAAGAGAAACAAGACCTCATTGTGGACTTGTGTCCACCACACACACACACACACACACACACGCACACACACACGCACACACACAGGACTGTTGTGCTTGCGGACTCAGCCGTCGGTTAGATCAGACAAGGTTAGCATTTTTACTCCGACACGGCTATTAATAATGAAATGATGCATGAGATTTAGACTCTCCTCTCCTCCAAATTCCTTTTTACAGTTACACAAGCTCTCAAACAGTAAGTAAACACACTCTCCCTCGGCCTCCCAAAACACCTCTACCGCCAGTCCACTTTGTGGTGAGGGGAAAATTCCCATCGCCATCACTGCGTTTGTGTGTGTCAGCATGTGTGTGTGTGTGCGAGAGTCTTAAGGGAGTTTCCAGATGAACTAAATTTGTTTGCTTTTTAATGACAGAGCTTAAGATATTCACACACACACGCGCATACCCCGGTACTCCAACCACCTATCGTGAATGAGCCACTGTATGCTTCTCTCCTTGATACCAAAACTGCGTGTACGTGAGTATGTGTGTGCGCGTGTCTGTGTGTGTTTGTGTGTGTAAGAGAGACTAATGGCTGTCCAGTAATGGGCGTAGGGTAAGAGAGATCTTTGTGTGTCGTTACCAAGAGGCTTCTAACCACAGCCTAATCACACACTAGGAGGTTACCCACATACCACACACACAGAGACCCACACACACACACACACACACAGACCCACACAAACAGGTTGGCCAGGTACTTTTCGTCATACAGCCGGTAAAGAAGTCATAGATGGGTGACATCCTCACTCCCAGAGGCAATCAGTTTGTAAGTTTGTCAATCAATCAGCAAAGTCATTATATCAGTCATTCAGCAGGTTAATTAGCCAGCAGTCAGCTAATTAGTCAGCTAACTGAATGAAAAGGATTGATGTCGATTTTCATAAACAAGTTAAACATGACTTACAATGCTGACACTTTCTTTTCTCCATGGTGCATTATTCTGTAAATGTGTATGTATTGCTTCTGGCTGGAAATGATTTCCGCTGCACTGTGTCAGGTCAATACAGTGGAAGTCCCTAGAGTCCTGTACCATAGCCGGGTCTCAGACCTCTGAATCACTGCCCACATAACTGATCCTTTTAGCAGTTTAACTATGTCTCGTATTGTGCTCATTGATGAACATTGCCCTGAGTCAAGAACAAAACAGAGCCAGGTAGAGAAATGTTTCGTGAGAAAGCGCAGGCCATCATTTGATTCAAAGCCAGAAACTATTAGGGTTGATAAGGACAGAGATGAGTGAAAGTAGTTTTTTCAAGTCAGCGGAGATAACAAATCTTGATTAGACTTGACCAGACACGACCACGACTGACACTCTTTTTTTTTTTTTTGCAAAGAGACAAAATCATTTTAAGTACGAGGGAGTACATAAGTCCTTGTTGATTAGAGAAAGTGGAAAAAAGAAATAATAGATCAGAAGAGATGGAAGAAAATCTGGAAATTAAATGAATTCATGAAAAACAGTTCTGCCTGATACGCAGGGTTTTTTTTCGAGCACGATCAGTTTTACAGCCATACTCGCAGGTCCAAATACACATACTGAGCTCAACGCAAATATCCGGATGTTACTCGCTTTCACAATGCTCACAATGTTGATTTTTTTTGGGCTCCATGCAGTAATTAACATGGTGACATTTTAGCTGCGTATGCTACACTGCTGACAGTAAACAAAAAAACTCAGAGTAATGTGATGTATTGCATTACACTAGTTATAAAAAAAAAAAAAAAAAAGCCGTCAGGTAATGTTAGATATGGAAAACTTAATAAGCTAATGTATTATGATTTGTCCTTACAGGAACATTAATCAATGTAGAAAATACTGTGGCAAGCCATCCTATAATCATTTAAAAAAAAAAAAAACACTAAAATTGAAAATTAAGCTTGCTAGGCTGTCTTCTTAGTGTCCGCCAAAGTCACATTGCATCTTAGAGCTTTATAAACCTGCTCCACAATACCTGACTGGCTGATCAGCTGTCCAACAGTTTTCTTCCTGAAGCTGATCATGCTTGTCGGGATAAAAATTGTGATCATATAGTTAGCCTAATGCTAGATAGGCTACTGTATGTTCTGGAGTGAAACAAGTGCCAAAGCAGCTTCATAGATGAACTTGTCCTTATTTTTGTGATTGCCTCGCAGTCAAAGAAAATTGTGCTTTATTGTATTCTAACTCTTTATAAATTCATTATCTGAAGTAGTCTCTGGATAAATGAGTGATCAATAAATCATACAAAATATTGTAAACTGTCAGTTGTACTGAACAAATGAATCTAACGACCTGCTCACCATTAAACAGAGTGAAATGGAGTTCTTCACAACAGGCAGGCTCTCAGAGTATACGGGGCATCATAACATCTCAGACAGAAACAGATGGGATAATGTGTGTATGTGTGTGTGTGTGTGTGTGTGCGTATGAGAGAGATTGTGAGGCCTCATGTCTGTGTTTGTAGCTTTCAGGGTAACGTGATCCCTGCCTGAGGGTGTGTGTATATGTGTGTGAGTGTTCTTGGGGAGTGTAGAGTGGGAGACAGGAGGAGGAAAGGGAGGATGAAGGAGCTAAAGGAGGAGGAGAGGGGGAGGACAGAAAGAGGAAAAGGGTGAGAGTGGGGGGAGTTACTCATCTTCATGGACTCCAGTTGTACTGTAGCTTGTGGCAGTTTCGCTTTCTTACTAATATCAACCTAAACTCCGAGCACACAAACAGCTAGATGGACGGACACAGAGAAAGAGGCAATTTATTTGCTCTAAGTCTCATTCATTGTCAAAAAAAAAAAATAGTAGCAGAAATGAACAAAGACAAAGACAAGACCTCGCTTTGATTTTTATAACAAGATAGAAAGGAAGGAATAATTTACAGTAAGTAAAAGAGTTCCAAAAAACAAGTCAGAAAAAAGAAAATTGCTTCTGTCCCTGAATAAGCAGGTCGTTATCGAAGAAAGCTACTGGTCAGAAAATGTGTGTGTGTGGGTGTGTGTGTGTGGGTGTGTACGTGTGTGTGGGTGTGGATGTGCGTGCGTGTGTCCATTTAAACGATCGGTTAAACAAAATCAGCAAGTAATGTGAATACCGAGCTTCTAAATGCTAAGACAGGTGCTGACTGAGAGACTAAATGAGATAAATGAATAAAACATTCTTTCTCTCTCTCTCTCTCTCTCTCTCTCTCTCTCCCTCTCCTCACCCATACAACACACAAACGTGCACGCACACACACACACACACACACACACACGCGCACACGCACACACACACACGCACACACACACACACACACACACACCACACACACACAGCAACGCAGTGAGAAAAGTGAATGCTGACATTAAGTCAATGGTATGAATAATTCCCCTTAGTCCACATCTCCAAGCAACTGCTGACCTTTTAAGCAGGAAGTGAAACTAAACTCATGAGAGAAAGAGGGAAAAGGAAAGTGACAAAAACAAAATCTAGAATATTACCTTCTGCATTCACATATTGCGCAAATTGACTACAAAAAGACTTTTTACAAGTGGGCTGGCAGGATACAGATGCCTTAAATTCAGAGTAAACAGATTGGGTTTATCACGTTTCCCACTGGCAACCCTTCTGGACAATGTTGGGAATTGTGCAGGCATGCAGTGCATATGTTAAAAAGGACATTGAGTTGGGACCTTTTTGACGAATTAAGACGATTTCTGTAAGTAAGTTGATAGCGTCCACATGTCCAAGGCATTTTTCCCTGAGGGGACGATAAACTGATTTCACATAAGGTCTCGTTATTTACATTATGTTTTTATATTTTTTAAAGTGATAGCTTTTGAAAAAGTGGGGGGCCAGACCATTGACTGTATACAAAACACCATGCTCTCAGTGAGATCATCTCCTTGGTTTCTGAAGCGCACTTTTCAAGCCCATCTATAGCGGTCGCCATTTTTAGATTGCTGTCACAAACTAACTTTCGGTCAACCATGTAACAGGCCTTAAGCGACCTCACAGCCTGATCCGCTGTAACTATGCATACCTCCTTAATGTCAACAAAATGGATGAGAAATCTTGATCTTGTGTATTGTGTTGTGTTTGCTGCTTCATTTTTTTTTGTTTGATATCAGTTAGCGGACAGTTACGCTGCGTTCCAGTTGAACCAGGAAGTGGGAAGTTTCCGAGTTCCCAGTCGGAAGCGTCTATTGGAACGCCCCCTAAAGGCGTATTTACTAGTC
>NC_136701.1:14071420-14186420 GCF_947650265.1 Symphodus melops
GCACAATGGAATGAGCTGTCAATCACAAACACACACTCTTTTCTGTTTCTCTCACCTGGCTGTGCAAACCATTAATGCAGTAGCCTGAAATGTGTTTGAGATTGTTAAAACGTCATCCACCCTGGGAGCATCGCTGTATGGCATTTATAGGGTCAACTTATTTTCCTAATTTGACGTTTTTACGGAAGAGAAGAACACGCTAAACGGGGAGAGCTCATCTGTTTACTCATCTGTGTACACTGTGAATATGTCCGATAACACGTGGGATTGACATGAAGGCGATAAAGTGTCACCATAGTGTGGAACTCTGTTGCTTTCTCCACCATCTGGGTTTAGTTGTAGACGTTACACTGTGACTTCTGCAGCATCCTTTTCACCTTCTGTCTGGCCTTCTGAGAGCCCACCTGTACCTCCCGTCTGACAGGAAGAATATTCCACTGTGGGTTTCATGTGTAAAAGGGCAAACTTTTACACATGAACAAAAAATGCAAAGGGGTATACTGTCCCTTCAGTATTGTGGAAATGTTCAGGAGTGCATTGATAAATGGGCCTCATTTGGTGCATTCTTAAAAATACTGTACAATAAGTCACATTACATTGCACATTTGAAGTGTTTAACTGCTTGATTCTTGGAAATGAACATTTCCCGTGATTATTCTGTTGTGTCAGTTTTTTTTTTCCTGCAGCTGTCTCGGTTGGTGACGCAAAGAGGAAATCCTACCATAGACCAGAGCGTCTTATTTAACAACGCTTAGTGTGACCTTCGCGGGGTACAAAGCAGTGACCTTCAGAGGATGCAGTCTATGAATTGAGCCACAGCTTATGTCATTGATTCAAAGCGCTTTGGTGCAGGTGCTTCAAACATACAATGGGAGACAAAACTGTAGTGAGAAGAGCCTGACACCTCACCGACTTCAGTCAAACTGACTTCTTCCACCTGTTATTTACTACTATTGCAACGCACTGAATTAACACTAGTGAGGTGAGGTACTTTATGAATAAATAAATAAATAAATAAATACCACTTTGGTAAAATAATTATTTATAGAAGGCTACATGGCTGCCCTAAAACAGAGATAATAACATCTGACCAGACTCGCTTTGTTCCAGTCCAGTCATTGTTCTCCTTTTCTGTTTTATTGCACACAAGAGACTCAGCAAAACAGCAAAAGTTATTAACTTTGTCTCTCAAACTGAGGTTTGTATCAAATTGATCTTACTAAGAACCGAACAAACTAAGTCACCATAGGAACAGAGGGCATCGTAATCCCTGTAGAAACTTTAGCTTGGCTTCAACGGCTCAGTGCGACGTTAGCTAGGTGCTAATGCCTCATCTACATTTATTGATATTTATGGGAATCATCATTTAGAAAACGTTTGATTGAAAAATGGATGGCTACATACTGTATGTGATTTGAGTTGGAAAAATGTTGTCTGTCGACAAGCAGATTACAGCTCTTGTGTTTCCTCTCTTTCTCTCTAGATGTTCGGCCTGACTGCAGAGCTCCAGATGTTAAACTGAGAGGAGGGGGCTACAGGAAGTATCCCACGGTATCCACGGTAACCTTGACATTCCATCCTGACCAAGTTCGCTGACATCTCCCACAATTCACCCTGCTCCTCTCCTCGAGCCATAAAAACACACACATACACACTTATAGTCCCCAAACATTAATGCTCCAAACAGTCTGCCTACTCACTTATGAGTAGGCCTTATATCTTTGATTCTGTTTACGTCTTACAGACAGCACATATTTTCCCAGTGGCCCAACACAAGCTGAAACTACCCATCCACTCACACATCCAGACATGCACAGATACACAAACACCTTCCAGGCAAATGTATAACGGGTGTAAGCTGAGATAGCCGACAAAACCAGAAGACCGTTCCTGTGGTGTAAAGATGCTAACATTTCCTGTGTACGCATGCACGCACGCACACACACACACGCACACACACACCTACACACACACACACACACACACACACACGCACACACACACGCACGCACGCACGCACGCACGCACACACACCACTTAAAAAATGATTGCTGTGGAGTTAAAACCTTGTACCAAAATAATTTTTAAGAACTTTGTCTGTTTTCTTTTGTTGAGTTTAACTTTAAATATAAAAGAGGAAATTACTTTTCTGCTGTGATTCAGTGGCAAAGTCAGGCATATTTCAACTGAAGGGTTCCCGACTCCCGACTCCTGCTGTCACATGTCAAAGTGTCAGTGCACAAGTCATTGAACTCTAAATTGTTCACTCGCGGTGTAAGAACTCAAAAAAGGAATTGTCGTGTTGGGCAGGTGGACACTTAGCAGCCTCTGGCATCAGTGTGTGAATGTGGTGTGAATGGGTGAACGGTACGTGGAGTGTGAAAGTGCTTGGAGTGGACTAGAGCCAAATTCCATTAGCCATTTCTCTAAGCTGAAATTGGGCCATTTGTTTTTATATAAAGTACGATTTTACATTTGGTACGTAAGGAGCTCCAATAACTTCCACCCAAACTGTGTTATCACTGAAGTTATTTAAAGAAAACACACAATCATAGCAACCTTTCATCTGACAGTAACTTACACCTTCAAAAATACAAGTCAAGACATCGTCTGATAAAAGTCCAAATCAGGCTACGTCCATTTCCATCAAACGTTATTGGATCCTTTTGGACTGGGACTCAAAGTGCTTCTTTTTTTACCTTCCTTTGGTAACAACTAAAGAATGATTACCGGGCTCTCTCATTATATGGTGACAGTGATAGTGATAAGAATCAGCTCTCCTTCACTTCGTCAATGGAGGCCCTGGGAGTTTTTCTTCCAAACACTCACACAGACTTTCACACAGGAAAACCTGCAAACAAAGGGTTAAAACAATTGCCAAAGAGAAATCAGATTGAAATGAGGATGGATCTCATTTCAGTGTGTCACTTTTTTCTTTGCTCATGACCCATTTTTCTGTGCTGCTGCTGCTGCAGGGATACAGAAAGGGAGAAAGGAGGAGGAGGAGGAGGAGGAGGAGGTAAGGGAGGGATAACTTCAGTCCTCCTCATCTATAGAGAGACAGGCAGACAGAGAGGTGGAAGAAAGAAAGAACCAGAGAGACAGACATGCAGGTGGGAAAAAAAAAAAAAAGTAGCAGCAGAAACGACAGACATCTTCTGCTAGCAAACACCTCTGTAGTTTGTGATACATAGCGGACACACACACGCTCATCTGAGCAACGTTTGTTCACTCACGTCTGTACACGATCTGACTTCCACATGTGTCGGAATCTTACAGTTTTGCCGGTGCAAAAAAAGAGAAGCTGATGTGCCTTTATGCAACCCCGGCATAGGCCAATGATTACATCGCTACAATTGATCAATCAATCAGTCCTGTACTTCACCGGCTCAGTACCACCAATGAGTTATTGCTGTTTCAGTCAAATATTCGGTCTCACTCTGTCTTCCATCAAAAGCCGTCACTTCTATCTGGGCTTCTATTTCAGGAGCGACAGCTGATCATCAAAACACCCAAACATCATACGCAGCCATTCAAACAGGTCAACTCGTTCAGTTAATGTGTGTGTGTGTGTGTGTGTGTGTGTGTGTGTGTGTGTGTGTGTGTGTGTGTGTGTGTGTGTGTGTGTGTGTGTGCGTGTGTAAAAGAGAGAGAATGACGGAGAGGGAGAGGCAGTACCTGTCGATGATAACAGGGTCTGAAGGTGTCTCATTACGGTTTCCGCAGCTCTTCTTGTCACAGCATCGACTGCAGGAAGAGGAGACAGTACAGAAGAAGGAGAAGAAGTTGGAGTGAAACACACACTCAGACTTACAGTACATTACACAGGAGTTTTACAATGGGAGTGTTTCAGCATTAATACGGAACGTCTCCAATGTTTTCAACACCAAATGCACAGAGGAAAAAAGGATCAAATGCGTTTAAAGCAGGCCGAACAGGGAAGTCTTCGGCTTGTCGGTTTGCAGGTCCACACTGAGAAGCGCAGAGAAAAAGAGACGTAGCCTACATGAGGTGAAGCAGGATGTGTTAGAAAGGACGCTTTGAGTGGGGTGGACGAAGACTTCTGATTCGAATGAGCTTTCCTATCTCGCTGAAAAAAGGATGTTCATAATTTGCACTACAGCACTTTACGCTCCTGTCGCACTGCACTGCTCGTCGTGGCAAACTATTTTATCCGGGCAAGGTGTGAACAGATACACATTTACACATTTCTCCACTTTCACTTTTACCCGGCGTAAAGTGCACCTTCAATCCAAAGCATCCCTCGCAGATGCTCCAAAGATGTTTTCCCTTTCCTCGTACCAATACCAATACCTGAAACTGTTCGCCTGTCAATACTTCCCTTTTAAGACCGGACTGTGACACCCCTCTGATTGTGTACTCTCCTGTCATTTTGCATTGTTTTGTCACAACTCTCAAATGTTGCGCTAACGCAGAGTTCTAGCTAAATTTTTCCCTCACCAAAAGGTTTCTGTTTTCTGTCATCGTATGAAATCAGCTCTTCCCCACAGCTCTAAAAATAAAGTTTCCAAGGAAAGGAAATAAATCTATGACGGCAGAAGAGTGCCACTGCATGTGCGCACTTGTTTGGAGTAGGAAGACGAATTGATTCATGGTGAAACCGGTTGATGTATCACAAACATATATTATGTTATCATGTGATTTAAGATATACTGGAGGTACAACTCTTTACCGAATTCATGATGATGATACACTGGGAGAAAAGTAGAAAACGAGGGTCATTCATTATAAAGAGACAAATGTGAAGGGGCTCGAAAAATGATACGCAACATGCTACGATAACGCAGCAGCCTGCTGTTTGTCTCCACTGTCCTTCTTACAGACAACACTACATGCCTGGAACTGTTGTTGTTTGAAATCTGCAGCAACACGTTTTATGGTCCTCTGCGGGCTCACTTATCGATTATTTTGGAGTGCAGACTTGCCATGCATCACTTTTGGAGCACTATGAGAAAACTTCCAGTCAATCCTAATTGTGCTGATGAACAGGTGAGATGAATGGTGGAGGAGGATTGAAGGGGCCTGAGGCAGACAGGAGGAGTGGGTGGGACGCACACAAACACACACACACACACAAGAAAGAAAGAAAAAAAAAAGCGTTGGCATGTTGCGCCGCAATTCACACATCTGTAGAACGAAACTGTCAAAGCTTTCCTGCGTTCATCAATTATGAATAAAGGTGTAAGCAGGAGGAGAGTGAAAGGGTGAGCGTGGGAGGGAAAGCTAAAACAAGAGGGGGAGAAAGAGGAGGTTTTGGGTGGGAAGAAGAGGAAGGGGAGAAGTCTCAGGTTTCTCAGCGTCACAGATGGCAGAGGTGGAAAGAAAGAAGCTGATACGTTACACCTCACACATTGTCTCGACTATCTAACTGCTCGCTCTCGACTCTCTGTCACATCCTGTCTGCAGCTCTATGAACTGGGTCACTTTGTGGGACCATCACAGCACCAGCGATAGGTCTGAGAGGTGGACGGGAGATAAAGGGGTGAGGGGGGGTTAGAAGATGAGGAGCAGAGATTAAGGGGAGGAAGAGGAGAAGGAGAGTGAGAGGAGTGGTTATAAATGGAGGGGGAAGGGGGAGGAAAAAAAACGAGGGGGCAGGATGGGGTAATGTAGCACTTATTGCTATGGATCCCGGTGATCTAATCATGTGCTCAGACACACCCCTCCTCCTACCATACACACACCACACACACAGCCTGCACACACACACACACACACACTGTGAAACAATAGAGTCACAACGGCATGAACCGAACAGAGCATTTTCACTTGTTCTAACTGTGAAAGATTCACTTCTTTTTAACGCTGTATTAGAGACATTTCTGTTCATGTTGCCCTTATTCGTGGAACTTATGTAAGTGGGACTGTGAGGAGTCCTCAAGTCGTGGAAAAAAATGCCCTTTATTAGATAAGTCGAGATAGAATTATTGTCCTAATGATTATCTTAACACCGTGGAGAAAAGGATGTGAATTTTAAAGAAGAGTTAACTGCAAGTTGAATATTTGCCTACGTTTCTCATGTGCAGCTTTTAACCACTTTAAAACACTGCTGGCCTGCCACATGTTTTCACAACACTGACCTTTAACTCAAACTATTTTGGTATATTTATGGAGAGTCCATATATATATATATATATATATATATATATATATATATAGTCTGTAATGAAATTAAATGTCCTTATAATGTATGCACAGAAATCTGAAATACTTCAAAACATGATGACAAAGCATTGAGGTTTTTCTTTCTTTTTTTTTATACCATCTTAACATTAAACATGAAGCTCCAATAGAACTGGAATAAGATGATACAGAAACCCCAAAGAAAAAGTGATTATAAATCCAAATTTTGAACCTAAACATCTTTGCAGGTAAAAGTGGAAAACTGTTTGTGAGAAACAGAACTGTATCAATTTAACCAACCAGTGGGGTTTAAAGTAAGATTTATAAACGTCGGGCAATTTACGAGAGTGGAACTTCTCACGTTTTGGTGGCAGACCTCCAAACAGGTTTTCGTCGCAGGTCTGTGTTCCGGCAGATTGGCTGCGAGCATATGGCTAATAGCAGCACTGTGACAATGAGCCACACTGATTAATGGACGCCCTGCGCTCTTTGTGCGTGTGCTACATGTATGTGTGTTGTGTGTGAGGCCCCCCTGCAGAATCAGCATGTGAGAACATGAGGAAACGGCCGTAACTCTGACCTCAGCTGCTGCTCCAGACGAGCAACGTTTTCAATGTCGTACTGTCTGCAAATGTTGAAACACTGGAGCCTTTTCTACAGCAGAAGTTCAGGTATTTAGTACATTTAATGCAAACAGTGTATTATTGTCCATGCCCTGCATGATAAACAGTAATATCTTACCATAGATTTAGGATTTATTTAGAAATTCCCCGTAAATCTCATCAGAATTTTAATGTGTTCTCTATAAAGCTCTTCAGGAGGAGGAATATTATTCAGCAGCATATATAGAATAAAGTATTAGTGTTCCTGGTTTCACTGCTAAAGTCCCTGCTTGTGCATATAGATGAACCCCAATTTATATTGTAACACTTAAAGTTGTTCAGTGACAAGGTCAGGGAATAAGCACAACTTAATTCATGTGCTAAATTTGAATTTTTATAACTGCGGAGTGCACGAGGGAGCGTGCATAGGCATACTCCTTTGTGTCTAATGTGTTTGCGTGGGTGTGTGTGGTTTGTGTATGTGTGTGTGTGAAAGAGACCCTGCCTATATTTTATAGTCAGATTGTGCAGAAAAGCCCATTTGTTAGCTATGAAACAACAGGAGGGTTCAGATTGACTAATGAGTTTCTCTGTGTCCTAATTAACCAGGCGTCTCACACTTACTACACACACAAGCTAACATACTGAGGATGCATCCACACACACACATACACACACACACACACACACACACACACGCGCGCACACGCACACACACACACACACACACACACACACACACACACACACACACTGTGTTTTCCATTGTATAGGATAGGTTGGTAAAATGCCTCTATAAATAGAGCGCTTTCATCCAACCTACTTCCAGTAAGAAATTCATCTTTAGATTATAATTAAAGCGACGACTTTGATAGCTGTAAAACTCGTCTTCCTCAACCCATACGGATACACGTGTGTGCAACTGGGTGTGTATGTGTGTGGGGAGGTTAATGAGAGTGACAAAATAAGAATTGTATTGAGTACAGAGGTGATTTGGTGAGAAACTTTTTGCAAGTAAGCTGCAGGCAAAAAAAAAAAGAAGAAGAAGAAGAGGAGAAGACGGAGTGATTGTTTAGAGACGGTGAGAAGAATAAAATAGAGCAGTAGGAAGAAATAGATTTGATGAACTCATTCTTTACCTGCACATGATCTCGTGTGTGAGTAGCACTCTGCACATCTCGGGGTTCTTGTCTTGGCCTTCATAAACGATGGCCTGTGAAGGTAGACAGCAGAGAAAACACATTATAATATTTCAGAGAGCACACAGGAGTAAAAACAGCGCTTAATTCCAGCAAATAGCCTCGTCCAGTTTTTATAGATAAGTATGCTTTTAAGTGTGCTCCTTCCTAACGGATAATAGATTCAGGTTACAAAAAACTTACATACATCAAAGTATTGCAACCTTTTTTCCACAATTGCAATATGGATTTGTCCGACACTTCACACTGATACAGTAACTGGATAAGGAATTCCTTTTATTCCCCTTAAATTCATGTAATCACAAAGAACTCCGAGCCTGTAGATGTCGCTGTAAGCTAGTGGGCTGGCTGCTTGAAACAAAGTAGTAATACATTATTTTTTCTAGTTGTACAGCAGTCTCTCTCCAAGTTTTGTTTGTTGCGCTCTTCGTGCTGCCACGTGCACCACCCTCCGTCAGACACACAAAGTCCAAATGAACAGGTCGGCTAATACAGACATTTTATAAAATCCTTTTGGTGTCTCATTAAGATGCACAAGTTACATCACTGTGTTCTCGGGACCAACACAGGACACAGAACAGACAGCAACACATTTTTTATTTAGTCCCGACCTGCAGAATATTTGTTGTGAGCTCTACAGTACTGCACAATGACTGACGTAGTGAGTCAGTCAAGTGAGTAAAAAACTGCGGCCAGGAGCTGTGCTGATAAAGACCCCACACTTTATGAGTAATAATTGAAATAGAATAGGTTACAATAGGCTATCCTATTTTTGGGTAATCCTCTGTAAACAGTGTTTAAAATAAGTGAGCATGTAGTCAATGGCTCTTTATCTACCAGCATTGTGTGCAGGCTGGGCATTAACAACAAGAAAGTTGACAATTGTGGGTGCACAGAGCTTATATTTTGGTTGCCATGGTATTGAAACAGGATTTAATACATGGTTTGTATAAGTATCGTGCTGTGGGTTTAATCATCCTTTGTTATAATACATTCAAATTAAATCTTGACACAAATGGTTCTGACTTGATCACAGCAAGCTGTAATTGCAAAGTATCATGCGATACGTCTCGTGTCATTTCCCATGCTTATTGTGAGGTTGTCGCCAATAACAAGCCCGACGTTGTAAAACTTTGACAAAAAAAGGACTATATTGTAAATAGGATGAGCAATGGCACAGAGAAATACGTTTCATCAGGCTCTGACAACAGAGAGAAAACTTAAAACGTAAGTCGAATCAATCGTCAAACAGCAGAGCATTCAAAATCTTCAACCAGTCAAACCTTTCTGATAAATGACAGTCATGTTCTGCATTGTTGCACATGTGCAGAAAACTTATTTGCATGTTTTCAAACCACTGCACTCCACAGCTGAGAGGAAATGACTGCAGTTATTTCAGCAGTGCTCTGTCGGAAAACAAAGTTTTCAGCCGTGTTGTCAGCCGTGTTAGGTCTTCAGTTTGTTTCTCCTTCAGGTCTTCAGTTTGTTTCTCCTATTTGAGTTTTTGAGCGTTTATTTGATTCCATCCTGTCATAAAGCATCGCAGGCAGAAAATCCATGTCGAGAGTTACCATGTCAACAGCACACGACGAGACTTCATCTGCTCAAAGGTTCCTGTTCTATACTCTGAAAGCGGTAGCCATGTTTTCTGCTTCATCATCTTATCTAGACGTCCTGGTTCGAAGGCTCGGAATAAAGCAAAAGCAGAGCCACAAACTGTTTCGCCATCTATCAATCTATACACCTGCCCTGCTCTCTTTGGTCTATTCCAGTCTGTTTGATCTGACGATCCAAATGGCGGAAAGTCTCGCTGAGTGTCAAGCTCACTTTTCCTTAAGGAGCAGGGAAAACATTTCTCTGTCCTCTCTCATCGTCATCAGCTGGGGTTCAGACTACCACCATGCCAACACCAGTTTGTAAATAAAAGTCTGTAACTGTTAACAGGGTGAAGGCATGCAAAGGATGCAACAAAACTGAGGTGACTAATGAATAAACCTGACCTGGGCCAAGCGGCGCAAGAACCATTGGTGTCAACTCAGCCTCTGATTTGTTCAAAGAAAACTAGCTTGGAGTTCTGCAGCGCTAACAGCGAGCAGTTACTCCCTGAGAGCACTGATACAATAATGGTTTAGTTTGAAGCATTTCATGCTAACAGCTAGTTTTCTCATGACCCTCTGTGTTTTCTGGAATTGGAGCCCCCCACTTGTCTCAGGGCCTGGGGCCCTTGTCTGTTATCATTTTCCATGCATGGGCGTATATTCAAATTGAAAAACCTCTGCAGGAAATATATCGACACCTGAGCCTGGAGCCTGCAGGGGGCCAGGACTCCAAGTTTGTGCGTGCTCAGTCGAACGTGAAATATAATACAAAAATAATGCAACTTCAAAGCAGAGAGTGCGGCTACAGGTAGACAGAGCCCGATCTTTCAAAGAGGATGTACAAAGTGCCAAATGTAATGGTAAAGTAGGATGTGTGCTGGGAGCCAACAGGGAGGCACATTTTTCCTTTGGAGAGCAAAACTAGACAAATATCATAAGTGAAAATATTTCAGTGCAGCCAAAGCAAAGAAGCTCCTGTTAACACAGCACTGACGATCGTCCAACAGACACAACATTTTTCGCTAATCTCTCTCTAATTTATTAATGTTATAAATAAATGGCTTCATGAAAGCCAGTCGGAGTGTGGGAACAGCGGAAAAAAATATTGTAATGAAGAATAACAGGTCTGTCTGTGTTTGAGCTGCTCATGAGAAGAAAGTCAGACATCTTCCTCTGAACTTTCCTCGCTGGACAATCGTGCATCAATGCCATCTCAGCTGCCCTCGTCCTCACTCCTTTTTTTTGCACTTTTGTTCTCTCTCTCTCTCTCTCTCTCTCTCTCTCTCTCCCTCTCTCTCTCTCTTGCCTGCTCAGGGCAAGGTGAGTGCATTTATCTTTCTGTAACAGAATCAGGTTCTGGACCTGAGCGTCCCTCCAAAACTCAAAAACAGGTCAGTGAATTGAAAGTTTTTTGTTTGTTTGTTTGTTCAGGTCTCTGCAACAGACATTTGGTGAAACAAAACAAAAAGTGTTCAGATTCATAGTTCTGATATAATGACCGACTCAACCCACACACACATTCACTCTTTCAATCAGCCATGAAAAGTGACGGTTTGGTTTTGCTGTAAACAATATGTTCTCATACCAACATTGAGATGTCGTTAGCGCAGACTGCGGTACTGCATAAACTTTAGCGTGATGACAAATGATGAGTAAATACTTCAGATTAAAAACCAAACCACCAGAATCTGACAGTCTTTTCCTTGATTTAGTCCTGTTTGAAATTCAAGGGTTCCTATTTCAACATCATGACTGCTAAAAAACAAAAAAACACGTCAACCGAAAAAAAGGCGGTTAACCTCAGAATAATTACTCTAAACTGATCTCTTCGGTTTTAAATATTACTCAGATTTCTTAGTAATTGAGAAATCTGCAGCCACACAAAGAGTAATGTGAAAATATTTCCACCATCGCCTGAGACAGGATCCTGCCTGAGTAACTTCCTCTACCATCCAGGCCTATGTTTGTCTCTGCTTCTCCTTCACACTGTCAACTCTCCTGCTCTGCTCTTATCTTCCATCTGCTTCTTCCCTCCTCTGTCTCCTCCCTCGCTCCTCCTCACCAGGTCTTTCATGCAGCAACTCCGCCACTCGCTCCTCCACCTTTGAAGTAGCGTGACATGCGCGGCGTGTAAACAAGAACCGTTAAGCGAGGGAACACACTTCCTCCTGTGTTAGTGTCAGGTCGACGAGTTAAGCAAATGATCCAACGGGGGGGTGCTGCACTGACAGACGCTTTATTCTGCGGGACAGAGTCGTGATAAACCACTCGCACTTAAACTGCCTCAGAAGACTACAGGAGGCGCTCTCTTCCTCCTTCGCCTCCTACGTTCAACTCAAATACAGCGGCCGTCTCAAAACAGAAACACGCCGACAGGTAGAAACACAGAAGTAGCAGAATGTCAGACAGAGGAGGCAGCTTTAGGTACCAAACGTCAGCGTAGGCAGAAGAATCACAGTCGCAGCTGTGAAATAAATAGTCAGTCAGATATGAGTTTAAGACCCAGTTATATGTTCAACTAAATACACAAATAGAAAAGGAGACAGAGAAAGGGAAATGATGATCATCTGAAATTAACAGAATTAGAATCGTGTTAATGACCCAGGAAGGTTTTCCAGTGCAGCACTGAGTGTGTAAACAGAACAACACAAGTTTCACATGTCCTTTTTCCTCCTTACCTCAGCCTATCATAGGAGATCATAGGACTTTGGGGGATCATCTTTCTGAGGAGAACAAGGTAAACTGTTGTTGTGACAGTGTTTAAACATACAGTAGAATATTCCCCAGTGCGTTCTGCCCTCAGTCTCTAACTTTAAAACTTCACAACCTTTGAGATGGTGGCAATTTCCTAACATCCGGACTTTGAAGAGTCCTTGATCTGAGTGCGGCCTTCGTGACAGCCGAGGCTCCATCGGAATCACTGACACACCCGTGCACTGCTTTAAATCCTATCTTGTCGAACTCAGTTCATTTAAGTCAGAACCTAATCCCAGCAATTCCCAGTCACGACCGGTGTTTCTCAGGGTTCTGTCCTGGGCCCCCTTTTGTTCATCTATCTCCTTCCTCTTGACCATTTTTTTCCCATAAAATTAACATCCAGTTCCATTGCTACGCAGATGCCTCCGAGCTCTTCCTGTCCACCAAACCCACCTCCTCCCTCCTGCCTACTTCCCTTTCTGGTTCTCTACAGGAAATCAAATCCTGGTTCTCCTGCCACTTTCTGAAATAGAAAAAGTTACACAGCCGAGGTTTTCCTCATTGGCACCAAATCCAGTTACAAGAGCGTCATTCTTGACAGCACACTATCATTCCAAGCTCTAATCCATAATGTCCCTTTGTCTGATTATATCCATCTACATAACATTAATCACCAACAACCGCCCCTCATAGCCAACAGTACAGTTCTCGTTCACACCCTGGTTACATCTAGCTTTGACCACTGCAACTCCCTTCTCTTTGGTTTCCCTCTCAAGACAATCCACAAACTAACAATGAAAGACTGTAGTAACTATAGTTGTGCAATAATTTACAATACAATGTTATCCTGATACAAGCATTTGCAATAAACTCAACACTCAACACTACTCTGATCAGATTAAGCGATAGCTACTGTAGCTATCAGCAAACCAAAGTTCAATTGGTGCAGATTTAGTGATTTGAAAATGTTATTTGAGTTTATTTTAAATTAGGAAGTGAAAGAAGTAAAATTGCTGTTTAAAGCACAACTGCAACAAGAACAATCTTTGAGTTACAGCTAGTATAAACACTTATTTTACACACTTCATATCGTTACCACAAAATTAAACAGTGTTATCTATCAAACATTACTCATTATCCTGTGCTGTTCTAGTCGTGGTATGAGATAAATTAAAGCATATTGTGTTATTATTTGCTCTTTTATCCTCCATGTTTAGACAGCCGTAGTAGCAGAGCAACATATGCGTAAGGCTTTCTTTTTGCATACACTTGTATTACTAAGAATGTTTATTTAATAGCATCAGGTTTTGTTACTTCCAGATCAGATAAATGATGTTCTGGTTACACTCCAGTTTCATACAGGCCTCTTTTCCACCCCCCAAAAACTCTTCATAAAAAACATCCATGCATGTGAAGCTTGTGTTGATTGAATGTTAAATGTCAGTCAATTTCATTACATTTAATATCAAAGCCTCATGTTTTTTTTCTTCTCGATGTTGAAGATGCTCTATCGAATAATGCAGTTTTGTATTTTGAAAAAAAAAAAAAAGTACCATTCTCATATTCAGCTAAATGGCATTCAGCAGCCTCTCATCATATTGAATATAATTTTATGGAAATGTTTTTTTTAAATGTAATATTCAATGAACACTGACACAAACTTGTAGAAAGAGAAGAGGAGACTGGACCAGTGAGTGAGTGTCTATGTTTGGAAAGAGAAAGTAACCATGACATCAGCTACTAAGCAAACCACACGGCTGTTTTGGTTTGGCCACCTGTTACTGTTCCAGCCTTTCACCACTGGGAGTAACATATTCACACACACACACACCATACACAGATTATTGCTCCATAATAAACAGTGCTTCGGTGCCTGTGCATATACATCAGCAGCAGATACCTGTACTGTATCACGTTCACATTATGTCTACCTCTCACCCAATATCTCTCTCACACACCTACTAAGCCAACTGCTACACACACAATCAGAGACCAGCACAAACTCACACAGGAAGATGTCCACATGCAGCACACACCTGTGCATATCATCTGTTGGAAACAGGACTGTCTCTTTTAAAAAATGAAATCCTCTGTAGGATGAAGAGTGAACAGAGATTTAATTTTATTTAGACAACCATTAGTGTGTGTGTGTGTGTGTGTGTGTGTGTGTGTGTGTGTGTGAGTTCAAATCTGAATCTATTTTTTTTCTCTTGAACTACTGCAAGGTCCAAATTATTCCATGTGCATGTGTGTGTTTAGCTGGCTGTCACCCACCATGGCTAAACAGTGTTACTAGTGAACAGTGTGGTCCCTTAGGCCAGCCAAACACACACAAACACACACACACACACACACACACATACGCAGCATGTGGTACCGCATGGTAGCAGAAATGCGAGACTCTATCCGGGCCTGCAGTCACATTAGCACATATTCATAGCATGGCTTCTTGGCTCCTCAAACTATCATATACACACAGACCAGACACACACACAAACCAGACACACACAACAGTGACTCACACAAGATAGAAAACTCTCTGTTTGTTGTGCAAAAGCGGTTCAAAATCAGCCCTCACGCTCAACTATTTACCTGAGAAACATAAAGCACAATCACTAAACGTGTTTGTCTTCAGTCTGTTCCTCCATCTCTCTCTCTCTCTCTTTCACTATCTCTCTCCCATGAAGCTTCATATCAACAATAACACAAAAAAATTAACGGAAAAATTGGATCTGATCAGAAAACGCTTGCTGCTCGGCAGACCAAATCCCAGAGGTGCCGTTATATCTTTTCCACTTGCTTGTGAGAGCAGTAGCAGCGTTGTGCCCCTGTTCCTCGCTGCCTCCTCGCTCTAATCACAGCGAGAGAAGAAGTGAGAACGCCTGGAGCCATGCGCTGTGTGTGCATGTGTGCCCCCACCCACCCACACATGCATACATAGACACACATCATAGACACCCACCCACAGGATCACACCCACACAGCACACATAAATGTTTGTGTGTGAAAGTACATGCAGAGAGAGGAAGGCGGCAGAGTACAGGCGGATCAGTGGAGCAGCTCATTGTCAGGGAGGTAACAGGAGAGGTGACAAACCTCTGTATGAGAAAGGGAGAGATTGTGTGTGTGTGTGTGTGTGTCTGTTTGAAAATGTGTGTGTGTCTGTTTGAAAATGTGTGTTTACCTGTTTAGTCATGGAGTCTATAAGTCGAACATAAAAGTCCTGTTCCGTTCTGATGCCTGTTTGGATGCAGAAGACAAGAAAACAATTCACAAAGATTTTAACAAAGTAAAACAGAATACAAAACAGTGTTAAAAAAAAAAAAAAATCAAGTAAAGATTGAAATTTGATTTTCACACTGTAGTTCTGTATGTCAGGAAGTTTTTTAATAAAAAAAAGTCACATCTATAAATAAGAGAGTTAAATTAGATATGGTATTGGAAAAACTGTGTGAAATCTTGTTATTAATGTTATTTCAGCTTGAAAACTATTAATTTTTAAAAAACAACAAGAAAAATACATTATGAAAACAGCTGCTCAAACATGCAAACCGACTATACCAGCTGCATCTTTATTTACAAAGTTAAATATTTTTCACTGGATTTCATGTTTGTACATATATATATATATATTTACTTTATGAACAGCTTAATTGTTTAGGCTCCCCAGTCAAAGGTTTGGTAACCTCAGGAGAGGCCAGCGTGTTTGGGTTTTGTAAAATAAAGCCACAAGTTCTAATTATTAAAATAAACTTTGTCACCATCGTTTTGTTTTTTTAGTTGTAATTCTGAGCCTGAGTCAAGTCTGTTTTAATGAGATATTACAAAGGACTTTGCAATTATACAACATGTGATATGGTCTATTTTTACACCCCTGACCCTCTGTTCTAGAAAACTGTGAACCCATTAGACGGCCATTAAAGGGTTTAATGTGTGATGTTTAATGCCTGAACCTTACAGTTAATAGCATCGAAAAAGGCTTTGCTACATCCACTTACACATGCAAGTGATATAAAAATCAATAATGGCAGTTCACAAATTGTATGCCCACATGTTTCAACCTGGAAGGCTGCAGCTGTGAGTTTCTTGCCAGTTTATGTTGTTCCCCTGCTGATAGGCCCGAAAAAACCACAATCCACAGCCACCACTACAACATACAGACACACACACACACACACACACACACACACACAGCCCGCTGCAGTCTGGACTAACTCATTCACAGACAGTGACAGGGATGATGCCAGGAGTTTTTGGATAAATCATCTGCAACAGCTGTTGCCAAATTGTGTGACGTTTTTCCCAGCAATTGGTGAAATGACAGTTTGAAAATATAACATTGCAGCTTGTATGACATGAAAAAAAAAAGTATGGCGGCCTGTTGGCAATCCTCTCCACATTTCTGCTCATTAAATATGAAAAACAAAATCAGCCGCTTCCTGAGTGTAAATTCTGATGATTGCAGGAGACAACAACCAATCCAACTAATATGGTCAACTGTACTGTGTGCGTGCCTGTGTGTGTGTGTGTGTGTGTGTGTGTGTGTGTGTGTGTGTGTGTGTGTGTGTGTGTGTGTGTGAATCCGTACTCACCGTTACTGTACAGAAGCTGCAGCCGGTAATGAATTCCGTTATTGGTCTTCTCTCCGCTCGACTCCTTAACACACATACACACACGCGCACGCACGCACGCACGCACGCACGCACACACACACACACACACACAAACAAACAAATAGGTTTATTTAAATTTTAGGGGAAATCGATAAACAGAACATTTCTGCACCTTAAACGTATAAAATCCTTCACAGCTGTCACGCAAAAAATAAACGAGTGATTAATGAGCACAGCGCACATATTATAGCAGGGCAGTTCTGCAACATCACCACGTGTAATCGTAATGTTATTTTGGCTTTGTAATTTCTCTGTAATCACTGGTTATGTTTGAAGAGCGAATAAATCCAGCACTAACTCTTCCCGCTATGTTGTCCCAACTCATTCAAAGGGAGTCATAATTGATGAGAAGGCCGGCTGCTGTTTATATAAAACAAGTGGTTGTGGTGATGAGCTGTAAATTAAATGTATTTGATCGACGCAATGAGGTTTAATTATTTGTTCCATTCACAAAAAGGATAGGATTTGTTACAGTTAACAGTTTGTGCAAAAATTGTTTGAGATGCAGGCCTATTGCATAATGCTAATAATAATAACCTAAAATAATAATTAGAATAATAATAAAAATAGGCATCATAATAAATAATGCATGAGGGGAATCTTTTATTTAATTGTTTTTGCTCATGTGTAACAGAAACAACACAGCATTAACACTCAAAATAATCGGGTTTTTAGGAAATATAAATCTGAAATGATCTCTCGTGCACCCACTTTTTCTTTCTCGATAAAGTCCACGAAGTTGGTCCTCTCGATCTCCACCGGCTGGCCCTGCCGGTCGTACAGAGCCAGGACGAAGTGGAAGAAGTTGGACTTGCGGAGGTTTGAAGGCGGCTGCTTCTCAAAGTGAGCCCGGGCCAGACCCACTCCACTGCGGACAAACGGGCGAGGAGGAGTCGGTGTTAGGTTGGGGACAGAGGAAAGTTGGATTTTGTAAAGGTGAAAACAAACATCACGATGTTTTAAAAATACTTGGTAATGTTTCTTTAACTTGGTAATGGTGTTTCTTAGTAAGCATATTTTCACAAGCGTGCCCGTCTTTAATTAACCACATTTGTTCGACTTTAATAGGGCTTTTATTAAAGATTGGTCCGTGACAGGTCATGCTTTCTCCACGTTTAAATATCTCACTACGTAAACCAAAGGGGAAAATCCCCTTATAGCCATAAAACCACGCGTGTGTTAAGAAAAAGCTGAAATGTTTACCCACTTTGACTCAAATAATCAGTAAAACAATCATCTGTTTCATCTTTTGATTTCAGTTTGGTACAAAGACGCACGTGTTTAAAAAATGGCACACATGCTGTTTTTATGACAGTTCGATATCTGTAGGTCCTCATGTTTTAGAGATCTATGCCCTGACCTAAAAAAAAAAAAATTATCAATCCAGATTTTTAACCCCCAGACAGCAGTTCCATCTGTGCCTTACTAAGACCACCACAGGGTCCTGACAAAACAATATCTGGTAGTTTCCTTTACTCGGAGGACAGCTCACCTTTGGGCGGCTGTGTTGGCGTCCAGCACGCCGCCCCCCTGCATCCAGCTCCGGACAGTGTTCATTCCTCCCAGCGGCTCCTCCTTCAGGCTGCTGCCGCTTCTCTGGATGCTCTCCTGGATCCCAAACATGAACAAACCTCCGTAGATTCTCAGTCTTTCTCTCGACTGGATGTGCACTTGCTCCCCTGTGGATCCTTAGGTCGGATTTAAAAGAAGCAACGTGGTCACGCTCTTTGCATGCGCTTCACAAGAAACCAAGCAGGTATCTGTTTCGTCCTCTGAATATGGTCCTGGGGGAGTGAAAGTGCCTAAAAATAAGAGGCGATCATATTGGGAAAGTAGAATCCAGGATTTCAGAATTCGTAAAGGTGGATAGAATCGTTCAGGGAGAATGCAGGGCGCCAGCAGCAGAACCAGGAACATGTGTTCAAAGTCGCTCCGGTGCGCGCAGAGATCCACAGTTCAAACTGTCAAACAGATTAAAAGGAGATCAACTCGCCTCCGGATCAGATGTCATAATTTTCTGACTTTTCGTTCTTCCTCTTATCGCGCTTTGCTCTTTCTCTCTTCGCCCCTCAACTTTGTGATCCGGGACGTGATGGGTTCTGTGGTGTCCGGAGCAGCGCTGCTTCCTCTCGCCGCTCTGCTCCCTCTCTGAGCAAAAAAACCGCTCTGTGACTCTTCCCAGAGGACTCTCTCTCTCTCTCTCTCTCTCTCTGAGAACCAAACACGGGCTTCTCCAGCCCCGGGGGAGAGAGAGAGAGAGAGAGAAAGGATGGAGAGAAAAAGAGGGGAGGGGACAGGACGGGAGGAGAGGAGAGGAGACGCCCCCAAATAAACGAGAAGAGTCAGGTCCTCTCCAAGCAGCGGACTCGGAGCTCATCTTCACTTTCCCATCCACTAAGGGTCCAGTCCGGGTACGGAACCCTCTCTGTGCTTGTTCAAATGACTTGGCAAACGATATCTCGTCTCTGTCAATGTGAGAATAAATTCATATGAGCACCACAACAAGGAAAATGGTTCCTGGAAAGTTTCTTTTTGGTCCTGCAGAGTCGCAGACTTCATGGCGCTCAGGATGCTGCGATGAAAAACGTCTGGATGGGCTTCAGCAAGGCAGACATCTCTCGTTTCAAGATCACCTATAATAAGCCAATAATGCACGGGATGTTCATCATTTTTTACGCACAGTGCCTTGAAAATATCGAATAAGGAAAAAGAACGATGAAAATACGCTCTGCATTTTGTTGTCTAAAACCTGATTTTAGGCCTGTTAATATTTGAGCCTTTTTTCATATAGCCTATTTGTAAACATTTTTACAACTTAATGTAATTAGGTTAGGAAAACAAATAGAGAAAAAATCGAGACATCAGAACGACACAAATGAGATTTTTTTTCTGCACGAAAAAAACAGTCTATAGATCCAGTATCAGATTAATTTAGTCGCAGACATTCGGTTAATCTGATATGAACCCTCGCATTCACATTTAGATGTCACTTTTATTTAGAGTAAAGTGGTTATGCTCAATTATGAAAGCCATATTTCATCGTCACAACAGATCCCTGCTCCCCATTGTCCTCCGCGGGCCTGCTCGTTGCAGCCCAGCGCCGCAAGACGCACAAACAAAAGTGACAATAACAATAATTAGCTCAAAATAACAATGAACATAATTGAGGATAATTGCTACCAGATTTTCCCGCTTTGTCTTTCCCTGAAGCACCATCTGTTATTTGGAACTATTTATCACGAAGCCGAAGGGGGAATCCAAAAAAAATAAAAAATAAAAATATTAATAGATAATTCTGAGAACTCTTATAATAAAACAACGCTGAAGCGTATTGATCTGCTGAGGTGCCAAAAGGTCAACAACTTTTGTATTATTCAGCCGGCTGTGGGGATGATTGGCAGGAGCAACTGGCGCTGTTCCAGGGTTTAATTCCCAAAGGTGATTGAAAAACGCTCTTGACCTTGATTATGGAGAATAAGAGTCTTTTATGCTCCAATTTCCTGCTTATAGAGGGAAGGATCAGGCCGTGTAGGAAAAGATACATGTGAAGGGATGGAGGAGTGTTAAGAGGGGCTGGTGTTTGTATCGATCCGAGTGGGATAAAAGGCAAATGTATCACCCTATAAAAAAAAAATTTAAAAAAATTCTATCTCCGCATATTACAGTCCATTAAAATGTCAACGGCAATGACTTAAAATCAATCAAAGTTAATCTCTTGAAATTATTAAGGTCTGAAATTTGAGAATACTTTCAAAAAAGCCGGGAGAAATGTCATCTTTTATTAATGAAACACAACAGATCAGTATCGGCATAAACAAAGATTCAGATCCTTCATATGTTCAAAGGTTTTCAACACATACTAGGACGTGGTAGTCTAAAACATTTTTTTAAGATGAACCTATTTAAGGCATGTATTTAAAAAAAAATAAATAAATAAAAAAAAAACATGGACTAAATGAGTTTATTTAACCTAACGACAGATTCAATCAAACAAAATCACTTAGACATTCAACCACTTTTTAGGCTGCTGTCTGTCACCGCGACTTTGTCCAGTAGGCAACAATAGGTTACCTCGACGCAAAAGGTCCCGTGTGTGTGTGTGTGTGTGTGTGTGTGTGTGTGTCCCCGTCTATGGTGTGTCCGCGCGCGGTTCGTCTGACGAATAAGGTCTCACTTACTTTAAACCCAACACAACAGCGCCCTCTGGTGCACAACCCTTCATATAGGCTAGTCGACAAATAGTTCATTTCAACACATATTTCCACCATGGAGATTTTCACACAGAAATCATCAGCGGGCCTGTAGTAATATAAACTTCTTATTATCATCCGTGCCTCCCAAAAAATGTCCACATGAAAGTTCTAACGTATTACTCAACACCACAGACTGTAAAAATTAAAACCCCACAAAGTTTAAAGGTCCAGTTTTTCAGATTGCGGGATATAATTGGAGGAGCTAGCCGAGACATGAAATACATCTTATAAAAATGTGTGTTTAAAAGTTTATAATTAACTCCGGATGAGGCTCCCTGCAATGTGTTTACCGTTAAAGGGATGTTTCTTATTACATGGGCAGCTGGGGTCAACCTGGGGGTCCGCCATGTTTCCACCGTCAGTTTCCGGTTTCCACGGAATCCGCCATTTTTCTGCAGTCGCCCGGAAGGGCCAATTCCAGACACGGACCTTAGCAAACCAAAACTAAGGTTCAGAGGTCAATTATTAATGGTGTTCACATAGAACAAATAATATTTTATATAAAGTTGTTTAAACTCATATCTTTTCAAATTATGTGAGATGTTATAATCTAATGTTTAATGATTATAACATGAGGGTTACGGACAACGGGCCAAGATTTAATAACTTATCTACTAAAAAATAAGGCAAATTCAAAGTTCATTCAACTGGCTGCTTCTCTAAGAAAAAACCCTAATTTTTAGGTTTGTGTATGGGATCTGTTTGTCTAATATCATATGTAATATGTACATAATATTTTTATTATTCACCATTTTATCACTCTGTTTAAATAACCTATATGAAGTATTGTACATCAACACATTTAAAAAGTGAACAAACGAGTCTTATAGAATGAGCCTCTTAATTTTCAAACACTGAAATTCACACATTTCTGGAGGTTACTATACTAGACAACCGTTCTACAATAATATCACATATCCTATAATTAATTTTTAGATCAACTTTTAATGAAGAGAATAAACACTAATGTAATGACTGTTGCTAATGCTGGAAACAAAACTATTTAACATGTTTATTATAAGAAATATATTCAAGTGATAACTCATAATAGATATCAAAGCAGAGTCCAGAGTGGATGGTTCATTTATTACTGACATTCATTATTTTGTAAAAGAACCAAGGCAATGCCAGGCATATAAAGTCCAAAACCAACGTGGACGCTTTTGAACAGAAATGAACTGGCATCCAGAGTCAGGTTGTACAGATTATCTCCTAATCATGTGTGGAGGAGGCGGGACTTAACCAGACAAGAAAAGAAAAGAAAAAAACACAAGATCTGTAGGCAATCTGAGAAAGAACAGCCCTAAACATGATCAACTAACATGAGAGGAAACAGTATGGGGCAGCAGAACTGTCTTATCTTCCAAAAAAAAAACCCATTCAGACTAGACGTCATCAGAGAGTACTGTCATATTTGCTTGCTTCTCCAACATAAAGAAAAAAAAAACAGAGCAAAGACGTCTGGAATCAGACTTCTCTGATAGTTTAATACTGTGATGCACAATCACATTCAGTTTCCAATGACAGCTATCGTCTCGAGTATGTGACAGTTCAAATGCTCCAAGATTGAAAACAAAGGTTTGTTTCAGGAGATGTTGAAATGTTTGTAACCACCAACCACTAAATTAAAGTTTATGAAGAATGGAGCTCATGATAAAACCATCATTCAAGAATATGCAAAAAAAGTCCTTATTTTTCGTCATTCACAGGAACGTGTGCAAAATACATCAAACTCTACATTTCATCTTCCAAAAAAAAAGAAAGAAAGAAAGAAACATCATTGGTCAGGTTTGATCCTACATCGATAATGTATTCATTTTCAGCCCCGAAGCCAATGCTTTATATGAAAACAAAGAATTCATTCAGTAATAAGACCTTTAGTAATAGTGGTAGTAATAATACTGTTGAGGGTTAACTTGTGCTTCTCCTGCTTCGTCTGCGCCATGCTGATCCCACTCCTAACAGTAGAGGGCACCAGAGTGATCACACCAGCTTGAGGACGCGTCATACATGCAGGAGGAAGCACCAACACTGACTGGTCTCAAAGATCAGAAAGCTCTTTTCTCCAAAACCTCTCAGTTTGAAGTGTGTCTTATTTCACAAACATGTAAAAGTAACAAAGAACATTGAACTGCTGAGAAGCTTTGGTGAAATCTAGTCCTGAACTTCATCATATAACAACGCTCCCCCTGCTTTAATATAGATGTCATAGAGAGCAACATTTATCTACATTACACACAAACAGAATGGGCTGTGTCCTAGTACACAAACGTTTCAGGGGGGGTATTTGGTTGCTGACAGCCTCAGAACAGCTTTGGAGCGTTTGCAAGTAGAAATGACATTAGTGCAAAAGAAGGGGAAAAAAAAGCAAAAAAAAAAGCCATGTCAAAAACCAGACACGGGGGTGGGGTGGGGGAAGGGGTTTAGCACACAGTGGGGACAAACGTAGAAATGCTTTGTAACAGTGGCAGCGTGCAAGCTCTACTTATAAGCGTGCATCAGGACTCTCAGGCATTTTCACAAATTTGAGTCTTTCAATCCAAAGAACTCCCACCGCCCGCCCTTTTTGCTGAGTACAGGAGCTGGCTAAGTGTGTGCATGTGTTCATGTATGATAATACAAAATGACTTTCCAATCATTCGGCTTAATGTGCTGGTAGAAACATTTCACGTAATGCCTGCGCAGCAAAGGGAGGAGAATGATGGTCCATGACATGGGGCTTTGATTTGATTGGCCAATGCAGAGCTGGGATGGAGTGAGGTCATATAAAAAGGATGGAGGGCAGAGACAATGTGTTTGTAAATCAGAAGAGGAGTAAGAGTACCGTGAATGAAGTTGAGCGTCTCTGACAACAAAAGTTATGGCACCAAGCCTGCACTGGAATACTTTACTCTTCAAATACTCAAAAACTCACGTTAAAAAAACAACAAAAAAAACTGTGACCTTTGTTTCACGTTATCCCCCTCATCTCTCGCAGTCTCATTTTTCAGTCTGAGTAGTGCTCAATAAAGACCTCTTCAACAGTAATACAAAAGTTTGGCGATGAGGAGAAGAACTTTTTTTGTTGTTGTTGGGACCAGCCAACACGTTTGATTCAAATGTGGGATTATGTCAGAGAATGCATAACACATGAAATGAAAGTTGACCGTTGTTCACACTGTCACATTGAAGAGGACCACACTAGAAATCTTCAGGCTTCAGGTCATGTGATGACCACATTCAGTCTTTGTGTGTCCACTTACACATAAAACTACAGTCGCCCCACAGTGAAGACTGAAAGTCTTCATCAAAACTGCTTAAGAAGTTTGTTGATTTGATGAAATGTTAAGACTTTGTCACTCTTTTAAATGTTGTAACCGTAAGTAATAACGCGTCTCCTAAGCTCTCAACACCTCTGAACCATGTCTCATTACCGACAGGACTAGAGAGAAACCCTGAACACGGGGGAATGTTCAGCGAATACTGACTGAAGATGCGCAAACGTAGAAAAGTCAGGATGGGAGCAACCGTCAGATGAGGCCTATGGGATTGAAAGGAGAAGAGCTACTTTCTTATATTAAAGTCTAAATCTATGAAACAAGAAGAATAAGTGAAGTGACACTAACGTGATCCAGGACTTCACATTTTGTCGACATGATGAAAAGTACCAATTCATTTTGAGATGACATTATCGCTTTCTCGTACACGGGGGGGGGGGGGGGGGGGGGGAATCAAGATTTAAGAGGTGGAAAAAGTTTCGCCCACCATCATGACATCATCGTACAGAAAAGGACAAGGGCCACTGAAAAAACTAAACCTTATTCTTAGAATTTTTTTGGGGGGGGGGGGGAAATTAGGCCACAATGTGATTTTATTTTTGTGTGTGTGTGGCCCTAATCCTCTTCTGTGTCATCACAAGCATGAAATGAAAACGTATCTTGTCTTTTGCTTGTGGTTATTTTTCTCTTCAACTTGTTGTGGACTGTTTTGGTCAAACTTAAGAAATGAGATAGCCAACAGCTCAACCTGCTGAATACAGGCAGAACTTTGGCTTATGGGGTGTTCAGTGTATGTCTATGCGCATGCGTGTTTGTCCTTGTGTGTCGTGATGGGGCTCAGAGGCTGCATGGCAGGGGGGACTGTCCCTCAAAGGAGGAGGAGGAGGAGGGCTGTTCAGGCTGTGCTGATGGAACACTAGACGACTCCTTGCTGTCCAGGAGGAAGCCTGGTTGTAGCTGAGGGGCGGGGTCTGGTTCGGGTTCAGCGAGGGTTGCATTTTCCTGGACTGAGGGATGCGAGGGCGAGTGATGACAGACGGAAAGGTGCATGCCCAAAGTGTCAAAAGAAGGCGAGAAGGAGGAAGATGGAGAGGGATCATCTCCGGGAGACTCAGATTGAGTCCCAGGTGGGGGAAGAGGAGAGGACGAAGAAGAAGAAGACGATGATGATGTTGCTGGAGTGTTGGGCGTGTGCTTGGGAGCGGCGGGGACACAACAGGAGGAGGAGGAGGCGGCGGTTTCTCCATCTGACATAGCAGGTCCATGATCTCTCTCCTTCTCCTCCTCTTTCCCACTGTCTGTAGAAGCACCGCCGTCTTGCTCATTTTTGGTTTCTTCCTGCCCGGCAGGGCCCTGATTGGCTGCAGGTGTGTCTTGGTTGGAAACTGTGGTGGTTGGGGATTGGCTCTTGAGCTGCGAGTGACAGAGGGGACATGTCTCCTGGACATAAAGCCACTTCTTCAGACAGCCAGCGTGGAAGAAATGACTACAGGGAGTGATCACTGCACTGTTCATGTCCTGAAAAGAAAAAACACAGACCATGTTGTTATTTTTTCCTAAGATTATTTTCCTTACTTGAAGCTTGAGATTATTACTTTTCCACGTCCTCTCTGTGTTTAATCACAACCACACAAACCTAGTAACCCATACCTGGTAGCAGATAGCGCAGATGTCGTTGTACTGCTCCAGCTGTGTATTGCTGGCCGTGGGGAGGCTTTTGATCTTGTTTACAGCATCTCTCCTGAGCAGGAAGCTTTGCCAGCCCAGCTGAGCTCTGAGCCACACGTTATAGTACGAGTGGACCAGGATGATGGTGCTGCCCATCACGCTCCACTCCCCGAATACAGTCTCCGACACACCATAGCACACCACACACACGGCTACCTGCAAGGGGAAAAAAGAGAGAAAAAAAAAAAAAAAAAAAATCAGTAACAGTGATGTTAAGATGTCTTAATTTGGTGTGTCAATGATGCCTCTTTTTTTGCGTGTACACGTGTAAAACCTACCAGAAACTCCAGCAATCTGTAGGTCCCGTTGACACAGTAAATAACTTCGTCCATGTTCTCCACTGGAGCCTTACGAAATTCCTCCACCATGAAGAGCACATAGATCAGCAGAGTGCCAAGAACCTGGGGACGTTTGAGGAACGTGTGTCAGCATTTTGGTCTAACTTCATTCTTCATCTCAAAGTGCAGATGCCAAAGAATCCTCAGAGGATTCATGTTGGGATCAAATGAAATACAGTCTGACGTTTCAACTGCTGCCTGTGTGTGTGCGTGCGCGTCACCTGCAGTGATGTGAGGATGGAGGAGGAGATGATGATGAGAAGCCAGAAGTCCATGTGAAAGAACTGACAGATCATGTAGGCCATGTAGGCTGGAAAGATAAGCAGGAACAGACACAGAGACACAGCTCGGAAGTGTTTCCACAAACTCCTACAGGACACACAGAGCAGGAACAAAAAACAAAAAGAGAGAGAGAAGACCGTTAGCAACGTTACTGTCTTCCAAAGTGTCGCTAACATGTCGAGGAAAAACAAGCCTGTTCTTCATGGAAATCTGTTTTTAATAGACATGTGGTACCTTATTGTTGAAGATATATATATTTTTTTTTAATTGCTAAGAGAGGTAAAAATAACAACTTCTTACTTATCTCTGGATGCTCCCAGGGCCAGGACTATGGGGTCAGCTATCTCCAGCATGGACTGCAGGATGGACGCAACAACGATGAAGAGGATGATGGAGAGGAGGAAGGCTCGGTGGATGACCTGAAGCTCGATCAGGCCGGTCTGAACAGCGAGGATCAGCAGGGTGATGCCTTCCGTCATCCCCCTGCACACACACAGACACACGCACACACACGCACGCACAGAGAGAGAGAGACAGGAAACAAACGGGGTCAAACGTGCGGCTGCAAACCGACAAGACGTGTGGGAAACAAACGGACGTGCACTCGCTCTAACCTGTGCATGGTGTTGTCGTTCATGAAGGCTCTGTAACCTTGCAGGTAGAACTTGCAGAGTGTGAGAACTCCCAGAGCAATAAAGGAGACGGTGAAAACCAGACCGAGCAGGGAGTACGGTGTGCTGCAACATTCTGCAATACTGAGGACCAGGAAGGGGGCGGAGCAAAGAGAAGAAAGAGATCAGACACAAACAACAAAAAGAGAAGTCATTTCTTTTTAAACCAACTCCACCAAAACTGCTGCTGTTAGCTGCGTCACTTGTAACATCGTAGATTCATGTTCACTCACAAATGTCAACTATTGTCATGTTTGTAAGCCACTTTGTTTGGCAGGAAAGGAGAACCCATTCTTTTTTGGCTTCCTGCTGTTCTTGAACCAAGTCTTTGGTCTTAATAGCAGGCAATAAAGAACAATTACAATGTGCCATGCACTCTTTAAAAAAAATCACACTCTTCATTTAGAACATTAGAACAGACCAGGAGACTTCAAATGTTCCCAACAGGCTGATCTGAGAGCAGCAGACATCTACAAAGCATCAGTGAACCCATTAAAAGAAGGTGATGCTGCGAGTGGGCCACCTGCTGAATGGGGCAGAGATGTGTAATCTCCCCTTTCACAATACATCTGCTTCGTTCTCACCTGGTCAGAAAGAGGAAAAGTAGCCTCTCCCGTGAGGTAGGCTGGTCTCTGGTGCTGAAGTAGGAGTAGATCTGCAGCGCAAACAGCAGCAGCCAGAAACACATGAAGAGAACCGGGAGGACCAGCTGGTTCCATAGAGACATCCCCAGAGCCAGCAGTCCGTACACTTCCACCACCTGCGGGCAGAGACCGAGTAAAGAAAGGGATAAGAAATACTCCAGGACTACTTTATTCAGTCCCTCCAGGATTTCACAGACTTTTTGGGGGATTGTTGCGGCCTAAAATGCCTGATTTCGTGGCAGCTTTTCCAAAAAATTGGAACGCATGTTGCCATGTTTTTCGCAATTAAGTTGCGGCAGGAAGCAAAAGTTGCGGCAGGAAGCAAAAATCGCGGCGATTTTTTCCCCATGTCAATTATTTCCTAGCACACACTTTGATGTGACTGAGTGATATTTTAACCTGAGCAGAGCGATTTACTTTGTGAAGCATATTCAACTGCCTCAACGACAAAGTTCGCTCAGAAATTGCGGGGATTGGTTGAATTTGCAATCGCAAAATCGCAACTTCCTGGAGGGACTGTTTATTCTAACATGTAGTTATATATTTGAGAAAACGTGCAACATGAGGCCACAGAGGCATTTTTGTTCCCTCCCCACCTGAGCCAGCTCCCTGTAGGCGGTCTTTGCCAGGTTGTATGGAACCAACAAGTTAGAAGCCAGGAAGTAAATGACCTCCAGGCCTGTGAAGATCATGGAGAACTTGTTGATGAAGACGATGGTCTCCAATGGGACCAGACACAGTCTGGCAACCAGAGGGAGGAGGTGAGCAGAAAAGAGCCAAATCCTCTTGGTTTGCATCACACAGGAACACAGCGTACACACCACCAGCTGACCTAAAAAACAAAGAGATCACATGAGTGGACAGCATAGAAGGAACGTGCCTGAAACGTCACATATGAAATCTGCACACTTGTTAACATCGTAATGTTTTCTGACGCAGGAGGAAATGCTCATCCTCCTTAAAAGCTGAAAAATCAAAAACAGAGAGAACACGTTCACATTTAGATCCTTTAAATCCCCCCCCCCCCTCCTCACTCTGCAGCAGTATACATCACTGCATCTGTCTCATTTTGACTTTCACTGTGCACTGAAATCAGAACAGTCGAGACTCCATATTCTACTGTGTGGACCCAAGAACATACAGCCCATGTTAACCACATATCACAGCTGACCAGAAAAAAAAAGTTTGACCAAAGAGCGGCCATGCCATACAACGTTAAAATGATTAAGTCCCAGTAAATATTAGCAAACACAGGTACAGTAAGAGCTCTAATTCTAAGAGAGAAGTTCTTTCTTCATATGCAGAGGAGGGATTTATTCTGTAAAAGGGACTCCAGTTGTAGTCCTATAATGTCAAAATAAAAAGGATCCAAGTAGGAATGAAACTGAAGAGGGGCTGGTGACCTAGTGATTAGGTCACGCCCCATGTACGCCCCATGACATGTCAAATGTCTCAATGACTCCCTGCCATGTCGAGTCAGAGAGTGTGCTTTCATACCGATGAGGGCAGTGGTGAATCTGTTCATGGACAGGGGTTCCAGGTAGACGGGTCCTTCAAGGCCAGACTCCAGTTCACTGCGCACATAATCCCTGACAAAGAGAGGTCAAAGGTCACGGTTAACAGGTCTGATCATGCATTCATATGCACCATGAAGCTTTAAGTCACCGGAACGTGTTAACCTCTACAGTCAATAGATACACAATACAGTCAGGCTTTAATACTTTAGTACAGATCCAGTCAGGTAAATGTTCATAAAAACAGAATGTGATGATTTGCAAAAAGCATGGAAACCCTCATTTTTTTTAACAAATCACAGAGACGACATCTAATGTTAAATCTCAGAAATGGTATTGCTTTTGAAAATGACGATTTTGAATTTAGTGCCAACAAAGCATTTCAAGTCGGGAAATCTGTGAGTACCTTGAAACTTGGTGACCAGCGAACAGCAGCAAAGCTGTCAGCACGTACAGGTAGAGTTTGACCAGGTGTTGACGAGGCAGAGTCAGGAGCACCAAGCTCAGGATGTAACCTGCAAGCAATTCACACAGGTAAATACAATAACACACACAAACACACACACACATCAGCACATACCAAGCCTATTAGTTCATAAACTAACTGAAGCCAAGTCTGACAGCACACACTTACAAACACAAACACACAGTGTGAATCCAAGATTTTCAGGGCAGACTGTCCTGAAACATTCCCTCTCTGTACCCGTCTGTCTCTGTGTGTGTGTGTGTGTGTGTGTGTGTGTGATACCATACTGACCTACGTAGTGCAGGTAGAGAGCCAGGTATTTGTACTGAAACAGGGGGTTGTTTGAGAGGCTGGAGCGCTGGATCTTCTGGAAGAAGGAGCTGACGTCCCAGCGGTACAGGACATCCAGCAGCATGATGCTGGGAACTCGCAGACCCACGTTAAGCACCGCCTCCACGCGGTCCTTCACTGCCATGGCCTCAGCTGAGCCTCTGACGTGCAGGCAGAACTGACCACTAAGACGGGATGTAAACGGTGGGTGCGCTGCAGAAAAGCAGAGACAAGGCACGAAATGAAGATCAAGATTAATTGGGTATGCAGTTGAGATATGCAGCAGTTATAAAAAAGGATGAGGGGGGGAAAGATAACTCTGCATACATGTACTGGATAGAAAAGTGCCAAACAACAGTCACCATTTCCCTGCATTCAGAAGACGTGTGGTTTTAAAATTCTCACTCCAATGATAACAAGTGCGGTGTACAACATCTCTTAAGCTTTTTTTTTTTTTAATAGCTGAGGCGAAGGTTTTAAATTATGTATTGAGGGGAAATCCCTGCAACTTCTTTAATGACACCTACGTGGTAGACTGTTTAAACGTTCAGTGAAGTCTTCACGGATACATTAGTACTCTACAGTCCTGTTCACACTGCAGCTTTAAGGAATGGTTTTTTACGTAAACCAACCAAGTATATTTCCAACATGTTTTTATTTTATTTCGTCTTTACTCGTAAAATTCCTGCATGCACGAGAGCGTGCGATTTTTAAAGCAAAAACTAAATTCATCCAGAGGAAAGCACATTTGCTATAAATACGGACCTAATATTTAGATGTCCCCTAAGATAAGAGTAGAAATAAAGGTAGGGTATGTCGATCCCCTGCTTTGACTTTTAACATGGAGCCGAAGGCTTCAAGTGAAATGAGTTCTGGAGAAACTGCTCACAGTCGAGAAGAGAACCCAAGTACTCGCAGCTTTTGACAAACTCCATTTGATTTCCTTGGGAAGTTCAAATCAGCGGGACTATTTTCAGCAAAAGAAACTTCAATGAGGACAGTTTTGGATGTTGGGGAAGGAGGATGGAATGATCCAATATAAGTACTGCTGCTACGAGAAACCAAAAGGCCATGATGACATTTGTTCAGTCACATTCAAAAATCCATTGAAGTGCACATGTAAGCCCCAAATGCTTGTTTGAGTCTAAACATCTTCACATTACAACCATTCACAATGCTAACGTGTTTGTAGTACGGAAACTGAAAAACTCCTGAGTGGTGCTAAGGAGGAGGTGGAACAAATGACAGTTTTACAAGACGAGGCAATTATGTGTTTAAGCTTCACATTGAGAAGGGGCCGCTGTTCACTGTTCAGATAAAAGCACTATCATCAGATATCAAGTTCTCATCTCGTTTTAGAGTTTGAGATTCAAGTTGTTGCTGAAAACAAAACACAAAGTCACAAAGTGTTGTATTGCTGCTGACTCTGGGTTTTTGTGTGCTTGTGTAGGGTGGATCAGTCAACAAAGTCAAACCCGACGACCAAACACAACTTCATTAGTTTGTATACTGAGTTCCTCCCTTGGTTTATTTATTGTGCCTGCCGGAGCCACGTTCCTCTCTGCTGCTCATTCAGTGATGGAAAAGGATCAGACTGTTAACGATTCTAAAGGGAACACCAAAGAGATGTTACAGTTCTTAAAGAAATACACTTCAGTACATCAGGCGAAAGATTTACAGCAGGAGAAGCAGCACTGCTCACGTCCCCCAATGCCGTGGTTTGTATAGATAAAATCCCTCAGTCAAAAACCCATCCAGACTTTGGTACATGCAAAGTATCCAGGCAGCTCTGTGTCATCCACACCCTGAACGTCTGCTCACAACCTCATAGAAGCACGGTTAGTGTTAAAGCAACGCACTGGGTTTCAATGCACCTGTCACTGAACGTCAGGCGGCCCGAGACAAATGAGGCATACATGCTATATCTGCCTAGTTTAAATATTGCTCCTCAGGTTTTCCCACTCTATTCCGTTTGCCTCCACTAATCATACTGTACCCATTCTGCTTTGTTTTAGAACATTTAATAAAGCAAGACTAATTTTTCAGAATTGTACAATGTCTGAGGAAAGAAGCAAAGAAGTCTTTCACACTATAAACCTGTCATCATCATCATCATCATCATCAGGGAGATGCTGACTTGATCATATGGATAATAAAATCTTATCAATCCATTGTTGCTATAAAACTGTCATGCTAAATGATTTGCATTATTGCACTACTGCAATGTTCTTTCACTATCAGATCAGTGATGGACACACGGGTATGTATAGGTACTGCACACATTTAAGTTATTGATTGGAGTGTAATGTCACAATATGGACATCAGGGGATGATTAGGTTCTTACTGGGCTAACACTCACAATGACATTGTCCATAACTTTAGGATTGGTGCATTACATCTATCAACATACATTACATCTATCAACATACAGTCGGGCTGCAGTAGCTCAGTCACCCTCCGGTTCCCAACCCACAGCACGGACCAAGTCCGGAAATTAGTTTGGTAGCTGTAGAGGTACCACTCCACTTCCTGAGCACTGTCGAGGTGCCCTTGAGCAAGGCACCCCAAACTGCTCTGCAGCGCTCACTGTGGGCAGCCCCCTCACTCTGAGACCTCTCCATTCATGCATGTCATGAGGATAATGTTTGTGCATGAGTGTGTTCATGCCCATTACAAAGAGTGTAAACCGAATTCTCCCTTGTGGGATTAATAAAGTATAATTTTATATATATATATATATATATATATATATATATATATATATAAATCATCAGACCCTTCAACAATTTGTATATTTGTAGGATAGGATTAGTGGAAATATGTTGTAATCACAAAATAAGCATTAAGCACATGGCATGAGTTACAAAGTGTCATAATAAATGATTTTTGTAAACATGCAATGCTTTCTCACTCAGCATGCATACATTCTAATTGTTGTGTAAACTTGGGCATAATGCCCTAAATTGACACCAGTTTTATCATGCTAGCTCTCTGCTACCCTCTGGTTGATTGGTGGGGAAAAAAAGACTGTTAGATAAAAGAAGTGAACTGTATCAGAAATTCAAATCGATCCAAGTCTCAGTCGCTCCTCGCGTGTTTGGTCCCTCACACGTACCACGTGGCCTTTAAACACACAAGTCTTTAATTACTTTATATTGCAAGAGACTATTTCAGAGTTTCCATTTATTCATATCCCTGCAGCCGAGGACAGGACCCTGAAATGTTACATAACACTAAATTCACCGCGACAACGACTGGCCAAAGAGAGATCACTTCACAGAAGCCAGGCTTATATAACGCCTTCGTCTACCACTGTATTTAAATCTGTCGTCAACAATTCACACATATCTACAAGCTCATTTCACAACTACCACATCGGTCCTACCAACACCATGGATGCGTGAGTGCTGCGTTTATTGTGGTAAATATGAACTCTGGTAACCTCTCCGTCTTGACGGAAGAAAAAAAAACCTGCTCAGCCGCAAAACACTGCACCACTTTACTGAGTAGACTGGCTCGTACGATGCCGCTCCAAATCTTCCAGTCAAACCAAATGAGTTACTTTGTTTTATTGATGTGTACTGTTTGCTGACTTCGTGATGTAGCTGAAGCAGCCTGTGTGCTGTGTGTTGATAAAGAGCTGCATCCGGCACAGAGCCAACAACTCATGCTAACGAAGTCAGCTAGCATCGCGGATAGTTAGCTACTGTCAACAACCCAGCTAACATTAACACAACGGTAACAAATATAACACCAGGCGTGTTTATTTGTTTCAGGTTCTCTCCTTAGACAACAACGTCCAAACACATAGACACAAAGGTAGTCAGTGTTATCTCTTACATTCAGAAACTGTCCCCCCCCCCACCTTCCTACAAAGTCCAACTGTAATGCTAGCCGAGCTAGCACGCTAGATTCTTAGACGTTGTGAACTAGCTACAGCCAAAGAAAAAAAGATTACTTACGATTTAAAGACGAGGATCGCAATATGTACAATGGTTTCGGGATGCTTTTCAGGTCGGATATCGACCATTTTAACTCGGCACCACCCGAGTTAACGGTCCTCGCTCGCAAAGGATGCGGCCGATCCGTTCATCTCATCCGGCAGCCATTACCCCAGAGGAGCAAGGAAGATGTACTGGGCATGCGCAGTTGCCCGTCCCACTAAATCTCTTGGTTTATTTGAAGAGTCTCGTATTTTACTAACACTCTTTAACTGCTGCTGCAGTGTTTCATAACATACTTTAACATTTTTACTTTCAAGGGGATTAAAGCTCCTCATTAGAGATCCAGATAGTTTTCCAGCCCTTAAATGTTATAAATGATAATGGTGAGGCTGGCTTGGTAGTGCTTGCGCGGTAGGCTTAATTTGAGGTTAAGGAACTGTGTGATAGCCATTATAAATAAGAAAGAAAATCGACAAAATTGAAAATTCAAAGAAAATTTGTTTTAAATATATATTTTATTTCGTTTTTCATAATTATAGAATAGAGGAAGCCTGACAGTGCAGGATGAAACACACAAAGACAGCAATTTGCAAAAAGACAAAAGAAAACAAAACACAAATAAAAGATAATATTGATGGCCTTGTCCTGTGGGGAAGACACTGAGGAGGACCAGTTGCCACTCCACAGGATATGGCTTGGACATAGACATGGAGAGTGCCTACTCGAAGTTACATGTTCACATAAATAATGTTTCAGTATACATACACTGTACGTACATATTTGCATGTTAAGACCAAAATAAGACATTTCATTGGTCACATCAACAGGAAATAAAATGTAATTATGAAGAGCTTTTCACAGACACATGCCACCAAGTGATTTCCAATTTTACAACATATAGAGAATTAATATATAGCCAATAATAACATTACCATAAGGAAAGAGTAACAATACACAACAGCAGAAGGGTAAGACAATTCCAAAAAGGTTACTGTTCCCTCGAACATGTACAGTGTATTAAGTTAGACAGTCAAAAAAAAAGGCAATATAAAAAACCATTTTTAGTGTTCTTGACAACAGGAGAATCACTGAACTGTCTGTTAATAAAACACACATTGTTGATTTGAGTGGCCAAGAATATATATCTTTCTTTTCCTTGTTTGTTTTCTTTAGTATTGTTACTATATTAATGATAAAGCAACTCAAACCTATTCAGAGGTTAGAGCATAGCAACCATTATAATGCTTCTATAGTTCCTAATTCTGATTTGTTTATCTTTTCAATTTCAACTACTCTAGTTTGTAGTATTATTATTATTATTATTATCATCAGCATCATCATTGTTAATTTGCTGTCACTATGGTAACGAAGCTTTTTTTTCTACGTCACATCCGGTAGAATTTGGGACGCCAGGAAGAGGAGAGTGTGCGCCTTGCTCTGAATGAAACTGAACGGCAAACTTCATTCATTCATTCATTGATGACACTTTGGATGTGAATTGACTGTATTTTCTGAGTACAACGCGTGATTTTGCTCTCTCAGGTAATGTAACCTAAACCGTGTTGCTCAGTCAGCTACTGTCAGCGAGTTGGCCGGCTAACTTGCTTGTTTACATTGTTGCTAGCTAATATTAGCCGTCTCATGCTAAAAATATAAACATCTCAAGGAGGGACAATCGCTGCCAACTCTGATTAGGTCGTATTTGCCCGCTTTGCTTGTAACTCGTTAGCAAAAACAACACATTTGTAACGCTTGCAAATACTTGATTTGCTTACAGTTTGTCGCTGAAAGCTTCTTCATAAGTTTTACTTAAGCTATAGTCACAAGCCTCCTGACACCTCTCCTTATTGTCCCCCTCCTCTCTTTCCAGGGTTGTGTGTGCATGCTTATCACCTTGGTGATAGTCTTTTAGCGTGAAAGTGTGTGCACTTGTGTGTGCACGTGCAGCTGGAGCTAAGTGTGTGTGTGTGTGTTTGTGTGCGCGCGCGTGTGTTTGAGCAGCCTGACTGTGACATGTCGGTATCAGTGATCATCAAGTGGGGGGGCCAGGAGTACTCCATCAGTTCTCTGTCTGAGGAGGACACAGTTATGGACCTGAAACAGTCCATTAAGACCTTGACTGGAGTGCTACCAGAGAGACAGAAACTACTTGGACTCAAAGTTAAAGGTGAGAGGTTATATCTTTTGGAGCAAATTTAGGCAACACCTTGTGATATTAAAACCAGATTAATGATATTTGGATTTTATTATACTTTTTGCCTTGGTGCTTATTTGAGCAATGTGTAAGAAAATTCCCGACTTTAATCTCTTGATCTGTTCTAAAGGTAAACCAGCAGAAGATGAGGTGAAGCTGGGCTCCCTGAAGCTGAAGCCAAACACTAAGATCATGATGATGGGTACCAGAGAGGAGAGCCTGGTAAGATTTTTTTCCCCCTTTTTTTATCAATATCCTTTGTTTTTTGCTGGACACTCATATTAACTGTGTACATGTTGTGCTTTGTGAAGGAAGATGTTTTAGCTCCACCACCAGAGAACGATGATGTGGTCAATGATTTTGACATTGAGGAAGAGGTGATTGAAGTGGAGAACAGGTTTGTGTGGTTCTGTTTTCATCGCTCTCTGGTTTAAATGCTGGAATAAATGTGTCATGAGTGTAAAAACGTATGTGTCTTTATTTATCTGATAAACAAATATTGTTGTCCTTGCGCAGAGAGGAGAACTTGGCTAAAATTGCTCGCAGAGTAAAAGACTATAAGGTGGAGGAGCTGAACCCTCCCAGAGAAGGCAAGAATCTTCTGGTACTGGACGTCGATTATACACTGTTTGGTGAGTTAGAAGGACACAGATATTTGTCTCTTTTAAATGGTTTCCAAATGGACAAATCACTTCACAACTTTTTAAATGATAGCACGTGACAGTTAGCGCTCTAATTTATACATCATTTTCTGGCTGTTTCCTTTCTCCATGTCTGCACTAACTTTATAAAGATGACGCATTTACACAAAAAGCTCTGATAGCAGGTACCTGTTGAAAGCCTAATCGTGGACATAGAGCTTTCATTATTTGATTTGTGTCTTTAGATCATAAGTCATGTGCAGAAACAGGTCAGGAGCTAATGAGACCATATCTTCACGAGTTTCTGACGTCAGCCTACGAGGACTTTGACATTGTCATCTGGTGTATGTATTATTTCTTCTCTTCTCTTGTTATGACGTCTCAGTCAGACTACATTGAAAGCTTCAGGCTGAGAGTAAATGAGCAGGAGAATGTCATTTAATTGGATTGGATAGCTGTGAATTACAACCAACGAGCAATGTGCCTGCAGCTTGTAGAATATACATCTGACACTTTTTTTCTCCCCCTAGCTGCAACAAGTATGAAATGGATTGATGCCAAAATGAAAGTAAGTCTACATGTTTTGTTTCTTTTCCTTTACTCGTCTTCAAGAATCACCTGTTAGTGTTGGACTGAATTGTTACGTTACTATACCCCTTTCTGCCAAAAGGTGGCAGTGTCGATTAACACTGCTGCCTGTGCATTTGTGTTTAGGAACTGGGAGTGACAGACAACCCTCACTACAAGATTACGTTCATGCTGGACAGTGCAGCTATGATCACAGTACACACCCCAAAGAGAGGGGTTGTGGAGGTTGGTACACACACAGCTGCTCCTATACTGACCTGTTACACATACTGCTGATGTAACCAGGTTTGTGTCTCTTTAAGAAGGTGATAGTATTCATGCATTGTGTTTGATGGCATGCACACATCCAGGTGAAGCCTCTGGGTGTGATATGGGGGAAGTACGGAGAATTCTACAACAGGAAGAACACAATCATGTTTGACGACATCGGACGAAACTTCCTCATGAATCCACAGAACGGACTAAAGGTAGGCGACCAGTACTGTCATCACAACATTGACCTCTTCCTCTGATTTGTCACACAGCACAGCGTGCACAATTTATTTTTTTGCAGAAGCTTATTTGCTTGTATGTGTCTTTTTTGTGCGTTAGATCCGACCCTTCATGAAAGCCCACATGAACAGGGAGAAGGACAGAGAGCTGTACAAACTGGCTCAGTACCTCAAAGAAATCGCCAAGCTTGAGGATTTCAGTGGACTTAACCACAAACACTGGGAGAGGTACGCACACATGATGAAACTGTTGTAATAGTATAGTAGTGACACAACACACCAGATGCTTTTTGTGCAAATCAACCATCAGAATCGTTTTTGTTGCCAAGTATATTTACATATACGAGGAATTTGTCTTGGTGTATTGCTGCGAAAGAAAAAACAAGGTTAAAAAAATAAGAACTTATATAAAATAAAAAATAACATGTACTTAAATAAAATAAAAAATGAGAGCAATTACCAAGATACACAATATAATTTAAAAAAATGTAAAATATAAAGAATAATAAAAAAACACCATGCTGCCATATCTACAATTTTATACATAATGTGCATCGAAGAAGACCCACGTTTTAAGATTTAACAAATATGTGTGGATTTGTGTGTGAAGGTACCTATCTAAGAGGCAGCATCACTGAAGATGGACTGCATCCTCTGTTACGACTTGAAGTCTCTTCCCAGTATCAAGTCCTCACTCTCATCCACACCAACTATTTGCTACTACAAGACCGTCATTTCAGCCCGTACGGCAGATCCCACTCCAACCAACACTCCAAAGCTCAGGACTGAGATGGGCTTCCCATTTTCTATATTTGCATGCTATTTGTCTTTCCCAAGTCATGCACATTTTGTTCCAAATATCACCTGCATTTGTTTTTTTGTTTTTTTTTAAATAATTGCTGTTTCTACCAGTTGGCGTGTACTCAGTAAAGCTGACTGTGTGAGTTAAAAACAGCTAAAAGATTTGAGAGCAATGTGCTGACATCAGTCAGGTCAACTTCACAGTTTATTAACAGTCATATCTCGAGAGCTGCTCAGTCTTACTAATGGGCTGTGTTCATTATTTTGCATTGTAGTTTGTTTGAAGTTGGCATACTTTCCTGTGAATATTAAGTAGGATGCTATACCAACCAACTAAAACAAATAATGAAGTTTAAGTCAGCATAGTTTGGGTGACAAGTGATGTCCTTCTCCCCTTTTGTGAAGTATAGATGTCACCTTAAAGAGACAGAGATGAACCAAGAACAAAGGACGATTGCACAATTGAACATTTAGAACTTCTGAATTTTCAGTTGATCCTGAAAATGAACCTGATCGTTAAAGTGACAAATATGCAATAATCTTTAAACCACTGTAACACTAAAAGTTGCTGAGATTGAGACTGGTCATGGACAAATTGGCACCTGTTATAACTTGTTCCTACACATTTGGAGGATTCGTCTGAGCGGTTGGAGGAAGTTGCACATTTTCTGCAGACATGCAGGCTGTAGGCACATAAATGATCCGCTTTGATGAGGCGGATGGTAGATGTCTGTGTTTCTTTTCATTTGCATTGTTACATACCAGCTCTGTTGCATTGCTGAACACGCACCCTTGGATACTAAACAAGATTTCATTAGTTGGTGTTTTGTTGAGAGGTTTTTTTATTGAAATATTTTGGTTTACAGAAATCCTACTGAAAAGAGGGGCAGTGTTAAAAAAAAAATAACAGCACAACATGTGCAGATTGACAGTTTTTCTTTTGGGTAGATGTTTTTTTTTAAGGATGTTCATTTTTCTGCACTTATTGTCAGTGTTTAGTGTAAGTTATGGATAAAGAAGTGGAAGGGTTGTGGGAGCATGTGCAGCATCTGAAGCTCTTGGAAACATCGGGGATGTGATTTGTCAGATTGCGTCAGATTTACAGTCCTTTCATTTCTTGGGACGATCTCTTGAGATCTGCCTTTTAGTGTTTCCCTCGTCACATCCCGGCTGTACATATGACAATAAATCTCTTTTGTAACTAAGTTGCCACTGTTGTTGTTTGTTGTTCCTATATTAGTATTTAAAGTATTTCATTGTATCCACTTATGTTCTTGAAAAGCATTCCAATAATTCATTCATTCATTCAAAAGCACAAGCTTTATTAATAACTTCAGTTCCAATTACAACCTGATGAACGATCAATAAATACTGTACACATTCACTGACAAAGCCCAGCTTTGATTTATAAAAATGTTTAAAAACTTTAAAAAGAGGACTTCAAGAAAACATGTTTCTTCTTTTTTTTTTCTTTATGGATGTCCTCCGGTGTCAGGCGAGCACCTCACTTCATTCTTATTCACTCTGCAGTCAGAAAGATTGGACAGATTCAGTACTGATAAAATTATATGAATGAAACAAAACGACTCGTATAAATGGATTAGGGATAAACTCACATGCAACTGCTCCAGGGGCTGAACGGCCCGCGGGTGAACTTGTCCTGAGCTCGCACACAGAAAACAAACCTCTTGCTTTTGACACTGACCTCGTACTGAGTCTGCACAATGGTGTTTTTCTGCAAGAGAGAAGAGGAGCGTGATGAGAGGGAAGGCAGACACATGTAGCTGTGGGCGTGACTTTAAACGGTTCTCCTGTAAACTATGCATGTACTCATTTACCATTATAGACTCCTCACTGTTGCAGTTATGACTGCTGTGGACCACCTTCACCTCGAACTGCAAGCAAAAATATGTGCAGGGCTTCTCCCAGGTCTCAGGATAACTCCAGCTGAACAGCTTCCCGTCACTGGTGCCCAGGTTGGGGAGCATTGCTGGCCTCACTGAAAGCGTGAGGAAACAACACAGTATTGGTTTAAGTATTCACAACACCATTGGGTCAAAAAGCACTTAATGTACATGAGCAACTATTTCAGCTTTTTTTCTGACAAGTTTGTGTACTGCTACGTTCCTAATATACCAAAGCACTGAAAAACAAACCATACAAGGTAGTGATAATGACGGCAGCACGAGACGGACATACATTCAGGAAAGCTGAGTAAATAAAATGTGTGGATGCACTTCTTCAATTTAAAACGTATTTGAGAAGAAATGTTTAAATACAAATACTCACCGATGTCTCTCAGGAAAAAGGTCTTTTTGTAGGCCTCGAGGAGAGAGAAACTGCGTATGTTAACAGTGAGGGAAATGCTGTGCTGTTCCTCATAATGTTGGCAGCTTGTGTCATTGCAGTGGACCCCTGATCCATCAGCATCCAGCACACAGGGAATCTTTTTCAGATGACTGTGTACGACACAAACTGGTTAGCACAAATACTAACTACAACAGAATACAGTCAGTCGGTCGTGTTATTCTGTCCTCACCGCTCAGCCGTCACCAGGAGCACAGCGGCTCTGGGTCTGTCTGCCGATCTTGTCCAGGTGCAGTGAAAGGAGCCTTTATAGTTCTCAGCTGTACAGTGGATGTGACCTATAGGAACAGAAATATAGTCAGTGTCTCCCTATCCTTGGGCTTTATTTTGAAGGTCCCTGCATTTAAAGATGTATAAACCGAGGAGTAACTGAGGATTATAAATTGAGGACAAAATTGCACATTTTTATTTATAATTTTAAAAAAAAGTTCAATAAAATCTGATAATGAAAACTGTCTGATGGACCAAACTGGAGTCAGGATGGTGTTTATCAGTACAAAGAGAATTACAGCTTTATCAGGTATTTACATTTGTAAAAGGCAGAAAGACAACTAAATCAATTAAGAATGAAACATGTTCATGAATGAAACAAAACACAAGCAGTTTTTTTTTCTCTGTTCCTATTGTTCCTCTTCCCTCCTTTCTAGCTCTCCTAATTCTTTGCTTTTCCTTTTTGTTCTACTTCTCTTTTTACATGCCCTGTCATTCATTTCCTCGGTGTTCTGCTTTTTGGACCACAGTCCCCTTTTTTTTTTTACATTTTTATTATCTTTCAAGTTATGACAACAGCCACAAATCTTAATCTCTCTGTCAGCTTTATCTCCTGTTGTGTTTCTTTGTCGCTCTTTTCCTCCGTCTTTCTTCTCTTACCTCCTTTGGGGGATTTTTCCTGCAGAATGACAGTCCTGTTGTCTGGGTCTAGTCGGACCAGGATCATGGTGTGGTTGAGGTATCGTCCGTCTGGGCTCTGGTGACAAGTATAATTTCCCCCATTCGTCTCCACCACCAGGACTTTGACGTGGTTCCCCAGTAGAGCTGGTTTAAGCTCCTCGCCTGACATGGAGACATTTTCAATGTGACACTGACTTCACCCAGAAGCTTTATTAAATTACAAAGATCATTCTACATCTGAGGGAAGAAAAGCAATTGCTGCTTTGGTGCAGAACTTTAAATAATTACATTTAATTAGTAATCTTCTGCATATGTGCAACATTAGAATTATATAGTATCAGAATGAACACTTGTATTACCGTTTTTCTTCCAAAACACAGGCTGGTTTTGATAAGCTTCTCCACAGGTCAGGTTAACATACACTCTGTTGCCTTTACTATAAGACACCCTCAGGACCATAACTGGATTTGAAACAGACACAAACATACAGTGATTATCTACTGTAAATGGATAGTCAGAGGAATCTTTCGTTGAAAAAGTGTTGTCACCAACCATTATCCATGAGGGACTCGATGGTCGGCTGGTTGCTGTCGGTATTGGCGTAGCACAGAGCAGCACACAGGAACAGAAGGAGCAATGTACGCATCTGGAAGAAAGAAGAATAAGTAGGGAGTCAGTCTTTGGTTATTATATCCTATAAGGCTGCATTTTTTTATCATGCAATAAGATGATACATGATTCATTAATACAAAATGAACAGAAGTTTTAGTATGTACATAATCCTGAGATACATTTCATATGGATATACAATGCAATACTTAGTATTGAGTCTTTCAAATTCAAGAAAAAGTTTCTTTTTTGTTTTTAACAAGCTGTGACAAGTTCTCCTAAAGTTTTTTTTTTGTTTGATTGGAATAATATAAGGACTCTGAAGAAGTTAAATCAGCCGGTCAGAAAAGTGTAAAAAAACAAAACATTTTGTTAAAGCTTTGTGAAATTAAACGTGACGTGAAAATCTTTTAAGCACTTTGGTAACATGGTGCAGTAATCATACTCAGCTCCATTTAGCTGCTACCTAAAAATGCAGTCTCTGGATAAAGTTTTTAACCCATTCAAAGTGTGTTTTTCTTTGAATGATGTTTCTGTAGTGAACAGGTTTAAGAGGGAGAAACATAAATGAAAGAGTTCAAGAGATCTTACCTTGAAACAAGAAGTGATCCTGAGTTTAAAACTACAAGCTGAGCTTTAAAGTAGAAATGAGTTCACTGCCTGAAGTGTGTCTTCACTTCGTCTGCATGAACACCGCATACTGTTGCCGTATTTATGTCTGCCTGAAGAAGGGTGAAAAAAAAACCCAACAAGAAGAGGAACTACCTCATTTAGACTGTGACAGTGTGTGGGTTTTTCTCACCTGAGAGGTTGAGATAATGTGAGACTGAATATTGACACCAGCCACTGGAAACAACAGAGGGCCTGTTGGTCACCTTTGTCCCACTTGACTTTCAGCGTCACAAGGAAGATGACAAAAGCGCAGAACAATAGATCTGTTCTCTTTTGACCATTTTCCAATGTGAAATTGTGTGTATTCCTTTGCAGCCCCACTGACCATCATGGAGGAAGTCAGGGCTACGCAAGACACAGAAACCTTTTGGAAAAAGGAACTGTTCCAAGCGTGTGGTAGTGAAGTGTGGCAAGTGACTGAGAAGTGAACAGGTACGCTAGAAATTAACCCAGAGTTCTCAGGAATAATGATTAAAATAATGAAAAGGGTCAAGTGTTTAACAGCTCTGTGGAAGTGTGAGAGGGAATATCACAGCTGGGATATGGTTAGAGAGAGAACAACGCTGAATTATACCTATATATAAAACAATAAGAAACAAATATGCTCGTCACATATTTGATAAGTAACTTATACAAAATGGATTTATGAGGGATTTTTAATTATTCATTCTATAACTATTACAACCACTAACATTCAACATCAGCAATGTGCGTCTTTCTGTTACAATAACCAGGACAATATTTCCTCTAAGAGAGACCTTACCTTTATTGTAATGAGAGGCTTCTTATGATTCAGCATGGCTATGTGCTTGTGAAAACAGGTAACAGATGACTGTTGCCAAAGGTTATTTCACTTTGTGGTTTTCAAACATTGAATCGGTTGGCTGCTCAGCAGTGAGAGGGGCAAGGAAATGCACTTGAAACCACAGACTTTGCTCATCTTTAATGCAATTCTATTGGTCATACTGAAAAGCATCACGTTTGTCACTTATGAAATGGTGTGCAAAACAGAGAGGAATATAGTTTGAGACTGCAACCTTATTGCAGGTATGTAGTACACAGGTATTTCCAGAAAAACTCCAAACCATATTGTAAGGTATTTAAGTGGACTGATGACTTAATATCACACTGACCATATTATTGTTCATTACTGATTTCTGAAACTACATTTGGGCTCATGGGTACGCTGTGTATGACATTTAGCAAGCCTACTCTATTTTTGGCAAAAGACTTTGAAAGTCTTTGCTCCGTCTTCTTGGTGTCTGAGCTACAGAGTCACATTAAACCTGACTGTTGAATTAGCCCGCAAGATTTAAAATCTGCTTCAAGTATCATTTCCCCAGTGTATGCACGTTTTACTCCAATGCTCATGTTGTTGCCTATTGTAATCCTTGCTTGTTGTTGCTCTTTATTTTTGTGCGTTTGCTTTCTTGACCATGAGTCTTTGGGAAAATAAATTGTTGCATCTCTTCAATGGAAATATTCCGGGTTGAATTTTAGAAAAGTATTCCATCACTTCCTCTGCAGCCTGACTTCACATTCAAAACATCCCGGCTTGTCATGAACAATCCTTCTTCCTCAAAAGCTTTTTACACACCTTTGTGTGACTGACAAATAGCAGCAGGTAGCACACAGGTTTCTTCCTCATTCTATCGAAGGCTGAATGACGTTCACTTACTGTTCCCACGCGGGAAATGCCAGTTGGCAGAATATCACGACAAAAAAAAAAAAAAAAAAGGGAGCTTGTTTATGATGGCTTCTTCTAACTAGAAGGCCTCTGTGGTTTTTGGGGAGTTTTCCACTACTGCCTTGATGAAATAAGTGAATAAAAGAAATACATTTTAAATAGGAAATCCAAGGAAAAGGGAAGCTCTAGTACTGTTTTTGGAGTTGTAAATAATGACTGACCTTTGAATTGGCTTTGAACAATAGGAATAATTCTTCTACATTTTACAATATTGTCAAACTAGATTTACTGCAGCTTGAGGAAATAACGCTCGTTTTTTTTCGGAGCAGCTTAACATAGACACTGGCAGCAGGGGGAAACAACTCTGACCAAATGTAAAGAAAAGACAACTTATCAGCACCTTTAAGCTCAATGTTAGGTGAATAAATGATTCCTTTTCAGGGCAGTGAGTTGTAGCGCAGCAAGACACACAACTCCTTATGAAGCCACAACTCAAAGCCATTTAAAGTTTGTGTGCGAAGTAAACAAGACATGAGAGTTGGAGGGGCTTGTAGGCTTACCCTTGCACTCTCCATTTGGACAGAGCCTGGCTAGCTGGTCAGATATGAATCTAGTTGGTTGTTCAGCTGAACTGTCTATCAACAACTGAGCTTTAAACGCCAGCTAAATCCTTCATATTTATATTTGATATATAAATCCTTTGAGTTGCTTTATATAGGTATGGCCTTCTGCTATCAGAACCACGCATAAAATGAAGAGGAATAGTATTGCAGTCAGACTGTTTAACAGCATCACCACATGACTGTTATAATCATCTTTATCATTAATGTTACACACTGTGTGTTTTAATTCCTGATCTGTCTTTCCACGAGCGAAAGTATACATAGTGTTTATGCCTTGTATTATTTAAGTCTATTGTATTTTTTCTTTAACCCCTTTATTTAATTAATGTAAACTGGCTCATAGCTGTTCTTTTGTTTTTTCTTTTTGCTATTTGATGCTGTTTATATTCCCTGTTTTTTTGGAGCTGTTGTGACGCCAAAATTTCCCCCCTTGGGGGATCAATAAAGATTATCCTTATCCTTATTGTTAAAAAGGTAAACCAGCAGTGTGTGACATGAGAACAGAAATCCTCTTTACCTGATCTTTTTAAGTGAAATGTGTGTAGTATAATAGTATAAACATCAATGTAAAATATATGAAAGTAAAAACAATCAATACTTGAACTGCAGTATGTCTCACCTTTGTAAACCTGAGACGAAAAAAGTTGCAAACACTGATCAGTTTTAGTCCTTTAACATGTAGAGCCACAAACAGAAAGACTGTAAAATATGTTAGTTGCAATGTTAAGCCAGAGAACATAATGCATCGTGTTACCTTCACAAGACGTGAAAACACTGAGGACACATCGAGACGGAGACAGAAGAATAGAAACAATGATCCATTTTAATTAAAAACCTACTATTTTTAATCAAAATATGCAACTGTGTTTCTGAAGTGCCATCCTTTTCCCACATGAATGTGTGGCTGTGTCTTAAACTCATACTGTATGAACACACACCCACACACATACACACACGCACACACACAAACACTCACACACAGGTAGACTGACTAATTGATGTGTATTACATGATTGCTCTGATTGTTGAAGCAGAGTGAAGTAAAGCTTGGTAAAATGTTGTCATGCCCCTGATGTCGCCTCTGTGACCGCACTGAGGACACATCTGTTTGCCTAACAGCACCAACTTTCCAGCTGTTAGCATTCTGACTTGGATCCTGAGTGAGGAAATGGCCTGGATTGGATTCATGTATAACTAAGACTGATTGTTGAGTTTCTCTATTTCTTTCTTTGCGTGATGTCCAGGTTGAAAGTGTACGTCAAGAAATCCTCGTTAAACCCTGTCGCCCCATAAACACAATTCTAAGCTTTACCAGAGAGCAGAACTTGAATAGAAACAGAAACATTCGATCATCAGTGTTCTTAAGAAAAAGCCTTTGAGCCATCTGACAAAGTTCTGCTTTGTTGTTTGGTTTCCATAGGAACAGTTAAAAAGACTTCAAAAAGGTCAAAATTTCGACATGTAAACCAAAAGAAAGAGTTTTTTTGTTTTTTTGTTTTTTTTTTCAAAATTCAAGAGTCTTTTTTCTCCAACAGACAGCCAACAAAGAAAGACTGAGAGGAGAGAAATCGAGAGCAGAGAAGTGAAAAAGAGAAGAGAGGAGAAAGGAAGGGAAGAAGAGACCAAGAAGAGAAGATTAAGAGAAGAGAAAAGGAGAACTAATCTACAGAGGAAAGTCAGAATCATCTTCCATCCTTTTTTCTCCCTTGTTGTCCTCCTTTTAAGCTGGAAGCCTGTTGCTATTCCTGCCTCTGTGCAGCCAGAATGAGCAGTTAGTTTTCCACAGGCGTAGGCTCCTGTGGCAGTGGAGCCACTCCTTCCTCTGAGACCGGCCCGGGGGCCTCGAGTGTGTGTCCTGCTGTTGACAGCGGCTCCAGCGGTGGCAGCTGGCTGAGGATCACCTGCACCACATAGTCCCTGGAGATGTTGAGTTGGTCCAAGCGCAGCCTGTCTGTCAGAGGCCGACCTGAGAAAAACCAGCGTTGAGTCGGGGCAGGCACGCCCTCCTGACTCTGAAGACGACGTTTCATCATGCCCACCGTGTCCGAAGAGCGGACAGCCAGCCGGAGGTCGCGGCCCGTTGAGAGCCGGAGCCTCAGCTGGCACTCTCCTCCTGAGCCTGGATCGCTGGCACTGCCTGTGGATGGATCCGCTGCACCAGAGTCTGGATCTGAGCCATCGGGCTCTTCAGAGTGCTCCTCGATCATGTTGACAGGAGGAGAGAGGCAGTAGACTGGCAGCTGGTATCGATTCCCCAGCTCATCGTAGCATTCAGTCAGAGCTCCTGGAAAAAGACAGAAAACTGTCAATATCTGTACACAAATCAATTCTTAACTTAAATGAAATCATTACAACATTACAATGAAAACAATATAAGACAGGGCCAGATTACTTCACTGTCAATCTCCTGACCCATTGGCAATTGTCTGCTGACCAATTAACCTCTTGGATGTTGAACTTGTGTCAAAGAACTCCAGCTGCAGTCTTAAAGTGGATAGTTGGCTGCACTTAAACGTAGGTGCCCGTTGAATAAAACACTAAATCATTGTAGGGTGAATGATGACTAGCTGACGAGCTATGATAGCTAGTGGACTACATGTCTTTTCAAAACCAGATTCTTGTTCCTTCCTCGACAACCTATCCTGTATTGTATCCAAAATCTTTTAATAATGATCATTTCAGTGTTTATTAGTCTTACTGCCACTCTGTTAGGTGAGATATGAATAACATTAACCAGCAGGCTACAGCTTCTGACAACCCACTCACAGCAGTACGCAAAAAAAGCATTCACTGTACAGTGAGGTCCACCGCACTAGCTGAAGGTCCAACTGGGAACTTCCATTACAAAGAAACTAACAGCCAACATGAATGCGTTTAGAGGTTACCCCTCATCACATCTTTTTTCCCCCCCAAATAACAAAGCCAACACCTGACATATCTCGTAGTTGACTCTTTTTTTTATTTTTTATTTTTAGCTGGAATAGAGAAATGAGAGTCAAAGGAGAACAGAGACTGTGAGGAACAATGTTTGAGTGAAATCAGGAGAAAGGGAAGGTCACGTCTCTATGTGTGACCTTTAAAGACATGTTGTCACCGTAGGTCAACTCTGATTCAGATGGAGAAAAGAGTGTAGAAGGGAAACAGAGAGTGAACACAGTATTACTGCAGGAGTTTTTTGGGGGGGTGGGAATACAACAAAAAGGTCGATAACTGACCTTGAATATTTCAGCCCTCACTATTTTTTCCACCATCTGGCTGAAAATCAAGGCTGTTTGCAAAATGTACTGTTATTTTTTGTTTTATCATCATAAAAAAAAAAGAAAGAAAGAAAAAAAATTCAGTTTGTTGATTGCTTTTGAAAAGAAAAGAAACTTGTTGGAACTAATTAGGGTTTACATCTGCGCAGTTAGACGTGTACAAGTTTTCAGTGTAATTATTTCAAAACAAAGTCTGTCGTGATTAAAACAGTTTTTTTTTTTTTTTTAAAGGAACAGAAACTTCTTACAGATGGGAGCCGTCATGGCCACTGTGATAAAAGGCTAGTGTAGTTCTAAGAGAAACGTTAAACCTGGTGCACTGACAAGCCTTCAAAAGGATTTAGTTAAGACTCTTTGTGTCTGTTACAAATCTCTGTCTTGGTCTTTTTCTTCCCCTGGCGGCTCCACATCGGCGTTTCTGAGATCGAAGCATGAAAACAATCTTTGATATGGCTAAAAACACAAAGATTATAATATATTAATTCTGTGGACAGTTATGATTCAGGTAGATGTTTTCCAACCACTGAAGCAAACTTGTCCCACTTTCTACTTTACAGTCACTTTTTTCAAAGGTTTTTTTGGGGGGGCTTTTAATGCCTTTATTTAAGAGGGAGGACAGAAAAGAGTCTGAACACAGAGAGCGGGGAGTGAAACGCAGGAAAGGAGCCACAGGTCAATTTGAAACCCGGGTCTAAAGCCTCCGTACATGGGGGCGAATGCACTAACCGCTAGGCTACTGGCACTCCTACAGTCACTTTTAATGACCAAGGATTAAATTCTCGAGTCACACCATGTAAACAGAAAAACGAGAACATCATTTGATGCGTCTCTAGCATGTGAACGATGAATGTGGGAGTGTTCAAGAACCCCTAAATACTCACTAAATTCTCTTCCCTGAAAGGAGAGAACTAACAGAGCTTAAAACTCACAAATTATTTTATTCAAGCTCATAAAGACACTGAAGGAGGAAGACTGCTCCTAAAAGCTCCAAAAACAACAAAGAACAAAAAAAAAAAAAAAAAAAGGAGCACACTGATAGTGAACACAGTTTCAGGTGCACGGCCGCAACGAGGCTAAAAAGGAGCAGAAAAGTCAGCACACTAAAATGTCCTTAAATTTCCTTTATCCGAGTTAGAGCAGTGAAAGAACAGACGCGTTCATGCTGATGAAAGCCGAGTGCTGAAACACGCCTGTTATTTTGCTGCTCTAACTAAGAATAAGAGAAACTTAAAGGACGTTTAGTGTGCTGACTTTTCGGTCTCTTTTTTTTGCTCCTAAAAGCCCACGTCGAAGTGCTGAATGAATAGTGATAAATATTTTTACAATCTGCACAACTAGAAACTGAGTGACCTGATTGTGGTACAATGCCGCTATTGAGTGGCAGACAAACAATGAAGTGAAACTGGATTATCTGAAGTGAAAAACAGCAATAAAAAGACATGACATTTGTGAATGACGAAATAATCCTGCGATGTGGCTTCTCTTTGTACCAGAGTGCTGGATGAGTGTTAAGTGACATCAGACCTGGGGAATCCACAGCTGCAGCCCAGCAGGATCTGATCTAAAACCAGACAAAACTAACAGGAAAGGAAAGAAGGACAAGACCAGGCCCACTTGTACATGCGGCACAGGTCTTTTTGTTGATAGCTGCAGAGTACTGGTAGGTTGGTTTCCTTACAGCAGCTCACAAAGAACTGCATGGATTAACTTTACCAAAAAAGAGCCGGCTTGTATCAAACTCAACATTGAACTTTATAAGCCTGAACTCAACTCTTCATGAAAAGTGAAAAGTGCGACCTTTTTACTACTTAAATTATATTTACACACCAAACGACTCAGGATACAAAATTACCCTACTCTGAAAAAAGTACATGATTAATCTAATTATGTAACTTGGTCTCATTTACACCTCATCTCTTGCATCGTCTCTTAATTCCCTGATGTTCGACAACATTATCCTCCCGTGTTCGTCTTCTTCATTTATCCGGCTGTCAACTTTTTCTTTGGCCAATTCACTTCCATGTCTGTTCGCCTCATTCATGTGCACCCACGAGGAGCAATGAAGTACTGATCACGTCAGACACATTGGCAGGTAAATCTGTCTAGAATAGAGTGCCTTTATAAAAAAAAAAAAATGGAACATGCTATTACAAGAGTCAGAATGAGGGTTTACTGCCATTTAAATGGTTTGTCCTCTCTTCATGAACAATGACTTTTGGTTTCTCCCAGTCGGGACAGTTCAGAGGTCTCTTTGGTGAAAGAGAGGGAGCACATATGTGTGTGTATATATATATATATACGGGTAGCATCGGGGTAAAGGTCATCTGTTTACCACCTTGTTATGTTGACTTTAGTTACACAGCACTTCCAATGATGTGCTGGTCTGGTATGACAGGTAAGAGGTCTTAACATGTTTTAAATCAAATACATAACAGCCTTTGTTATCCAGCTCCTGACCTTTACTGTCACTGAGAACTTTCAAATCACACTTCAGGTTTCTTATGAAGTCTGGAGACATGGGGAGAAACCAAGAGTGCTGTCATAGGGACAGTCTCAGTGTAAGTATTATGAATCTTAGGAGTTATGAAAGTGAAATCAAGTGAAGGATGCTCATCCGTGAAAAGAAAGTGGCTCCGGAGGCAGCTGATAATTGCTTTGAAGAGATGCCGGGGGGGTTCCTGAATGAGAGCCACGTCGATTCATTGATCTGTTCTATGTGGAAGCTCTCAAGTCTGCAGTAGAAGAGGCACTATCTTTGGAATACTGTCCTGAGTGATTGCCTCATTAAATCCTGCTTTGAGAAGACACATCCCTCTTTATTTATTATACATTGATCCCCTCAACAGAGTATACTTTTTAACAGCTCCAGTCTGAATGATACATTGCAGTCACTGAGGCACACTGGGTCAAGCATCTTTGACTTCTTTTATCCGAGTACTTGAAATGCATGCATGTTCTGCTGAACTCATGTTCAGCAGAAACGTCTTCCTGTTTATGAAACTTCAGACGACAATAGAAACTATAAGAAGACATATATACGAGACTTCCTCAGCGAATTTAACCTCCATGCTTAGGCGTCTCAGCCGTCACTCTGCTAATGCAGCATCTTTAGAGCCTTTGGATACCACTGAAACTGTCCACCTCACGTTCCCCAACGCATAACTTTTACATTGAATGTCAAGTCTGTGTTTGAGCTAAAAAAAAAAAATATGTATGAGTCCAAAAACACATACTGAGTAGGAGTTACATGACACGCTAAATCGTATGCATCTCTGGTTCACCCCAAACAAAAATAACCTTACAGTAATCTCATAAAATCCTGTATTCCATAAGTCTGTAATCATGTCAGTGTCATGTAGACAAGTCCAATGGATTCATAGACCCAGAAAACATGAGGCTAGACACCAAGATCACTTGGCTAGGTCAAATAATGAAGGAGTTAAGATTTTTTCCTGCCCATCTTGGATGCCATCTTAAAAAATTACACCTTTCTAGTGGTCAAATTTTGGTAAACACTTAGTATGTTATCAAGGGACACCTAATACTACAGGAAAAAAAAGTTGAGAAATCTTGCGTTAGATTTTTTTTTTAGGGTTAGTTTTTTTTTTTTTTCCCCCAAATATGCCGCCGCCTAACATCCGAGGTGAGAATAACACTCCTATACATGTCAATCTTCCCATCACCAGATTAACCAAAGAAATATGGGCATCACCTGGTGTTAATAACACTGCAACTTTGGGAGCTGCAAATGTAACTACCGTTCAAACAATAAGAAAGACTTCCCTCGTTTTTCTATGTTTGATCGTCTGAGGTTCTTTTATGGAGAGTGGTAACCACAATTTGCTCCTTTTAAATATAATAGTTTAATATCTGACAGTAGTCCAATGTATTGTCTTAAAATGCTAATTATTCTTACTTTATATTTGGCTAGTATGTTTTTGTTGTTAAAACAAATACATCAAGCATTTAATCAGAATCAAAAACACTTTGATGTGCACGGCGCGTGTCAGTTGTAAACAGCAGTGTGGAGGGTGGCAGCAGCCAATGATAGGCTCTCGTATTGATCAACTTTGACTATCAAACAGGCTTCCTGTTTCTGTCAGTGGGCATGTATGAATAAAGACGTCTTCTCTGGAGGGAGATCCAGTTCGAGCAGAACTGTTGCCCTGCTGCTCTTTGTTGTTCAGTTCTTATTTTGGGTACGCACGGCAAGAATCGCTGAGCACGTTGCCTCCAGATGTTGCTCCTCCGCTCGCCCCGCTAGATCTCATACTCCCCCTCTCTTGTGTCTTGGGATGTCTTTTTTCCCCTGTTTTATCTAAAGTCAAACAACATCATGTACGTACGCAGCAATACTTTTCTGCTGTCCTCCCTAAATAAGCTGCAAGCTCAGCCACACATACTTGTCCTGCAGTCAAAAAACAGGGAGCGACTGCAGGGTTACCTTCAGATGTGTGCAGTTAGAGAGAGAGAGAGAGAGAGAGAGAGAGAGAGAGAGAGAGAGAGAGAGAGAGGCAAAACATGAGCAGTAAAAATAGTTGAACCTCAATCAGGAAGACACAACCAGATCACATGTGGACATAGAAACTGATGTAAAGAACATCAAATGGCATATTTGTCGCAGCCCTCCGTACTTACACGCACTGTTGCCCCTGCAAATAAAGCACACACAAACAAAACAAGATGGCTGCCAAAAAAAACTCTATCCTGAGTTTTAACTGCTCCAGAGAGCGTCAGAAGAGGGAATTTAAATTATTTTTGGTGGTAGTCATCTGCAAGTGTGGAAATGGGTTTTACCGTGCGGCAGTGTGATGCTCGCCCCATCCAGGATGGCCTGAGCTAGCAGGTGGTCGCTGCTCTCAAAGGCGCTGGCCGCAGCCCGCAGCGCATCCCAGATCTCCTTCCGGCCCTCGAATGCTGGCGCCGTATCCCAGAACTCATCTCTCTTGCTACGCAGCTGGCCTTCAGTCATCGGGTAGTCACTTTTCCATTTAGGCCGCTCTCTCTTCAGGGGCTGGTTACGCCCTAGAGCCACTGAGAGAGAGGATGGGAGAAAGAGAGGAGAGGTTGAGAGGGAGGGAAGATGATGGAGAGAAGGCAGAAGGACACAAGAGAAATAAAAGGCATAGAACAAGGGTCGGGTTGAATGGAGGAGGTGAGGAAAGAGGAATAGAAAGAGGTAGCAGCAGAAACAAAGAAGAAAAGAGAAGGACGGATAACCAGTTAAGGACTTGAGAAAAACAGAAAAAAAAAGAGGAAATTAGCAGACATGAAGTGGAGGGTGACAGAGAGCGAGTAAAAAGATGTCAATTCCAAAAGAGAAGAGACGGTAGAGGGAAGAAGAGAAGACGAAGAGTTTCTATTTGTCTGAACAATACGCGAAGCAGAAACAGAAGGTGGAAGTGTTTGTTGCTAAACTCGGTTAAAAGGTGAAGGTTTGCGCATCTCGTGTGCGCTCCATCTGCAGCTGAATGGTTAATGAATAACACCATCTGGATCAACACTGAGGGGGACGGCAGGTACTGGACTGTATGTGCAGTATGTGTGGGACTGTTTGTGTGTGTGTGTGACAGAAGAGAGAGAGAGAAATGACGGATCAAGGTGTAGAGTTACACCTGCTGCTGGTACACATGTACTCCCAATGATCATACGGCTGTGATCACCAACACCTACCTTCCACAGACTGTTCCCAGTAAATAGGACCTCGAGCTGACAGACTGCTTAAACTGTAGCCCTTTTATTTATTTGCTTTCTGTTAAGCTAAAATTCACCTGAATACAAGAGGAAGGCATTGTCTTTTTTTTTTAAGTTTTAAAATCCTCTTAAAAAAGGTTAAAGAGGTCAAATGAGCTCCTTGTATAAGACAGGACTGAATGAATAATTGAATGGCTAAATAAATAAATAAATGGGTTTTGATATATGTGCAAAACAGCGGAAAGAGCTTTGTCTCACTCCAACTAAATGTTCATGGGCTGGGATGATTTTTTATGAAGCTTAACTTCCAATGTTGGTCACAAAAAAACAGGACAAGGAGAGAAACGGCGAGTGTGTTCCGACAAAAAGGTTGTTGTTTTTCCTTCTTCACAATAAGTAAGAGTGAATTCAAGTATGTCTAGATTTAACAGGAAGTGTACTTTCAGTCATGTGGTTAAATAATCAAACACATCATTCCATACTTAGCATGTATATCATACATTACAGTAAGTGCATTAAAAAAAATACACTAAAGTGAAGCGCACTGTGTGTGTGTGTGTGTGTGTGTGTGTGTGTGTGTGTGTGTGTGTGTCTGCCTGTGTGTTGTACATTAACCGACTTTCCAGCTCATCTGTCTGCTCATAATTTAATAGTTTACGTTCCACAATAGCCTACTTTTCTGCCTTTCAGTAATTCTTAATAATCCTCTGGGATGCTTGTTGGCCAGCGTGAGTAAAAGACGATTTTTAAACTCAAATATCCTTACCCTTTAAGTCGGTAAATCCACTTATTATTATCCTTGCTTTGGTGAAAACGGATACAAGAGCTCAAGTGTAACTGCTCCGTCTGTGTCATCATCGGGCAGAGTGTCAGGTAACAGCTGCTTATCTCAATCTGTTTTAACACTGAACGGCTTCTTTTTCCACAAACAAGGACTCACTCTCAGGCTCAATAGAAAGGAATCACTGAAACATGTTTATGTGACTTTTAATCAGATCAGGTTGTCCAGACAGGTGTGCTGTACGAGCAATAAGAAAGACATTAATGAAACCAGACTATGTGACAGCATCTTAAAAAGCTCTGTCCCCAGCCCTTAACCCGGCTTTATCTCTCAGTCTGTGATTAGAAGAACTTCACAGTGTCGGATGGAGCTCCTCGATATCGAGGAAACGACAGTGTAAAGCTGTTTCAGCAAGTCAGCCTGACACAGATCTCGAGTAAAGGGGCCCTCCAGACAGTAAGACACTTACCATCTCAACTCAGCGTCTCCAATGTGGTCCAATGTTTGGTATAAAATTCCCCCAGTTTCTGGTATACGCAATCTCTTCTGAAACACTTTACATCTTGGTGTACCGGCCACACCCATAACAAGTAATGGACTGCACTTATACAGCAATCTTCTCGTACCACTCGGATCGCTTTACACCACATGTCAGCATTCATACACTAATGATGCTGCCACGGTTTATCGTCATTAAATACATTTACAGATGATGGAAACTATGCCTTTGGGAGCAACAAGGGATTCAGTTAATGGCATCTGGACATAGGGACTGCAGGAGCTGCAGGGATTTAACCCCAGGTTTGTGGACTGGTAAACAACCTGCTCTAACTTTGAGCTACATAGGCCTCTCCTGATGGCTTTAGACAATCACCAAGTTATAGGACTTTTTATCTCATAACAGTTTGGATTTATGAATCCAGGCTCCAGACAAACATGTCACTGATGACAATTTTAAGACAGGGCTGCTCCACTGTCTAGTCAATACATTTGACTTTTATCCAAAAATGACAGGTCTTGCTTTTCAGATATTGTAATGAATCGGTGTATGCTTCTGAAAATACTTTTTGATTACATTTGATTGGTCAGCCTTGGCCAATAAACTTTTCTGTTGCGTTTCATTGAAGAGAAACCCCTGTTCATGTGCCACTGTAAATGTGCACAAAGCTCAGGTTTAGATCTGTTTAGCTCTCCTAAATCACACCCAGGTGTATTGACATGTTTGGTTCTACTTTGTGCATGTCAGACTGCAGACAGAATAGTGTCCCCTCCTGCTCTCAGGCCTTTCTCTACATCGCACTGTAATAAACACTATCATAAAGCTGAGGCATCCTTCAAGTTTGGACACCTCCTCCTGTTTACTACACTTCAGAGCTGTAAACACCTCGCTTATACAACACAGTCAACAAAAAAACAAGACCCTGACAATAACCATAAAACGCACTGAGAAATAAGATAATAATAACTTCAAGCAAACATAAGAGTCTCTGCACGTAATTTCAATCAGACTGCATCACTCTGGTGCATGCCATTGCCGTCTGTGACCCATATTTGTTATGCAGAGAAGCTAGCGAGCTAATTCCGCTAGCCGGCTAGCTCAGTCAACACCAAAGAACAAAGGGAGGAAGCGACGCACTGTGACTATTTCCCACTTTGTCAAGTCCTAACAGGTCGTCATTTATCGCTTCAAGGCCGGCTGTGCAAAGGGAGATAACCCGGGAGGGCTGCCGTGTCTGCCTGCGTGTCTTGCCTGGCTCGGATATGAAAGGAAGGGACCTCCAGCCAGGACTACCATGTAGAAATCCTAGAGGACCCCCCCCCCCCCCCCCCATCTCTCCCCTCAAAATAATATAAGCTTCAGCCCCTAAAAGACGGCGATAAGTTACCTCCAGTGCCGTCCGAATTCTCGTTTAAGCTGCCCGAGGAGTCGTGGTGGCTCCCGACACAGCCACCCATGGATGTTTCAGCAGAGCAGCCCGGGCTAGGTCGCTCTCCCCCCCGGCCCACTGCTAGAGCTACATCCACTAGTCTCTCTCTCTCTCCACCCCACCCCCCCCCCCCCCCCCCCCCCCTTCACTCTCTCCCTCTCTCTCTCTCTCTCTCTCTCGCTCGTTTTCCTCTCCTCCCCCTCCCTTTCCCCTTCTCCTTCCCTTTCGCATCCTCCAATCTTTCCTTTCCTCCTTCCTTCCTTCCCTCCCTCCCTCTCCTCCTCTACTCAGCATCGGCAAGGCTCAGCGGGCATCATCCCTCTTTCGTCTCTTGGGAAGAAGACGAAGAAGAGGAAGAAAGACATCGTTACAAGGTGACCTATAGAGAGGAGTGAGGAAAAAGGGGGAAGGAGGAACAAAGGATGAGAGCTCTGCTATCTTTGGGGCAGTAAATGATTGACTTTTGACGCGTGTTGTTATTGCTGCCCCTAAGGAGTCACATCCACACATCCTGAATGTCAGAGTAGCCCTCCTGCTGCTTTTGTTTGCGCCCCTTATTAAAATCCAATATCTATTCTATTCTGCGTGCTATGCTTTCAACAGATAGATTTGCACACACAAAAGTAGTTGCATGTATCAGAGTTCACAGCACAGAGTGAAAAGTACACCTACACTATTCTATTAAGAAGTTGTATAATATTGAAGAGCTTTGGCAATAGGTCTCGGTCTCTATAACCTGTTTTATATTGTCAATAGAAGGTTGAGTAATTAAGAAAAATGCTCTGTTTAAAATATCCTACAGAGGAGTGACGTCTACTGGGAAAACTCAGGGGGGGTCTCATTGCATTTAAAGAGACATACACACCAAAACAGAGCGTTCTGAGAGAGCTTGTTTCTACAGGGTCAGAAACCTCCTCAGGTGCTTGATTCATGTTATATTTGGACCAAAGAACAGCATAGATGTTTCATTTAGAACAAATGGTGAAAAAACGGTTTTATATTATGTTCCCTTTAACTTTGGTTAGGGAGCAGGACCAGGCCTAAACTTCACTCACTTGACAAGCCTGTTCTTACCATTTTTACCCCCCTTTAAATTCTGTTTTAGCTCCAATCCCTGACCCTCCCACCCCCTTCTTCCACTCTCAGCCATTCCCCCTTCCTCCTCATGTCTTCTTATTCAACTTGGTTTTTGCATCGTCCATGTTTCTCTCTTACTTTACGGCTTGGACCGCTATCAGTTCGGGTAGAATAACACACTTGACAGAACCCTCACTCTGAATCTCCCTCTGCCTGATCTTCTGTTCAACCTCCCAGACCAGCCTTAAAAGACATATTTAGGCTATACACCCCTCACCTCAACATACGTCCTGTATGAATCCACATTAAATATTGAAATGCATATTGTTATAGCTTGGTCTACGCTACCTTAAATATAACTAAATATCACAGAGATGTAATGGTAGGACCAATAGTAACAGGGTTGAGAAGGGATCACTGTAAAATGGCAGAGCCTGCAGGGCAGAACATTGTGTGTTTAGGGTTGCACTGTTGATTAGTTGACTTGACAGCAGTGTGATGATGCTTTATGCCTGATGTCTGAAACCCACAATAACAAAATGTAAAATCACACACTGGATCACCAAACTACAAAAGGTTTCTGGGCATCTTGGACTGGCTCTAAAACTACATTAACATTCGAAGGATATCATAGTGTCCTTTTTATTTTCATGCACTCCATAATTGTTGAGTGTATTGCCTCCTCTTCTCCAGCAGTGAAGTTGACCATTAGAAAAGTCCAGAAAAAGTCACAGATTAAAAAAAAACAGCCCTTCAAACACCAAAAAAGAGAATTGTACCTATTGTGCAAATTAATCTCAGTTTTTTTTTGGTTTTGTTTTTGGGTTTTTTTTCACTTAAAATGTTACTATCAATAGTTTAACTTTTTACACCCACAGAGGGAAAACGCTTACCTCCATTTGGTTCTGAATGAGCACAAACATTATTTGCATTATTCTGATGTTATCTATGAAACATCCTTGTAAATCCAACAACAACATTCTCCCTGTCAGAGCAGGTGTATTGCTCTCTTTCTGCAGCTGAGTGTTGCAACATTACACCACATGAACACGCTCCTGCCTGGTCACTATCTTTAGGACTGTCCTAAAGAGACTTGATTGTAATATGACACACTGGCTCTGACACACACATACTCAAACACAGCCACTTGTGTGTTCATGTAGACACACACAGACATACACAAACACACTAGGCGCAGCGGGATAGGGGATAGTTTTACAACAAAGCTGTCTGGAATTACAAGTATTTGTCATTGCTGGGAAGTCCAAGCAGACATGTTTATGGAGGAGAGAGCTAGCTTCAAAACACATTTCTGATTGTCCCAATGACGTAATGACATGTAAGGAGTCTGATAAAACACTTGATATGTTGGTGCGTATTTTGTGATCAAGGTCACAGCTGGAAATTCCTCAGAATCCTGTCAGCATGACAAAAATGTAAAAAAAATTAAGCATCCTCTTTAATATCAGGAGGTTTTCGATTGCTTTGTGTCTGAGGATTGGAATATGGATGTTATTCAAGGGTCCAAGGAAATACTTAAAAAGGGATAAATGAGAAATTTCACAGACTCCTTAAAACCAGTGTGATTTAAAATTCACTCTTTAAAATTAAAAACTGACAGACAGGACAAAAAAAGAAAATACACAACATGATGAAATGGCTCAAGCAGAAATGACTTTTTTTGCTCCATCGTTGCTAGGCGCCACAATGAGCTGTGGGCTATAATATAACACGGGAAGAATACGTTTTGAACTAAACAGACAATGAAAGTCTGTCGTTTTTTTTTTCGAGAACTTTAGTGACCTCTAGTGACAGATTTTAACCTTCATCAGAAGTCATCTTTTAATTTAAAGGACATTTTTGTGTGATATTCTCCAATACTTGTATAGTTTGAATGGCAGAACAGATCATGCACAGTATCTTAAAATGTTATGATAGGAAAAGACATTTGTGTTATACCAGGAAGGTGCTGATATTTTGTCACAGATATTTCGTGTGCGTGCGTGCGTGCGTGTGTGTGTGTGTGTGTGTGTGCGTGCGTGCATAAGTCAAACAACATCAGATTGCATGGCCAGTTTTTCATTGATATGAAGAAGGATATGAACTTTTTATTATTATTAAAAATGTGTATTTTTGTGATTCATCTTATACAAGTTTGAACTTTATTTTTTATTAATATCAACACAAACATTAATGCAAAGTTAGGTCGCCTGCTTGTACATCATTCAGTCAGTAGATGGGGCATGAGAGCTTAAACTGCAGTCTGAGATACCCTGCAAAGACTGTTTATGTGTTTGCGTGTGTGTGTGTGTGTGCGCGCAGGGGTGCTGCTTGTCAACAGGCCAGGCCGGCAACAGCTTAGGGCCCCAGAACAGTAGGGGGGGGCCTTAGAGGGCTGACAAACTTTGGATCAAAGCAGCAACCCAGAATGTACACATTTTACCATGACAGTAGAAAACCTCCCTCAGGGGGCCCCATCTGACAACATTCACTCTTATTGCCCTGGTGAGTGCCGTTGCAAGAGGCCCCAGAATAACCTTTGCTTAGGGTCACAAAAGAACCTAATCACCCCTGTGTGTGTGTGTGCAGTTTTCTTTTTAAATATTGGTAACCACATACTACAACAAAAAAAATACAAGTTGCGCACTGGTTTTTCACTGCAGCATCTGTGGTACTCATCCTCAGCCGTCCATTTTCTCCGAAGGACACTTCCCTTTTCAGTTCTTAAAACATTACAAGAAAGGAGAGAAACATGCATAGCAGCCTTTATTTGACTTGTTGACTTTATTTATTGGCATTTTCTCTCTAGTCTCTTTTCTGTTTCTCTCTCCAGCCTCTCTGTCTTCTCCTTTCCATCTTCCTTAACAGCCATTCTTCTTATATCTCTTTCATCTGTCACACACAGAACAGCTGACACAGCGGTTAATAGGCTTATCATTGATTTATTTCTAACTGCCTCTCTCTGGCGCAATGTCTACAGCCTCACATCTGTCCTATTGTGTCTCTGATGCAGTGGTTCTAATTGTCCATCCATTTGAAGATGCTGCCCCATCTGTGTTGAAGATGGGGTTTCAAGTGGAGTCATTGATTTGCTTAACCCCCCCCCCCCATTTCTGATGGAGATGTGAACTATCAAGTTTAGGTTGTTCAAAACTGTTGATTAGAATGTGGATAATTATTTTCAGACCTGGGACATATAGTTAAACATACAGCACTTTTACAATGATTCTGATGTATATTTTTTCAATATTTTTGTTTTTTTCAGTATTTACCTCTTAAATAGCTTAATTGCTAAAAGTGACAAACTAGTGAATAAGGTAGACATAGGAATTTAAACATCAATGAATGTGTTATTCATCTTTAAAAGTCTGTATCTAGATAACATTGATCCTATTTTGCTTTTCTTGGAAAACCCAGACAGAGGTGAGAGGAAAAATGGCAGATATGAAAATGGTTAATTTCCAAATCTGGATCATTCTTATCCTGATAAAATGAACAACATGGCCGTGAAATCAGCCCAAAAGGAAGACCAAACCTGCATCAGTTGATGAATCTATGGACGGACTATTTATGGAGATTGTAAGTTATTCACTGACACATCCTGTTAGATTGCAACCCAACTGTAACAAATCTGTAAGGACAAACTGAAGAATCCAAGATAAGATGGATAGATAAAACATGCAGTACCTTTGCTACAACAAAGTTTCTACATGAACTCACACAGTTGCTCAGTATTTACTGGAGATGAATGTATATCATTTTGTGACGTTTAATAAATGTTTCTTTGTGTGGAATGTAAACTTGAATCCACTTGGAGCTAAGGTTGCTGCACCCGAGGAAGGGTTTATATATTGTATATGAAATGTGATATAATAGATTAATACTTTATGGGACACCTTCTGTACGTATTGTCAGAACTAATATCAACAAGGATTGCAGCCATGACAAGTAAAAAACAAAAGCCCAGTTGGGAGAACCTTGGTATTAATACAACAACACAACCATGGTAAAGACAATCTCCACTATAACTTCAATGAGATGGTGTGTGTGTGAGAGAGAGAAAGAGAAATAGTTTAGAGATGGTAGAGATGACCTCCTCTGACTAATTTTGGTCATGACTGCAGCCGTACTCAAGCATTGGTATATCTTATCATTCCAGACAGTGTCTTGCTCTCTCTTGTCTTGTGTGTGTTGAAAAAGCAAAGGTCATACACAGCCCTCTGTGTAATGCTCAGTGACACAGAGATTTGTTGTCTGCATTTCCAAACAAAACATTTACACACTAAACCTGCCCTGACCCCTGAACCAAACTATCTAGTTAAAAAAAAGATATCTTTTATTTGAGAAATTAGGTAATAAAGAATCAGTTATAGGTCGAAATGTAACCAAATCAGCTAAGCTAATATAAGTTAAAGAAAACAAAAAAAAGCCTGAATTTGCTGGTTACCCTCATTAAAAGGAACAATTATATATCTGTATTTAATTGTGTGTTTTGATATTTATATTAGCAATATGCTAAAACCAAAATTAGTTCCAGGCAATACAAGATACAAATCACTTGAATTCCTTCACTATTCATGCAAAGTTTCCATGACACAACAAAGCTTCTGTTTAAAGGAGGAATTTCATGGAATAAGTAAACAGATCTTAGAAAATTGACATTGGTATAAATAACAGTATTGTTAATTTTAAGACTTCCTGAGTGCTCCAGGCTGGTTCTGCTTGACTAACTATTAAAGTGTACCCAATATTCCAAGTGTCAATAAATAAAATAAAAGAAACACATCTGGTTTATTATGACACAATGTACAAATAGTTTATTCCAAATCAGATTCTTCTTTTTTAAGTTTAAAATACTTTTGAAACAAAAAGCCAAATGATCAGAACAAATATCTTTTCATTGTCATTTTCATTATTCTGTCCACTGACAGTTCCGACATTTTTCAAGGTGACATAGCTAATTGAACCTGATATGTTTTAATGTGTATCTCGAGGTTTTTTCTGCATATATTTCAAATGAAAGTGCAGGATATTTGATAGGATTTGAAGTTCATTTTTGAATAGTGTACAATAAAAACAGATCTGTAACATGTTGACAGCAGTTATTTCCATGTGTATAAAAAAAGTCTTTCATGAAAAGTGAGTTGTCACCTTGCATTTACCTTCCTTGAGTACAACATCACAGCATTCATGCTTACTTGTTTGTTCTCTGTCTCCCCAAGTGTCTGTATGTACAAGTGTTGCAGTCTGGCCGTGGAAAAATCCAACAGGCTTTGGCAGAGCTTAAAGGGCAATACAATCATAATGAAATAAATCAGCAGTCTCCACCGGAGAATTGAGCTTTTTTACTACATGGCATCTAAGTATCTTGTCTGTGCAGGTGTAAATCTTGTCCTTTTAAATCCCAACTAATAAAACTTTCTATTCATATCCCTGGTTCATATTTTCCCTCAAAACAAGATTAGCTTCATAATACACATAGATGTTAACAAAGTGATCCTGAGACACGTTCCTGAAATAAACCTAAATAACAAAGTCACAATATATTTGAGTATTGGAGCTTTGTCCTGATGCGTCCTGTCATATTAGGATAATAAAGGAACACAAAAAGGCAACAAGAGTTACAACAGCCTCAGACAGCCAGCGTGAATTTAAGTGTCTGAGCCTGTCTTGTCTGTGTCAGTTTGGCGCACTGCCTGCCTGGATAAGATGGTGTCTAAGTGATGATCTAATCCTAATCTAATTTGATCTAATCAGGTCTGATGTAATGAAACCTGATGTTTTTAATGTGCAGTGATTGGATTTCTAAGGTTGGCAAAGGGATCTCCAAGTGTTTGTTTCACAAGAATATTATACAATTCCCCATATTGTAGAGTGATCATACAGTTTTTCTCTCACTGGGTTACACATGTAGATAGAAATTATGACAATGACATCAGGGAACTACTGACTGTGATCTCCTTCTTGCCCACACAACCTGTCTTGGAATGGATGGTCCATAAAAAACCTGTTCCCTGCAGTAGGCTTGCTGGTTGAACTCAGACATGGCTCTGATAAATTTTATATGCATTCTTGGTAACACTTTATACTTTTTAACAACAGTTTTCTATCAAGTAATACAGGAACATTTCTGTGTCATTTGGCCAATCAGACTCAAGTATTTATCACAGCTGTGCAAAAAAATTAAAGACAGAATATAGTTAAAGTTACACTCTCAATGAAGTTCATGATTTGGTTGAAGGTTAGATCTCTGTTGGATGGTTAACGCACAAGGCCAACAGTCCTTGCCAAAAGGATGCAGGCTGACAGCAGGCCAATCAGGAGTATTTAATGTCCTGTGCTTCCCTGGAAACATACCAAAGACACATGCACATGCACATACACACACACGCACGCACACACACACACACACACACACACACACACACACACACACACACACACACACACACACACACACACACACACACACACACACACACACACGCACTCACACACACACACACACACACACACACACACACACACGGTGCGTGCAACAGCAGCAAAAAGTGTGTTAAACAAACAAGCTCAACATGGAAATGAATATTTAAACACAGAAAATGTTTGGACACACAAAGAAACACATATAGAGTATATGAATGGACTGAGAGACACAAATGCAGACAGTTTCCAAGGCTGCACAGTCTGCTGTCATACCATATGTTTCAATGTTGGCAGCACCGCAAGTTTCAGTGGGTGAGTTACAAATCTATTAAAGGCTCTGCTCACACTTAGGGGATTATATGTATTGTTTGAACACGAAAGTCTCTCCCAAGTTTTTAAATGATATAAATATAAAGCACCTCAGATCAAAAGTGGTCATAAGGTTTATTAGCTGGTAAACCTGCTTGTGAGCTTCTTCATGCCTCAGTGACATGGATCTGTCAAGTTTTTCTACAGTATACAAAGTTTGGAGGAGGTTTAACACCCTGAGTTGACGCATGTTTGACTTTCACCTCCCAGAATACCAACAGGGCCCTAAGGACCATCTGCAGATGTTTGATGTTTGACATTGGAGTTTGTGAAAGACTCCTCTGGATTTCATCATGACATCCAAACAGTGCGAAGGATCTGCAGGTTCTGCAAATGCATTCATCAAAGACTGTATATCCTCAGTTCACTCATACTCACCTCCCACAAATGCATTGCATCTCTTCAGGCTAGGGGGGAGACATTGAGGGCGCCTGTGGCGTTTGGCTGCTTGCTCATAGGGATGACTAAATGAAATAAGTGGGGAAAAAGGGAGCAGAGAAGAGTACCTGGCAAGTACGCTGTACAATAGAAAAACAATAGTTTTGCTGGCAACGCTTCTGCATATTTGTGTGTTCGGTCCCATAGACAGTACACGAGTAGGGGATTTAAGACACAGCTCTCCTGTTTCTCACATTGGTTGTATCTACCCCTGCTTTGAGTTTGAATATTATTGTGTTATTAATGGCTCTGCCCTTTTTGTTTTCCTGTTTGTTGATCCTTGCTTATTTGTTGCATTTGGATGTGTTCCTACCTGCTCACATCCCATGGATTTCATTTCATAATTCTAGACTTGTTTGTGCCAAACACATTTTTAATGTTCATCTTGCACCTTTTTCTTTTCATTAAGGTGACAATTTCATCCCATTACCAGAGATCATTTGTTACATTCTTTATGTGTTTTATTTCTATGGAGTTTTCATTGGCAGACACTGTTTAAAAAAAGTTAGAGATGTGACAGAGGCAGAACTGCCGAAAATATCTGAACTTCATCGTTAGTATTTTTTTGAATTATGGTTGTTATTAATGTGCTATCATCTTTTACTAGAATTGAAACCCCATTTCCATAGAAAAGACCTGATTCAGTTATCAAAGTTGTGATTCCAAACCAGATCAAGGGTCTCATTTACAGTCATTCACATGGCCAGTACATTTGGGAATGACGAATGAGCACGTCAGACAGGCCTTATTTATAGGTCGAGAACTGACCACTGTGAATGTGAGTCATGTTGTGATGAGATAGTATTGCTGCTTTTGCCTATCTTTTTTTTTCAGAAGCAAAACAACACTTCATGACTTCAAGTCCAGAAATAACAAATATTTTCCCTGTGTGTACCATTTAACAAACCGTCACTTACCGTCATGAGCCTTGCAGCAGCATGCAGCTGTAACAAGTGAGGGATTATTATGTGTGTCATCATGTGCTACATTATGTCCTTGAAAGTGTCCTTTTTTTGTCCTTTGTCCTTTTTGATATACCTGATGTCATATGCCGATGCTTAAATCAGGATGGGAAAGGCTAATTTGTTCTTGAAAAAAAGACATGTGATTAAAAGTATTATATATTTAACGCATGCTACATAACTGTCAAATAGCTTTACCACTAAATGTGTCTCGTAAAGCGAAACAACGCCTTTTCTCTGAGCAGAGTTTGAAGTTCTTTATTCATCTTTGTTTGATGCTTTGTGAGTGTTTGTCTTTGTGTGTATCTGCGCTTGCATTTTATTGACTTTTCCTTCACTCTCGATTCACTTTATTACCTCAGTTCAGGAGGTACTGTCTCGTCGACTGACTCTCAGATACCTCCACCCGCACACCCAGGGACAGGCAAACATTAGGTAATGTCCCTGTGCTAACAGAAGTCCACTGTAGAGGAGCAGTCGCCCTGGTCATGCGTATGCTGCAGAGGTGAATATAAACAATTATTCATAAATCCTTCAAAAGGAGAAAAGCTGGCGTAGAAATATGCATATACCCATACGAGCTGTCTTCATGACTTTCTCTTAGCCCCATCTTCTGTAACTTCACTTTGTGGCTGAAAAATGTAAAACTGACAGTGAAGCTGAAGAAAAATGTGCACGTACGTAGTCGTGCATGTATTGCAACTGTGTAGAGTGACATAGAACAAGGACTTCAGTATTTCGCTGCCCTTGGTGCAACTTTTTCTTTGCAAAACCATTTTTGAAGAGCCATATGAGCTTGAGCCTAACAGACAGGTAAACACAATAACAGCATCTGTCTGTTCTCACCGTCTTTCTTGCTATTTGGCAGGAGCTGTTGGGTCAGAAAAAGTTCATGCAGCAACCCAAGCTCACCATCTATAAACTGTCTGAGATCATAATATACACATGGCACATCTCTCTCTGTAACCCGGACAAACACACATTCCAAACATTGTGTCTCTGTGCATGGATATACAATACATGAATATAATGCATATTGTGTGTGCGTGTGTGTCTGTGTGTGTGTGTGTGTTTATTTAGAGGGCATACCTACTAGAAAGTTTTGAAGTCACAGCCCAGAATGTCTGCATGCGATCTGTATGGATTAAACTGTCAACAGGAGTGTGTCTGCAAATGCTTTAGTCTTTGAATGTCTGTGATCACACAGGATGTACCTGTCCATCTGTTCTACATTGCCAGTTAACACCTCGCAACAGGATAAGATAAAAACACACCCAGAAGTTTGCTGGCCACTTCCTGACTTTGAGGCAATCTTCTTACAATAAGTTTAATAGTTGATAGCAAAACACTACCAAGCTTAATGGGACTAAGTGATCATCATCAGAGGGTTTTTTAAAAAATGATCTTTCTGCTTTTATTGTTATAAAGCACTTTGTGATCTTTATCTGTGAAAGGTGCTTTATAAATAAATGTTACTTACTTACTTACAAGCATGGATTAACTGTTTTAGAAGAAAAGAGTTTATAGTTAATTATCCTGTACTAATGAATACAATGATTTTAGAGGGGGAAAAATCTGACATTTGTATGGCAAATTAAGTGAGTATGTATTGGTGTTGATATAAATGTATGATGAATGTCTACAAATAGTCATTAAAACTTCTTGGTGCTGAGTCAAAAATTGACACAATATAGACTACTTGCAAACACTAACTGAACAGGTGAATCACAGGTGAAAATAAAAGATAGCTGTGGATTTAACACATAAACAAATACAGCTGACATAGACACAGTTTAAAGTACATTTTACTTTAATAAGGATATGAACTTTACTTGAAACTTGTTCCATAAAAACAGATCACATTCACAAATACACACACACACACACACACACACACACACACACACACACACACACACACAAATACACACACACATGCACACACACACATACACACACATGCACACACACACACAGAACCACATAACAAACACCCTATGTTTTCACATCCCACTCAAAAGCTGTGTGTATTAAGGCAGTGTAGCTGGTTGTATTTCCTCTGCAGCAGCTGATTATGTAGCTACTGTGATAGCCTGCACCTGTCACTGTGCGTCATGCCTCACACACACACACTCACACACACACCTACACACACACACACCTACACACACACACACACACACACACACACACACACACACACACACACACCTACACACACACACACCCACACACACACACACACGTTTACACTTCACCTTTAACACTAACAGGCAGGGATGTTTTTTAAGAATAGCATGCATGATTGAATTAGCACAAAAAGCCTCTGTCTGATGAGTTTGGCTCCGAAAATTAAAGAGAAGAGTCAAATATCCTGCACTCATCCTGCTCTCAAAGAGCCCTTTGATGCATTTAATTACTCACTGCTTCTCTGTTAAGATTTTTTTTTCATCATCATTGCTCCTCTTGGTCAACAGCACACAGTTCTCTCTGTCAGGTCATTCTGCCTGACTGGCACCTTGACAAATCACTGTTTCCAAAATGAATTGCAGCAGAACATTCAGCACTGAATTGGCAGACTATTTTTTCCATTTAGTCCAATGTCACAAAAGCTCACATGATAGAAGCTGATTATAACCTTAGAAAAACAAACTTGTGTCTTTCTTTCACAAACACACAAACTGTGACAAACATGCATGCATGCATGCATGTACACACAAGCGCGCAAACACACACACACATGCACACACACACACACACGCACAAACACAGACAACAGTTCAAAAGACAATTAAACTTCACACATTGTCCTTTTACTAAAATATGTCACATCATGTTAAAATAAATATTTACACAGCTGAGATGACGTTCATGTGGCAAATGGAGGTAGAAAGTAGAAATACTTAGTCTGCTGTGAAGCTTTCAAACAAAATTCAGATCAAGATATTTGATGGCTTTTCAGTGCTGCGTTCTTTCAAGCTCCAACATGTATAACATAATAAAAAATGTACAATAAAACAGCCTGGAGCACTTGTTCTCTTGTAAATCAGAACAAATTATCGAAATTTAAAATAAAATATACAGTAAAAGTATACAGCATTACCCCACCTCGATAAATACATTTAAATAAGTTACAAATGTGACGTGGCACTTTACAAGCTATACATTGAACACAAAGCAAATAATCACAGCACAACATACAATCAGATACACAGAGCAATTCAATGTAAATGGATTTTAGATTACTGTACTTGGGCTAATTAAACACATCAGTCATTGTTAAAAGAAACACACAACGATACGTAAATTAACCATTTGCCTAAGAATAGCTGATATCTCTCGATGTGTGACAGACCGGGTTATTGAAACATATCCCTTTCCAGGAAATTAATCTCCACAGCTCTGTCTGATAGGGTATGCCTCTCTTGTTTTTATGCAGACCCTTTTTTTCTATTTCATATTTTTTGGGGAAAGAGAGAAGAAAAAGTAGTCACGAGTATTGTCTTTATCTGATGCACAAATATAAAGCAGTAAATGTTTTGGACGAACGATGAGGTTTATCAGAGTGGAATTCAAAACAGTCTTTCTGTTTTTATGGCGCGGTTATTATAAAAAAGAGCCTGAAATGAGACCCTTTAGTTCCAAGTAAGACTATCAGTAACAGGGAAACAAAATGATCAATCCCTTTCATACATGGCTGTGTGTTCTGGCGTACACATTTGTTGCTGGCAGACACGTTCACATAACATTAAATACGTGGTGCGATGATCCTGCTCGTTCAATCTGTCCTGATGGTTTATATAGAAAATAATAACACAGCTTGGTCTGATAAATTTCATATGGTACAGTGTGTTTTGGACCTCAGAGGCTTCAGTCATTTTTCAGCATTGACTGAAGCCTCTGAGCCTCTGATTTTGTGCTGATTCAGAAAATCCATTTATCTTGTGTATACCACACACATTATTTCAGACATCAACCTAAAAGGTCTTCTAAAAACTTGGAGAAGCAATAACTAAAAGTGCAAACATGCCTTCTCTTTCAAAGTTTCCATCCCTTCATTTCAGTAACAGATTATCCTTAAACAGTTAATCATAACTAATTAATCAACTTATTTTCATCCATTAACTTCAAGAGTCAGTTAAGAGAAGCTATAGTTGTAGCTTCATTAGGTCATTTTATTGGACTATTATCTTTTCCAAGCCCATAAGCACCAGAGAACAATCGAGTTATTGATGGTAGTTTGTAGGTTTATACAGCAGGCTTTTCGCTTGTAATTATTTGACCTTCTTCCGATTGGCCTTTCACATCACAAAACAATCAACAAACTGGTCATCAAATAGCAACTAGTTTTCCTTCCATCCACAAACTTTTACATGTGTAACTCCTTCAGCTGACACAACACAAACTGTGTCTTTTTTTCTGTCCAAAATTGTGAGGTTCTTGCCCTAGCACTCGCCATGTTGATACCTTCATCTTGTAATCCTCTCAACTTTCTTCAACGCATTTATGCTTCCATCTTGCACAACAAAGCCTGGAATGGGAACTGTGGAGCATGTGCAGAACATCTAGGCTAGTTTGGGTCACAGAGAGGTGAATACATGAGAAAATCTATGACCAACGTAATTACTCAGACTCTATGGAGTCTGTGAATGCATCCATGTTACTGTTTTACACTGATGTCTTTAAAAGCAGGATCAGATACAGGACAGCTGTTATGGTCACCTGCCTGTTCAGCTGAAATCGCAGATAACTTGTTTGGTGCAGACTGCTGTGAAACTCATCCATCTCACCAAACACTCCATGAGCAGTCTGACGTAAGACAGGCACAGAAAGGAGTGTCTGACCCAATCCACATTCTTCACGCTGAGTTATAGCTTTTACCCTCTGGTAGAAGATACAAGGTCCCTCACATCAGGCTGAACCACCATAAACATTCATTTGTGTCCATTGATTTTCAGAATAACAATAATGAATAATGTACCAAGGGGCCATGCAATATGTCACTACTGTAGGAAGGTGATTTCTGTTTATGTGGCATTGTGTTATGTATAATCTCTATTTGAATATGTTTTCATTTTCTTGTAACTGGAGACTGTTTGGAGACAATAAAGTGTAGCAGATCTTATTTTATTATCGAGTTCAATTGGTTTGATCTCGAGGAATCTGACTTCGTATGATTTCAGTTGGACTAAAATGTCACCTTGTCTTTTTTTGTTTGATCATGATTGATTTTCAGACAGTCTTTTAAAACATGTTTACGTTGCACTGGTAAATTAGTATTGCAATTTAATGCCATCTGCAATTAAATGTTTCATCAGTAAGGCCTTGTTTTAAAACAAATAGCTTTAAACATGGATTTTTTTTGTGTTGCTGCATTTGTGATTTTCACTGTAATTGAAAAAGGATCAGGACTAACCAGGACAGGAAAAAAACGAAAGGAAAGGGAGGATTAGCTACAGATGCTACAGCCTAAAAAACAACCTGAAAGTTGGATCATTTATGACAAAAAGCAGACATTTGGACCATCATGTATTTTCTGTTTACTTCTTGGCATTACACACACAATCTAAAGTCTAACACTGGTCAAGCATTCGAAGCCAGGTTTTCCTGACAGCTCTCATTTGCAGAATTGTTTGCTTGCCAGTTTGTCAGGGAACCAGGAGCTACTTCCAAAACCTGCTCACAGCTCGTAGACAGAGGAGTCACAGTGAGCTTCTTGCTGTCTGAAATGGAGTTCTCCGAACACCCTTTCCACACTGGTCCCTGCTTAACATCCTCCCATCCAACACCATTCAGTGCTGCCTTCCTGTTCGTTCTATCAGGGGGCCTGGAGTAATAGTCTCTCTCCCTGCACCACCTCCATGCCCTCCCCCCTTTTCCCCTCAGACAGAGTATCTCCTGAAAGGCGTGCCTGAAGTCCGGGCTGCTGCAGTAGATGAGTGGGTTGAAGGCTGAGTTGGAGTATCCAAGCCAGTTGAGGAGTCTAAAGAGAAGTCGCATGCCATCCAGCTTGAGGAAGGCCACGAGTATATTGAGTATAAAGAAAGGTAGCCAACACAGCGTAAAGGTTCCCATAATGATCCCCAAAGTTTTGACAGCCTTGTGCTCCTTAAGACAGAACTTAAGTCGCTTTGTGGCAGAGTGTTTTCCTTCCACCTTTCCTTTACCAGTGTCCGTACCTTCTGTTTTCTCCATGGTAAGACTGTCCTCCCCAGCATCCTCTCCCTCCTCCACTCCTGCCCTTAGTTTATTCATTGTCGTCTTATCGTCAACATATTTCAGCTGTGCAGTGTATTGCAAGTTATTTAAGTGCCTCTCCCTCCCTCTAATCTTCTCCAGCTGTTTCTGAGCCTCCTGGAAGACTCGGCTGTACAGAAAGATCATTACCACCAGTGGTAGGTAAAACGACACGATGGAGGAAGACACTGCATACTCTAAATTTGTGTTGAAATCACAGCAGTACACGTCATTTAAACATTGACAAGCTTTCTCATCATTTGACACCCACAGCTTCAGATGGATAGGAAGGAAGGAGATGAGGGAGGCCACGAGCCAAACCCCGAGCACCACCCCGAAGGCCCGACCCCTGAAACAACAGAAGGTAGGAAACAGATGAACAAAAACACAGATAAGTGAGAAACACTGAACACAACTGCCATTAAGTGCTACAAAAAGCTACTTAAAACAACAATTTAGAACATATTATACAGCAGTCTGCTCAGATTAATTCTGATTAGCTGCAGGGTAAATTAATTTCTGATAACTGGAAATTTGAAGTAGCTCTGGTGAAACTGTCAGTTTATAATTTTAAATAAATGGTATGCTGTTGTGTTGGCCTGTATCAAATGAGCAACTATAGCAACAGGAACAGTCAAAACCTCTGTTTATTTGGCAAAGTAAACAACCACGGGTTTCATTCAAAGTTGTATGTTTAATTAAAAAAGGCTTCTTCCCAAACCGGTCATTAACAAATTGCTACAAAACCAATCACTGGTTAATATGTTGTTGTACCTCTGGCCCAATAAAGTGATGATACAACAAGTTTGCACTTCACAGTAGACTGAGAACTTCTGATTCATTAGGTTGGCAGAGAGTCTTGATGTAGAACATGCTGGAAAGTTTGAGAGTATTTGGTGTGGGAGCAGTATGCCCTAATAGCTGGACCAGAATGTCATGGTCATACCTGGTGAGCATGGTTGGGTAACGTAGTGGCGAGGTGATTGCCAGGTAGCGGTCCAGAGCGATCACACACAGGGTTCCAATGCTGGCCGTCACACACAGAACGTCAGTAGCTGTCCAGAACTCACACATGAAGTTTCCAAACTGCCATGCTCCAAGCAGGATGTAGCTGGAGCCAAAGGGAACCACAACCAAACCCATGATGAGGTCAGCAACAGCCAGGGATGCGATGAAGAGGTTGGTGACTGTCTGGAGCCGCTGAAACCTTATGAGGGCTGTGATCACCAGAACATTACCTGGTCAGGAGAAAATATATTTTAATAAAGGAGACTTTAGGAGACATTATGCTGCCTTCATCATTTTTTTTAATCTTATTCATTAAATAATGTAGAAATTATTACCTAATTGAGATGATAATCAATTTTGTAACTCACCAAAAACTATAGCTAGAACCAATGTAGACATTGCAACACCCAATAGCACCAGCTCTGCATCGCTGTACTCCAACGATCTTTCTGGCCGATGGGTGGAGTTGTTTTCCTGTGATTCGTTACAGTTCATGATCTACAGTCAGAAATCAAAGAAAAATAAACAATTTTAATGCATTTGCACAGCCCGGCAATAGCTTAAAGGATTAGGCTAATCAAACAGGACATATTTTTCTATTAAAAACTCTTAACGTGTTGAATATGATCGAATTACATGTGGATAATAAATTGAGACTTTTGATGTCAGAATTATTTTTGCGTAGTGTCATCCAATTGGTCTCAGGGCGATACTTTCATTTGGAGAGTAAAACAGGCAGAGTGCGTCAGCTGTTCCTAAAACCGATCAGCTGTAATCCAATGACGATTTAGCTTTTACATTTAGTGTAAAAACTGCTGAAGGCTATAAAAATAGTCTGATTCTCCCAAGGGCTAGATCTTAGGAAATCAGCTTAGGGCCTAATGATATATATCTGTTTGTGTAATCATGACTCCATCAGGTCCAGCTTTCTGTATGTCTTTTTTTTCACCCACTTTGTTAACACATATAATATTAGCTTTGTTCACCGCATAGATTTTACATTCAAGGGGAGTAATGTCAGCCAATAGAGTGAGTGAAGGCATATTGTGCAAATATGTCCTTGGCTAGACTTAATAACGGTTGTTATGTTCATGCTGTTGGTACAGAGTTTACAATTGGCTTCATGGCTCTTATCTAATCACTCAGTGAAAGCTTGTGCCAAAGCTGGGAGAGCTGAATGCTTGGTCGTTGTTTGAAGTTTAGAAATGTTGTTCGAGCAACAACAACAAATGTGGTATGGTGTTGGTCGAAGAGTACTAGCAGAAACAGTAGCATCAAATGATTGCACCTTGTTGGATAAGTTGGAAATAACAGTAACATGGATTGATCGGCTCACAATGTAAACTTTTTATATTTTCACAATTACTGGCAAAGCAGAAGGCTCTTTCACAGCATAGCAAAATTCGTCATCAGAGATCTGGTTATTCACCTGTTTAATAGTCTGACTACTTTGGCAATCGGTGACCGTACTCTGTTGTTAGCAAAGGTTTAGGTCTGAGAAATAACATACCAGTATGCCAAAGGTTGAAGTGAGCGTTCAGTATTCTTGTTTGTTTGTTTGGTTCGTTCAAAGAGAACAGCTTGTACAGCTCAATTTGTAAAATCCACTTTTGACTCTGTCTGGTAATTTGGTTAACTGGATCTTCTGTGTGCACACACTTAAATTGATATGTAAGTTGGTTTTAGTCCAACACAATCTTAAAACAACACACACACAGTAAATACCAGCTGTAAAAGCAGGCATTGATTCACATGTGTTCACCTAGTTTAACCCTAGTCAGGGAATAAGAAATCAGTAAGGGAATAGTTACAGATATTTGGATGAGTTGATATTGTTTAATGACCATTGGAATCAAATAACGTTACACTGGCATTACATTACAGAACAGTCAAATTAAATGGTCAAGGTCAGTCCTATTTGCAGTCTGAGTGAACATTTAAAATCTCACTTCAACACATTATCATTATAACATACCGTAGAAATGCCAAAGTGTTGGTTGAATGATGGATCTGCCGGTAATTAAATCTCAAAGTCATTACAAAAATCAATATTTTATTACTGATGCTTGTAAAGGTGTTTAATTTGTAACAAACACATTAAGAAAAGCCCATTCTGCTCTTGACAGGTCATAATACAGCAATACAAGGCTTGACCCGCAGACATTGTGTCAGGTTTTATTTACGTTGGTGTCACGCTCTTTGTACTTTCTGCTTTTTTTTTATGCAGCCCAAAGCTCACACCACAATATTTCACTGTGACAACCCTGTAATGGTACATTGTGCCTGTTCACTGCCCCCAATGATCAGATCAATAATCTAAGTTGTAGTCAAGCCTGCGAAAGAGGCTCTGTTCCCTCTGGTTAAACAGTTACACAGTGAATACAAAGAAACCTGACCAGCTCTCTGAAGCCAATAATAAAACAAAAGAGATTTAGTGAGACAGAAAAAAAAAAACAGCGTTCAGACTGAGAAAGCTTAGTGGTCATTACACTGAGCACAAAAACACACTCCAATCCACACAAACTTAAAAGCAGAAAAAGGACACTCACAGAACACCCATGTTTCTGTAATGCTTTGTGGAATAAACGGATTATAGTGGACAGTGAGGAAAGACAGATGTCTTATCACTATCTATCTACTTTGTTGCACTGTCCTACTTGTTTAGTGTTTTTGGTCATTTTTCCTTGTTAAAGACTTTGAGTGTCTAGAAAAGCACTATGTAAGACCAATTTATTATCATTATTCAGTACATATATATATATATATATATATATATATATATATATATATATATATATATATAGAAATACTCACATGTCAACTGAGTCATTAAACATGTAGCTGTACTGATAAAATAACATCAATGTAAAGAGGAAATCTAGTTTGGATTTAATGAATCTGACAAAAGTGTGACACTTATTAAATATCTAATGACAAGGTGTGGTCACACGGTGAGCACTGAGAATAGAGAAAATAGGATCAGCTGAGAATTGTGCTTTTCAAAAATTGTAAGTAGCACACGTGCAGCAGAAGAATTTGCAAAATCCACTCTTATCCTATTATTAAAAAAAATATGTGAGACCACTAGTTTTGTTTTTTCTTTTTACATTGTCAAAGTAAGTTACAAACATTTTAGAATATGAAATTGCCTTGTTCCAAATTTATTACATACCATCAATGTACAATTAACTTTAAGCCATTAATAACTATAAAATGCATGAAGCAGTCACTTAGACACTTCTGTAAATTGGCCCTTGTCTCATCACAATTGGATGTTTTAAAGTGGATTTTTGGAAAGATTTGCATTCAAGAAACAAAAGTACATTTAAGATTGCAGTGAAATGTCCTACCTCCTGGCTCTGACTTCTGCTGTATAATCCAGTGATTAAATAATCCCGACACTTTCACATCCACAGCACAAAAGACCATTATATGTGTTTAGTCAGCAACTTTTTTTAGTTTCTCTTCTCCTTTCGCAGAGTTTTGAACGTCTTGTTTTGTTTTACATGCAAGCACACACACACTCCATGTTGCTCTATTTCCAGCACACGCTCATGTATAGACACTCTAAGTCAGCCCTCAACCACACTTGCCCTTTTGAAGCAGCTGAGCCGGTCACCCTTTTTTATACTCAAGCCTTATGACATCACAGCATAACAGTAGCCAATCAGAGGGCTAGGTTTGGTTTTCAGTGTATATTGCATGTCTGCAGTGCTCTGACAGCTTGACTGCACCCTGTGCCCTCAGGGAAACATTAGTTTCTTAACCTTTAATTTATTCAGGGTGGGCTTTCTCGGCTCTTTTTCCATTTCACTCTTTGGAAGCTGCTGGATAGGGATATTGGCATTTGTTTTTGGTTGCAAATCACTTTTGTTTAAATTTCTGCATTTTAAGCAGTTAAAACCCTAATGATAGCTTTATTCCCCAAGATCTACAGAGAAGTATGCTGAACTACATCTTACTGAGAAACTGTGTTAAAAATGGTTTACAGTAATAATAGAATCAATATGTGACAACATAATAACATGAACTCTTAATTTGCTACAGGAAGCAACGTTGCCCCCCTTCTTACTAATTAATCTAACTTAGATCACAATATTATCATTACGAAGCCTTTTCTCACAGCCATTATGACCTAGTCCTTACCTTAGTCTTTGTTTCCTTCCTAAACACATCGCCGTGCAAACCACAGCATGAACCACTTTTGGTAAAAGCCAAATGTCTCTGAACAAAATGTTCTGTTCCTTTTGACACTGGCAACAATCTGCTTGATCATTACACATACTTATACATTTGCACAACATGTTAACCACAACTGAAAACACCCAGAGAAGAGCAGCATGCCAAAAGTTTACATTACCAGCATCTAAACATCTATTAACAAAGCTTTTATTCATACATTATTATGTATCAACAAAATTAGTTCGGCTATATTTTACAAACTGAGTTGAAATAATGAGCTTTGCTAGGTTGTGTTTTTGTTTGTGGATGACTTTTTTTTTTTTTTTGAACCAATAACACAGGAAACTCTGAAACCACATTGACAGAGTCTCTGGTCTCCTTATCACTCCTCCTGTGATCATCTTTCTTCTTTCATGGCATCTTTTGGGGTAGTTTGTCAAAAGGTTCAGAGAAACATCAATGAGGTCAAAGAGACTGATTAGAGATAAAGCCCTGAGGAACCATTTGAACACAATGTTTCATCTTCACTGCCTAAATCAATTATGTGTTCAGCACCCAGCTGATCTGCAGTCATTATTCTAGTGGGAACAGTCACTCTGCTTCTGCACCAGCAAACTGCTATTCACACTCAGGGTTTCTCGCTTGCAGAGGAAACCATTTCTGCTACAAAGGCGTGCAAAAGTCATGCGATGGTGAGATACTGCATGGTTCATGCCTATCTATGGGGAAAGAAACAGAATTTAGTTAGTATAGAAATATCCTCATATCTGTCTCACCTTCCTCTCCACACCTTTTCCTGTCCTTGTCCTATCCCTTCCTCCCTCTCTCTACATCCTCCTCTCCCTCCCACACCTTCATAAACATCCATTAACTATATTATATCATTGCTAGCTATATTCTTAGGCTTTTCATGTATTGTTTCTCAAACTTGTTTTCAATACTGCAATGTCATCTTTCCACATTGTGGTTCTCGTGATTCTTTTTGCAAACAGCTTTGATACTTGAATAATGTTGACATTTTGAAGATATAGTCGATAAATTCGCAGCACAAAGTACAACTGATGAAAAGTGTAATTTTAACTTCTGCAGAACAATACTTGACAATGTGTCCCCTTTGCTGTCCTATAATAATAAATAATAAAAATTATAAAATGCAATCAATGCTTATAGAAACTATCATAAACAACATTTTTTATAGACTGACAGATTGTTCCTAAGACTGTCTTCATTAAAATAAAGGCCATCAAAGTGTTTTTTTTTTAATCTATCAGGTTTATCAGGTGCTCATATCAGGTGTTTCTGGTAGACCTTTGAATATTACTGTATATTTGGCTTTGGCAGTCATTTACAATCAACTTATTCCTTCTAAGGTAAGATGATGTTGAATGTTAGAGTAAAATACAGCTACAGATTACGCTGGCACTTGAAAAAAAGATAAGATGTTAAAGTGTTGAGGTAGAATAAAAAGAATGAAACATACACTCTGACTCTGACTCTGTCACATGCTGTATTTTCCTTCCTAATCTTCTCTGTTACTGTCGGCTGAATCCAATTTCCACCAAAGCTAAAAAAGCTTTAAGTACTTCAGAAATAACTGGCTTCCTCACTATTTATGAGGTAATTTGTTAAAGTCATTGGATCAATCCAAAACACAGTTATGTTTTGGCAGATTGTGTTGAGATATCACTCATGGAATCGAGTCTTTCATATTCGTATTTTTGAGATGCGTTATACAACTGCAATTCAGACAAGATGTCATTCTGTTACAAAACTGAACAAATTATCTGGAAAGCTACATTTGGGTTGTTTTAAATAGTTGTCATTATTTGTGCAAACATTTCATGCATAGCTGGAACAGTTATTGATCTTCTTATGTGCAGTTAGCAGACTTCCTTACATAAAATAAAACCCAGCTTCAGTTGTTTTTTTGCGCATTGTTTTGCTATCCTAAGAGAGGCCCATTCTTTACAATATATCCTGTGCATAATGTACACCTGGACCAATAAGCGCAGTCTGTACAGTTTCCTGCTGCTGTCCTAACTAGTCTGGATTCTAAGCTCTTATATTTCCTGATTTAGGATCAGCCAATGGCTTCATGGACTGCAGGGTTCTGTTATTAGCAGGATAAGGAGAATAATCTGACTAAGAATCACTGCAGAAGAGAATTTTGTAACAACAATGACTCAATAAGATCCAATTAAATGATAATTTTAAGTGGTATCATGTTTTTAATGTATTTCTTTGAATATTTTTTTTCCAAACTGCATAAGCTGTTAAACGTACTTGAAACATAGTGTGTTATTATTGTTATTTTTAATTTGCTGAACTGAGCCAAAAAAAAGTGGCTTGAAAAATTATTATTGCTGGGGATGGGAATAAGTGCTCTGTGAGTGCCATGACCTTAAATCTAATCCATCCACATATTGTCTTTACCCTCTTTTTCTACAACCTCCTACATGTCACTAAGGACCTCTCTCTCTTTAGTGCTCCCTCTATCCTCCTACACCATATTTATGTACTTACACAGCCCAAGCCCAACATCTGCTCAGCCGAGACAGATATGATGACGGATTAAATAATATAAATATAAAACTATTCAAGGCTTTCAGTACAGTTTTCACTTTAATAGAGCATCGAGGAAATGCTGGGTATCTCGTACTCTTACACATTAAGATCAATAAGTAACTACTCCCACTTTCCCTTCAGGGGAAACACAACACAATCCACAATAAAGCAATCAAATGTGTCCTCCACCACAGCAATTGAGAAGCTGGCCTGACCATCTGGTTGACCTTGCCACTCAGCTGACATGTACAGTATGAAACATTTCACAAGATGACGAGACTTCCCTCTTGAACAGAGACCAGAAGAAATGAGGAAACACAAGGTGTTCGCTCTTCCTAACCCCAAAAGTGACCAGGAACTCTAGCATGTGAAACGCTCAACACTAATTTCCTGTATGGGGAATGCACCACCACCTTACCTGATCCACTTTCATATTATCAGCGTCACAGTCCTCATTCCTAAATAGCAAATCTCCTCAAAGGAACCATTCTTCACATCATATATTTATAAAGAACAAACCATTTGAAACAAAGACGTCAATGTGGGATCTATACTTCCTGCTCTTCAATCAGCTCCTCTACTGATAGATGTCAAAGGCCAAGGACACGAGAGTCTAATTTGGGATTTTCTCAGAAGTCTCACCATGAGAACAGTACAGTGAGGAATCAGAGAGATCCCCACCATTTTCTACACTGGCACTTCTCATTGTGTTGTCACACCACATACAGGAAAAAAACATTTGGCTGTTGTTTCGCACGCTCATCTGGATTTACAGAGAACTCTGATGCTGTCACTACAAGTGAATCATCTTGTCCCAATCCACACCTTCCATGGGCAATGAGGTATGCACCTCCCATTTTTACCGTGTAATGACAAGGTTAGACGATGGAACCAGACAAATTCCAAGAAGTGGAGTCGCTCCAGTATTTATAGTAGATTAAAAAGGTATTACAAGTTCCAACATGAATGAATAATTCCACTTAAGTGGCTCCACTGACAAACCTTTTGATTAAAAGGACAATATTTGTGTGGTCTCCCCGAATGTCAGGATGTTTTTTGTTTCTGTAAATACCCTGTTTTGTGCTTGCAGCGCTAAACTTTGAAAAACTCTTTAAAAATGCAGGTGGATTGAAGTGGAGTTGGTGCAAGAGCTGAAAGGAAGGGGGCCATTGATCATCCAGTCTGCTTCTTTTTCCGGAAGTTCAAGCATCACCAGTTAAATTATTCAGTCATGGAGAAGGAGACATTGGCACTTTTGGGCTCCATACAGTGCTTTGAAGTGTACTGACTGACTTTTCTGTTCTTTCTGTTGTTTTTACAGAAAGCAACATATTCTCCTATTTCGCATTTTGGGTGTGACGGGCAATCAAACTATAGGTATGACCAAGACATACTGGATGAGGGGTTTTTAAAAACCATTGGATTAAACTCATTGTGAAAATGTAACATAACATTTTAAGCATCGGGGACGTTTTAGGATGGAGGAAGTTTACAGTCATTCTTTTTTTTGTAACTTGATACAAAAGTTAAAGCTCTTATTCTTATTGTATCGCTTTTACTATTTCTATCTGTTTAGGTGTTTTGAAGGATTGAAAATCTACTGTTCACAGATTAGGACTAAGGCAAGCTCAAAGATAAATACTTTCTGCTGATCAGCACCTTTCCTTTCCTCTTCCTTTATTCTCCGATCATCTTCCCTTCTCCCTCTTCGCTGTCAACATCTTTCATCCCCCCTCAGTACCTCTCCTTTCTGTCACTCCCTCTGCTCTCCCTCATCACTCTCTAATGTTTTTATTTCCTCTCCCTTCCTTCATAACTCCTCCTTTGCTGTCTTCTCATCACTCTGTTTTGATCCGTTATCTGACCTCTTGTGTAATTATTGTGCTCTGCTGCTCATCTTTCATCTGTCCTTTTCTTCTTCTTCCTCCCCCTGGGCTTTTCCTGGTGCCTCTTTCCCCCACTTGTGTAGTTCGTCATCCAGTTGAAATTAAATCTTCGAACAATCCTCAAAATCCTTGGACATCTTAGGAGCAGCAGATGCATCAGGTGTTGATAAATCACAGTATTAAGCATTTTTGCATCTTAGAGGTGCTTGTTTAACTCTGAGATTGATCATTGTTTTATTGTGTCGTCATCATAACCTGCACTTTTATTCATTCAAAACTAACATTAACTGTTGTTTTCTGTCTGTTAGGACATCAGAGGAAATTAGTTTCTATCTATCTGTTGTGTCTCATAAACTCTATAAATAACATTTCATTGTTGTAGATTCTTAAAAGAAAGTAGCCAATGGTTTCAAAAAACACTTTCATTTTTTTTCAGTCATATGAAAGTGATGCTACATAGATTCATGTAGACATTTGTAGCAGTACAAAGTATACATGTTATAAAGCAATACCACCACTACTAAAAGAGAATTTTAGTTGTCCACAATGTGGAAAATTGTCTTTGGCTTCCCAAGAACAACAAACCAGAAGAGGGCCTGGAGTCCCCAACAACATCACAGTCAACATGGTCTGTAAATTAAAAAAAAATTAAAAAAAATAAATAAAATGTATTGTTTATTTATATTTATGTATATTTATATATATACATATATACATACATATATATATATATATATATATATATATATATATATATATGGCTATATATGTTATATATAGATATATGTATATGTATATACATACACATACATACACACACACACACACACACACACCTACACACACACACACACATATATATATATATATATATATATATATATATATACATAATTCCAATTAACATTGGCTTCCTGCAATTGTGGAGCTGCTACAAGCTGTTAGTACAAGTTTTGCTGTATTTCCTTTTATAAGTACGACATTTTGACTTTTAACAAACACCTTTTTGAGCTCTCATTAGTCTCACCTGTGTCTGATTACCCAATGTCTATTTAGTCTCAGTATTTCTTTCTTTTTGAGTCAGTTCAGTCAAGTATGTCTTTTGTCTCCCTCTGCTCCTGTGGCTTCCCTCGAGTTTCTCCTTGTTGATTTCCTGTTGGATTTTGATTGGCTTGAGAGTTGTTTATTAAACAATTTTTCGCACTATTTCAAACTCGTGACACAATGGGCTTCTGAAGCCTCCTGTGACAGATTGCGGATGTTACTTAGGCTTTATTTACTAATACTGTATTTACAGTTTGTGGTACATGCACATATACTGTACTTCAAGCCACCCTTACTTAATGCACTCCTTTTTGGGAAACCCCTGTCAAAAGTGTGGACAGCACCCTGTCACTGGAACTGGTTGGTTGTGTTTTTGTTTGAATCAAAACTGACATACAGGCCATTAAAACTATGAGTTACTACTTTTATTGAGGGGTTGAATTGTGACCTAAATGGTATATAGTCAACTGGAAGATTTGTTCAGTTTTCATTTTGCTTCTGATACAAATTCATGCAACTAATTCTTCAAAGTTACTTTAACCAGATAAAACACATTTTTAAGAACCAAACTGAGGTCCCCTGTGATGGAAAACATTCAGAGACACGTCATTTACAGCACTGTCCTGCTTTTCATCAGGCCCTGAAGGCTCAGAGAATTCCTGTAAGTCTAAACACAGCTGCCTGGTCTACCTTGGATGAAAACCAAAGCGGTGAAATAACTGGCTCCACACGTGGATTTAAAGGAGGTGAGAAAGAGAAGCAGAAGCAGAAGCTTAACATTCTCTTTTACAGCAGCCATGATCCATTCTGACATGGTGCTTTGAGTTATAAGAGACAAGTCAGTTATTTATCTTCCCCCTGACTTTTACAATAAAGCTGAGTGAGGTTTATTTTGTTTTCTATGTGAAAGATGACACCGTGGGTACAGTGTAATAATACACTACAACAACAGCGGTTGTTGATTACCACCATCTGATATGATGAAAAACACACACTAAGAGAAATGTGAGGTGATTTTACCATGACGTTACATGGGACAGACAAAACTAAAATCATGTCTGAAGGAACCATTTCTACCTTGATTTAGCTTGGCTCAAAGCTGGAGATCAACTGTGTTGTATGTCAGCTATCTGTTGAAGCAAGTTGTGGTTTGTATTTTATTTTAATAAAGGACATACTCATATTTGATATATTTGATATTGATATAAAGTTTTGGTTGTGCAAAGTGATCTGTAACATATGTGTCATGATCTGGGGTTATTAGTGCTTCCCATGTGTGTTTGTCTGTTTTCCCTGTCTGTCTGCTCCTCCTGTGTTTTCCCCTCCCCCACCTTGGGCTAGATTGGTTGCAGGTGTGTTCACAGGTGCGGATCGTTGTCATCAGTTCCAGCATTTAAACTGGCTCTCCACATGCAACTGGCGCCAGATTATTGTCTTCACTTCGTTGGTATCATACTTTGAATCAGGCTCTCTCGTATTTTTGGTAATCTCTTGATGTTCTCCAGTATCTCCGTGTACTTAACCATCCTCGTGTTTTCTCCCCTCGTCAAGACTTACCTGTGTCCCTGTCATCCTGTTGTCCACCCCTCTGCTGCTCGTATTATCTGGATTCACCCCACGCGTGCTGGAATCGGGTTTCGGGATCGTCATTACGATTATCGTTGCACTGCTAACTACTGAGCTTGGACTTTCGCACATTTTTGTCACTCGTTTCAATTCCCCTTGTTGCATTAAACCGTTTGTTAAAACTGCTCGCTCTGTTTGTGTCGTGCGCTTGGGTCCAATTCTGAACCGTAACAATATGTTTGAATTCATTAACAATGAATTTCACCTTAAAGGGCCCAAATTATGCCCTTTTAAGGGTTTGTCTATTTTTGTGCATACTGAAGTACGTTCCAATTGCTGATGTTGAAGTGTGATGTTTTCATGTACTGCCTATCCAACCTGTCTCATCTGGCTGTATTTCTAACCCATGCTCATGGTCCTCACGTATGCCAAGTCTGATCTGATTTGTTGGCCGATCTGTGTTGTAATGAGAAGGGTCTCTCTGCAGGCTGCAAGAGAGGGACGGAACTCATACATGTCCAAATCTCACAGAATTACACAAGATTTAAAAATAATTTCTAATTAGTGGTTAATAAGTTGTTCATTAAAGAAGACTGAAAAACACACCAAGAGGCTGTGAGGCGGACTCGTGAGAGGGTTTCTATTTACATTTTAAGTATGCATAAAAACTTGAAAATTCACATGTGGGGTCTTAACATGTCAACATCTTTTAAGCTTGTCTTAACCACAAACCTTATTTCAGGCATCTAACCACAAGCCCATTTAAAATCCTCAATGATTTTTAGATAGAGAACATCGGTGTGTGGGCGGATCTTGTACAATGATTTACGACGTGCATACTGCAATCAGATACGATTGGTTGTAATTGGTCAGTTGTTCCACACGGTTCTCGGACATGTTACAACGCTTTTATCATATTGGGATTGCAGACTGTTGCTCTGAGTGGATCGGCATGAGCTTCTACTTGCTACAACGAGCCAATGGGCATGGATCAGTGACATGATTGCAGTGTGATATCACACTTCAGTTTTCAACAAAGAGGGGCTAGGCTAGGAACCAAGAGCTTTATACAGCTACAGCTAATGGTAACAGGAGGACCTAGGAGAAGCCGCTTTTCTGCAGACTTTGAATTTTTGCACATAGATGTGCCTAAAAATGAACGAGACACCTGGAAAAAACACAAATAACCATATAAAACTGAAAAATCATGATATGGGACCTTTAAAGATCAGCATCCAAACATCCAATTTAAGACCATTTCTTTAGCTTTAATCTCCAGAAGGAGCTTCAGTGATAAAATGTTATTGTGAATGTTTTTAAGACACTGGTCTCCGCATTGTGATAAATTCATGCACACATTCTCACAAGATGAGTCTTTGGTGAAAGGAAACTTGAATGGTTAATTTCGAAGAACATTTTGCTATATGTCAGTACTTAAAGCTCCAAATCTAAAGACAGTATAATATTTATCCTGTTATTGGGCTTCTTTTAAAAATCACGGGTCTTTCAAAGACATAAAACAAAGCACTACACAATCTCAATACCTATTACAGTCTATCTGGCAGATTATAGTCAAATTAAATGACCTTTTATTAGTGGAAGATTTCACCACTCTCTGTCTCTGTTATTTAACGCTCCAGCAGTACATTAAGGGTTTCTGTTTTAGTTATCAATTAGTCATAATGCTTTGTCTTTTTTTCCATACATGTTATTTTTTGATTGGTGCAGCTAACAGAGTGGTCTGTATGGTTTTCTGCTCAGAGACTATTTATCATGATGTGTGCTGCCCTCTTGGCCAGGTCACCCTTGTGAAAGAGATTAATTATTAATTATTATTAGGTTAATTATCTGGTTAAATAAAGGTTAAATAAAATGAAAGAGAATTAAAAACAGCTTTTCACTGATTGGATAATTAAAATTAAATTAAAATATATTGTTTTAAGTCACATCTAAGGAAAACTTCAGGTTAGTTTGCATGTTCTGCTCTATAAACAATGAGACAGCTGAAATGATAAAGTTATGACTTTAAATGTATGGGTTTTGTGAGACTTTGTTTACGGCACACTGTATAAAGGTGATTTTTTTTTTCAGAATGATTGATTTTGTGAAGGATAAGAGAATCACGAGTGGGCACATTGTAATTGTTAGCCAGAAGGCTTAAGGCCCTGACAAACAACTGTGATGTGGCCCTGTCTGTTACTTGGCTACAGGCGTCCATGTTCAGAAGTAAATGGTAACAGATTGGGGATGTTTCTTGAGTTCAAGAAACGTATTTCTTGTCTTTTGACTACTCAAAACGCTTTTACCCCCCCATGTCACCCCAAACCATTCACACCCATCTAACGAAACATATTAATTCCCATTCATACACCACAGACAAAGCAGCAGGAGCACATTAGGGTGTCTTGCCCAAGGACACATCGGACATGTTGTTGCAGGAGTTGGGGATGGCAGCCTCAAACTTTCAGTTGAGAGACGACTCTACCAACTGAGCCACAGCTGCCTCTAAAGTGTACTACTGGAAAGGAGGATGTCAGGGTGATAAAAATAAGATATTTTTAAAATTGTTAATCATGTAAATCTTCGACAGAGGTTTTGCAGAGTGAACATAAAAGTTGAAATTTGCATAATTTGGCCTCTTAAACAATTGATCATTTGACCACATGTTGAATGAATTTATTTGCTGATCGTTCAAATCCTCATAACTTTTGTCAAGGTGACTGGAAGAGCAGGGGCCTATTATGAAGCGAGTTCCACATATCCAGGGTCTCTTTGGATTATCTGGCTTTACTAAGCCTGATATGATGATTTGTAAATTGTTCAAATCATCACAAAAGTATCTAAACTTTGTTCAAGGTGACTGGAGGACCAAATCTAACTGCAGAGTTATTTATAGTTGGTGTTATTGTTGTTATGTCAGATTTCCTATTAAGCCTGATACTTCCTTCCCAAAAGGATGTGGCTGTTTTCCCTCTTAAGGGTACATTTAAAGTGTTTGTTTATCTTTTTTCATTCTCGCACCTCCACAACCAGTGGCCCTAAAAGCTTAAGACATGCACAGCAGTTATAAAAACACTGCAGATATGGTGAAGCTTGCTGTGATTTTGATACAAAGAAACTACTTTACAATCTATATTTGTGTGATAGTATACGAAAGCATGCTTCAATAAGTACTGTACCTTGACAGACAACATACATGCTCTGCATTTTTTCTTTTAGTATATATTAGGTAATTAAGATAGATGGTAAAAAAAATGCCCATATTGAATTATTTTTGCTGCCCTTTGTGATATAAGACAATCTGACTCTGACTTGTTAGTTTGAAACGACTGTTATAAATGTTTTGCAGTTTGCAGACTTTGTTTTTTTAAGCAAAGGAACTTTTCCATTGTGTCAACAATGCTGTATAAAAGACAGTCTTACTTTACAAAAGGGTTATTCAACTTCCTACAGATAGACACACTGAATGTGACACTCAGATGACATGCTGTTTAAACTTTTTTTACACCACTTCCCAGCTCAGCAGGAGGTATGAGGAAGCGTGAGTGGTTTGGTAGTGTTGGCAGGAAGTATCCTTCACATTGTTTTAAGTCACTTGGAAGTGCGCCAGGACAGACTGAGAGGTAACTATACAAACAGGTTTTGTTATAAGGAAATATCGTATCTATTAGGGGAATCCACATTAGTGTTCACTGGGAAATATAACATCACGACTTGTGACGATGAAATTATTCTCATTAGATTTTTGTCTTTACATTTTTTTTATTCTTATAACTGGTATGTATGCGAGTATAAGGCCCAAGTAAATATGCTATTCAAATTAAATGTACTACTGAGTAAATTACATTCATTCATTTTCCATGCTGATAATGCAACTAGATTACCCACAATGCATCTAAAACAGCCTCGATGGACATAAACATGGCTCTCTAATGCAAGTACTTTTCACAATCCCTTCCAGTGCCTCTGAAGCCAGCACTGTCTGAGCTTGTGCTGCCACCTTTTGGTGAATCTTTGTAGCTACATGTATTTTGATCTGTTGCGCTTGTAAATGACGCTTAATTTAGGTGCATTAAGTACTGTTCACTGTTCAACTCAGCAATAATGCCAGAATAAAACCTGTGAAAGCATCCATGAGCATCTGTGTAGTTAATAGCACAACATCAGGGTTTGAAGTATACAGCTAATTTATAATGAACTAAACACTAAATTGCTCCTGCTGCTTCGTTGGTGCTGATAAATGCATATGGGGTTAGTTACTTCTGATGGCCAGAAGTAATGATGATCTACATACAGTAGCAAGCTCTGCCATAAGCATGCGAATGGATGTGAATCACAATCTGGTAAAGCTCAACCAGAAACTGTAGCAAGATCAGATCTCACAAATACAGTAGGCATTTGAAATTTCTTGAATTATACAGACATTCATGCCATGGAGTTTCACTATCAGATCCATAACAATAACTCTTCTCCAGCACTTGGTGCCCTATTTCCAAGAAAAGATCAATATTTAGATCTTCATTTATAGCTCATCTATCTATCTGTCTGTCTGTCTGTCTGTCTGTCTGTCTGTCTGTCTGTCTGTCTGTCTGTCTGTCTGTCTGTCTGTCTGTCTGTCTGTCTGTCTGTCTGTCTGTCTGTCTATCTATCTATCTATCTATCTATCTATCTATCTATCTATCTATCTATCTATCTATCTATCTATCTATCTATCTATCTATCTATCCAGCCAGCCTGTCTGCCTGTCTTTAGATATCCGTCTCTCATAATACCAGTAAGGCGGCGACAGATATGGGTTGTAAGGACATAACCTTCATTGACACTGACCAGTCTTGGATTACCACGTGGTCTAAGAGTGTCCCAAAGCATTGGACTCTAAGGGCCTCGATTAAGCCTTTGTTGAATGGTTCAATTCAAACCCTGATGCTCTAATTCTTAGAAGGATGCTTATTAGCACTACATAGCCAGCGTGGGTGACACGCTTTCCTAATTGCAATATTAAAGGAATATTACATCACATAGCACAGGGCCAAGTATACATAAAATTACAAATGTCTCATACATTTTAAAAAAGTGCCAATTAGTGACTGATATGGTGCACATAATCCCCCAGTAGGGAAATATGTAGGCAAATTGATGAGCTGTAATATCAGGTGTGATGAGGAGCCCCACTGGAACATATCCGCCTCCTCTTAATGTCTTAGGAAGTTGAATATTATTAACATTGGCCCTGTTGTAGCCTACTTTGTGTTGAAATAATCCATGGCTGTCATATAATAAATAGTGTTTCCAGGTATTAGAAAATAATTATTTTGCTGTATAATTCAATTAAGGTTACTGTCCTTTTCCCACAAGTTTAACTTAAAGCTATTCTACCATTAGAAAATCCATTTTGAGCCGTGTTTTTTAGGCTATTTTTTACCTTTCACCCTTTTGAGAGAGTTATAATCAGTCTTTCAAAGTAAATTCCATATTAATTCCCCTGTTTCACACTGTCTTATTACAAGATTAACAGAAGTAAGATTTAGCTGCTTAATGTTGTCATATACTTCCTAGTTTTCTATCCTGTGGGATTGAATCACTGTCTATAATTTCATCGTAAAGGCAGGGTTAGTAATTTTCTCCAGATACACTTTTTAAGATTTTGGTTGAAATTGTCTTAATGTCCTGACAGACAATAATGATTCATATGCTCAGAAAAATGAACAAGAAAATCTGTCATCTGTAGCAGCTGTAAGCAGGTAAAAACGTTGACCAATGTCTGCCAAGAGGTACCAATTTGATGAACCAATCACGCCTCCCTGCCTCAACACTCCTTCTCTACCGGAGTGCACGAGGCCACACTCATAGTATGCAAGCTTGTGATGGCTTGTGATGATTTGTGATGCGTGGCTTTTGAGGGAGCACAGAGGGGAGGGTGTCGGTGCAGACAGAGAAAAAACACTGACAGAATGCTTCTTTCAAAATCCTGGCAGTTTTTGAGAACGACCAACCTTTTTAAGTTTATGATGTATGTGATTTAAATTAGATTTTTTTATACACTCTATATCAACTGACGAATGTATGTTTACTCGAGGTTTGTTACTTTAGTCATGTGCGTGCTTCATGTCCCTCCCTGCATTAAACGCATTGATACCAGGCCAGACTACTCAAAAGTCTTTCTGCTGCACGGCATGGTGATTTTCGTCGGTAGTTTTGATGTTGGACGCTGCTCGGCGCTATCACTCCATGGTTTTAGTCCTGTCCATGTAATAGACAGCTCTGACTGCTCCAACAGTGTTTAAACCCTCACAAACTCTCCAGGCAGCATACCGGCAAGGAGCGCACAGGCATGTTGGCGTCCACTGGAGCGCACTGACTGTTTAGGGCGGGATGGACGCTGAATCAGAGCAGCACTGGGGCTTGTTGGGGGTCGAAGCTGAAGGCGTGTAGCGAAGGAGGAGAAGGAGCATGGTACCAGTCAGTGTCGATTTAATTCCGGCTGAAGCGGCTGTCTTTAGTAGGGGTGGATGGGTACAGTAGTCCTCCGCCTGGCAGTATAATCCGCTTGCAAGGAGGAGCAGGGAAAGCCCTTTTCAGACTGTCACAGACAGAGGGAGGGAGAGTTTAAAGTCGCACTGGATCAAAGAGGAATGTTTAGTCATATGTGGATTATTTCTCCTGCTGCTGACTGATACAAACTGAGAATTCAAGCTGCTGGACTTCCACATCACATCATGAGTGGACCGACAAATGGTAAGCTGTGTGTGTGTGTGTGAGAGAGAGAGAGAGTGTGAGTGTATCTGTTAGTCCAAGTGTGTTGGTGTGCTTGAGGCACACCTGTGTGGGTTTTTATTCAGAGTGTGCGTCTGTCTAATCAATATCAAAGTGTCCTGGGAGGGCTTAACTTGAAGTAGACATAAACATCCATTTAGTGAAGCTATTGATCACTTGACTCGCTTATTGACAGTGCATTTCATCCTGTCAGTGAAAGTTAAAAACAGAGGTTGATATTGTGTAGCCTTCTGATCTATGGCAGTCCTTTTCGTCTATTTCACAGATTTCTGTGGTTATGATAACAAAAGGGATTTCTCTACACCAATTGCTTTATCCATTTCATGTGATCCTAGAAAAAATTGCACTTTGTGTTGCAGAAAATAGTTTTGGAAAGGTTTATTTACTGCACTAAGTTAAGTAAGAAAGAAAGACTAATCTGCTAAAGCTAGGCGGTCGGATATCTCTGAGAGAAATGATTTAACTGTCAAACAAAAGAGCACATCTATGGTCTACACTGGGCCAGCCACATAATCTGCCCGTGTCTAAACATAGACTAAGATACAACAGGATTTTAATAATATGAAGCCACCAAATCCCCACGTCCAGTACAGAATACCACTGCAGAAGTGGCACAAAAAACCAAGCAGCTCCTTACATCTCCCTGCAGCCCAAGTTTTATAGCTCTCACCTCAGGGGGTGTTTAACCTTATACTAGGGCTCCGCTGGGGCTGCACTCAAACACATTACGACTGTCAGTGCATCATGAGGGGCCCTGGCTGACAGTGTGTCCCCAAATATCTCCCATATTACAAGGAAGGATTATTTTCTGGCTGACTGGTTTGTTTCTTTCTGTGGGAGGCAGAATTGTTTTTCATTCATGCCGTTAAAGCACAAGGTAAAAGGTCAGACTTTATGTGTGATGCTGTCAGACACTACACAATTTAAAGCCTCCCTCAAGTTTTGAACATAGGAAAATATAGGGGACATTCTGTTACACATTGTGCTTATGTACTGACCGTCATTAGGTTATCTGATTTTTCTGAATGAATTATATTAATTATTTAATTGGAAAAAAGACTGACACAGACGTTATCAAGGTTTTATGGTCATTTATTTTGGAAGAAATCATGAAGTTCTGTTGAATATTCATACCCTGGTTGAACCTACTATCTCTGAGGGACATATGCTATACAATTAAGAAATCACAGGACAACAAGGCTTTGTTTTGAAATATCAGATGTAGGCTAAGTGTGTGTGTGTGTGTGTGTGTGTGTGTGTGTGTGTGTGTGTGTGGAGAGAGTTACTTGACTTCTTGTTGGGGAAATTTATGACCAGCATAACTTTCACAAAATACACCTTACTACACAGCCTGAGTAGGTTCACCTTCACTGATCCATTCATTATAGCAAACATCATTTAAACTGTCTTCAAAGAACAAATTCACGAGAATAAAACACATTCAGCCATTTTTCTTACTTGCTCTCACACACATGCACACACACACACAAACACAGTTGGCTCTGATCTTTCTATGTCTGTGGGTTCAGTTGCGTGCTGCCATCTGGCTATAGTTCCAATGCCAGCTTCTGTTGTACACACACTCTCTTTAAAACACACACACACACACACACACACACACTGATGATACTATTTGTTAGGAAACATTTAAATTCTAGCTTTCCTTTTTTAAAGCTGAAAATATTTTTAGAAACACAACTCTCTCTGTCCCGCTGTCATCAGATTAACCTGCGTGCGTGTGTGTGCGTGCGTGTGTGTGCGTGCGTGTGTGTGCGTGCGCGTGTGTGTGTGTGTGTGTGTGTGTGTGTGAGGGGAGGGGCTGCAATTCCAAAACACGCTGTGATGCAGCAGCATGAACTGCAATTGAATTGAATTTTTCAGAATACAATAATATTGTTGCTCAGATGGTTGAGAGCAGTCAGCTGCTACAGGAAATCTAAGTCAATATTAATCAAACATCATGTTAGAGATTGAATTATATTTGATCTCCTCGATTGCCAGCCCTTAGCAGTGACATGACAGAGAAAGAACTGTGTGTTTTTGTGTCTGTGTTTGGAGCATAAAGAATGGACTTGTGTCTCTAAGAGGGATTTGACCAGTTTCATAATCGAGGATGAAGGTGTAATCCCCAAAAAGGCTCCACTGTTCCGTTTTCTGTTTTGTATGTGTGTGTGAGAGTGTGTGCGTGTGTCTATCATGCTGTGCATCCTGTCTATTTCAATATTAAAAATTCAAAGCCCTTCTTTTATTATGCGGATGTTGCAATAAACAGAACAGTGGGATTCCTAGTTTGTTATTTAATGGTCACAAAGGAGAAAGAAGGAAAGTTAAAACTACAGAATAAAATGTACAAGAGGTAGTGTTCATGAGTCTTTTTAGTAGTTGCTAATCATGATCAAAACAAAATATAATTGAAAATTGTTTCATCTAAATGTTTTACAATACTGATCTGAACTAAGACGTTGAAGACAAGCAGCAGTTGCATACATAACGCACCTGAGCAACTGTTTTTCTTTGCATTATTCATTAGAGATTTTGTCATGCTGTCACATGTTCCAGGAATAAGACACTTTCCTGTCAGAAAATGCATCACATGCGTTTTCTTTTTATGACAGTATTTCACTGTTTTTTTCCCCCACTTTGATCAGATGTTTTCATACAGTTGAAATGAGGACAAAAAAAGAGAGGCCTTAAAATGATGATAACGCGTTTGATTCTCTCTTCTCTTCTCCTCAGTTCGGTACCATTCAGGTCTCTATGGAGGAAACAACAACAACAGCAGCTCTCCTCTCGCCAGCCGGGGAAATTCGCCCATCGTTTGTGAGCGCTGTGGGGAGGTGTGCCGTGGGGAGGTGGTGCGTGTCAAAAGTACACACTTCCACGTTCACTGCTTTACCTGCCAAGGTAAAAACAATAATGCACACATCTACACAAACTAGCAATCTTCTGTATAAGTGTACATCAACACCTCCTCACATGCACACAAACTGTATCACACACTCACATCCTCTTCCATTGTCCACTCCCACACTCACACATCCACAAATGAAACATTGTCATGGTTTCATTAGTGGATTCCACCCACATCAAATAGCACAACTAAATAATAATAATTACTAGTACTCAGACAACAAGGAACCAGCACATTGAATCAGTGGCTATATTTGCTTCTACTGAAATAGAAACTGAAACTTACCAGAATAAAAGTCCAAACATGTTTGTAAAAGGGAAACACTATGTGACACAGCCGTGTGGGTAACTGGACATATCTGTCACCTGAAACAATGTATGCTGAGATGTATTTACATGGAAGTAGGAGGGGGTTAGAACAGAGGGTGCACTTTGTTAAAGCAGCTACCTTAACATGCTGCAGGAAACACTGACGTTGCCTTGAAGTCTTAGGAGTTTCCAGCATGCAGGATATTTCTGGTCATCAACCATCGTGGCTGTGATTCTACAGCAATAATCAAATATCAGGGACAGTATCTGCATTAAGTAATTGAATTTATACTGGAGGGTATATGAAATATACTGTCTCATATTTATTTTTATCTGCTGTCCAGCAAACCTCTTATATACTGTACAGTATATAGACGCGGAGATCCTCACAGAACAGAAAAATAATGACACATTTCTATGATTACCTAAATTAAACCGATCCCCTCTATTGAGTGTAAATAAATCAGCTAAGGTTCCTCATGGAAAAGGCAAACAGAGATGTACCAAAGAGAAAACAAAAGGTAATGTAGCAATTCTCCACATACTATATTTAAGAACATGCAGTATGTAAGTATTTGTGCGTCTTTGCATGTTTGAGCTCCACCGGTGAGCAGGTGGGACAGAGCACACAAATAGAGGTCTGGAGTCAGCAGCTAGCTTAGCAGTGCAGTCAGCGGGTTTTTCAGCTCCTTGTCAGACCTCAACCTGCTAACCTCCTTTCACAGGGCCTGGACTCACACAGTCTTGAGTATGCTGCAAGACAACATTGTTTGTCTGTTGGATTGGCCAGGAACCAAAAAACATGAATCCACAAAGAAACAAAGAGAAGTGCTCTGACTGTATTACTTTTTATGGAAAATACCTTACTGCATTTATAAAGAATAACCAAAGCAGAAACAGCTGCTTCAAAATAAATCACTGATTGTTGGCTTAAACGAGGCACTCATTTTTTCTGGCGCAGCACTGTCTAAATTTATTGTTGGAAGAGTTCTCTCTTTGACAATAAAGTATTTATTATAATGAACAACTGATCTTGCAAATTAGGCTTAAATACCAGGAACCTTTTGTTGATACCTTTTGTTAGTACCAGGAACCGTTTGTTAGTACCAGGAACCTTTGTTAATACCAGGAACCTATTTTAACTACCAGCAACCTTTGTTAAATACCATGAACCTTTTGTTAGTACATTTTCTTAGTACCAGGAACCTTTTTGTTAGTACCAGGAAACTTTTTTAGTGACTTTTAGATAATTGTCTGAGAGCTCAGCAGACTCAGCTGATAAAGTGGACAGGAATCAAGTGTTAGCTTTTAGCACAAGGGCTCATTATTTGTCCCTCTTTTTCCTTCCCCTCACTGTCCCTCTCTTGTGTCGCATTCTTTGTTTGTAGCTTTAAATGACAGAGAGGGTTACAATGCATCCTTGTTTTGTAACTGTGTAATCTCCCGTTAGAGCATCTATTTGAGATTGCAGAGAGAGGAGAGGAGATTGGGGATGAATGAGAAATAGAAACACATAAGCATAGTGAGATCGTTGAGAGAGCAAGATTGAAGTACCTTATTCAACGGTTCTTTCTGACTGAGTAATTTAATTGGACAAGAAGCATTTTAGTGCTGACTGACTAAAACAGCACTGGGACTTAACTTCGTATCCTCAAGCTTTTGAACACTGTTTCAACAACAATATGTTCAAATTGATCAACCTCTGAATGTCACAGGCAACTGCTGAAACAGTCAACAGTATCTATGTTTTTTACTTCAGCCCTTCTTACTTACAGGTGTGTTGTGGACTCGGAGAAGGTCTATGATTTAGGGTTACGAGGTTCACCACATGGATTTTTTGCAATATCGTCGTTTCTGGTTTCAGTTGTAGTGCACAAACAAAGCAACACAGATTAGTCAACATGCAGGTCCTCAAGTCTTCTGCATGACTCACTCTGCTGCTCAGAACAAGGAGCCAGAGGTTACAGCCTTACATGGTCCAATCGCCTCGTGTCAGAGTGTGTGTCCATGTTAAGGATGAATGAGAATTATGACACAACAATCAGGTGAACTGGTATTCACCATGTTCCTTGTTATAATACGTTTGAACACCTTTATTATGAAATAGACAGCATTACAAAAATGGGTGAAGTTTTCAGCAACAGCTTATATTATGCAAATTAAACTTTACCGTAGTTTTCTTACTCAAATATGTGTCCCTTGTCTGTTGTCGTCTCAGTCTTTTGCCTTTGCCAGAAAATGTGTGCTCAAACACGCCGTTTAGAGATTTGACATTAATAAACCCTCCCCCAGGCGGGTGACACTCTCACAGCTAGGTGTTTCCTCTGTCCTCTGAGTCTCCCTTCTCAGCATTAAACAATAAGGCATAGTGCGATAACATCCAAGCCACCCAAGCCGTTCCAGAGATGGCCGTGATCAGAAACAGATCATTTGCATTTAAAGCTTTATACACGGAAACAGCCTGTTCTGAGCAGGGCTGAATTCGAGGGGTCCAAAGGCACGCTTAAATACAGGGAAGGAGCACTTTTTTAGCAGGAAATCTTACGGACATTTTTTGACGAGCCTTCGGACTTATTTAAACTTGTTGAATATGAATGTAATATGTGAACTTTAACAAAACTCGGCAGATGAAAAAACAATAACTTCAAACCGAACAGATTCAGTTACTACTGACAACTTAACACACAGTGACATTAAACATGTCTTTGATCTATTGTACAGAAATTAGTCGAGCATCGCAGGCTTGTTTAAAGGGAAGAAAGGGGTGATTGTGTTGCACATGTGTTCATCTAGCAATCCCTTTTGATACTGCAATAGAACAAAATACTACTATTACAGCGTTACAAAAATGGGAGAAGTTTTACTGAATACCAGCACTGGTGCGCACAGTTAATCCAAAACTGTAACTTCATTAACCCTTTACCCATGACTGGGTAGTAAGAAATATTTTGGGTGGTGGTGAGATAAAGTAAATCACGTGTAGAGAGGACAAGCTATGATATGTTACCTTAAAATCAAATGAATACCTTTTAAACTTTTATTTTCTTACAGAGCAATAGAGATGAAGCACAGAAAGCCACACCGATGCTGTTTTTAACCAACTCAGTTAGTCATCAGCAGATGCAACTCTGCACATAATATCTGCTGTCAGAAAACATCTCATAAAATATGAAGCACACTTTGGCCTTGTTTAAAAGTAAATGATGGCAGCTTTTTTTTTAGGTTTGGACCCGTGTCTTGCTGAGTCTGCAGATATTCAGCCGTAACTCATCATATACTGTAAGACTTAGAGTCCCATTTTCTTACAGCGCAATGCATCCAGATGTGTAACGTATTTGTAATACTGCGTCTGTTGATAATGACGCCTTCTCCAGTTAAACCCCCCCCCCCACACACACACACACACACACAAACACGCCCCTCAAACCTCTCTTTCTCTCTGATCCATCTGTCAGTCCTGATCACACTCTTGCAAATGCAGAGGAGCAACACCAGGAAATCCATCCCATGTTGATGAATAGATGAGGGAAGACAGTGACAGGACGGTAGACGGGCACTAGATGGACAGATCGATAGCCTCTTTGATACCTCTCCTGAGACACCCCCCCCCCCCCCCCTCAAACCCCTGTCTCATCCTCCACATCCTCATCCCCTCACTTTGCTGTCTGCTTCTCTTTCTCCTCACATATGATGCGTTCTCTTCCCTCCTCATCTAATCTCTCCCTTGAGTCCAGACTTGGCTCTCTTCTCTTCTCACCACCTTTCGTCTGAGCCTCGTGTCCAAAACAATCCCACCTCGCCTTTTTTCTGCAGACTATTGAAGCATACATCATCTCTGACCTTTTGGCATCTGTTTAGAGAACCAAATCAAAACTCCATTTCACTTTCCTGTGAAATATTCCACAAGGCAGTGTCTTACATTTTCTAACTTTTTTTTCTTGTGGAAGAGTCTAACCTTAAACAAAAAAAAACAAAAAAAAAGATTTTGCAGTTAAAGACTCACCTTCCCAGCAGAATTAAAACCCGAATCATATGATTCTCCTTGCATAGAACAGCTCACTGCAAAGCATGACCCACTTTTGTTTGCAAGTTTGTGTTTTTGTATGAGGCACACCAGGAGGAGTGCATTTTATCAGTGTTCTCTCTACTGTACATACACAATGGCCTTGACTCTTTCTTCACAAGAGACTTCAAGGACTGTGAAGCTTTACCCGTGGTATCAGCTCAGCTGTGTGGCGCTCTTGTGTGTGTGGTTCCCTGCATGAACATTTGTGTCAGTGTGCTGGTGTTTTTGGGCGTCTTTGGTCTTTTGTATATCCAAAAGCGAAATTAGAAACAGACTCAACCCGTGTATTAGCCCTTCCAGAAATCTTCTTCAGTTCACCTTCATTTGCATTCCTCCCTTTTTTTTTTCTTCTAGTTCCTCGACCCTTTTCTTATGCCTCTGGCAGAAAACAAAGAAATCATTATGTGTTTTCTTTCTGCCAGGTTTGTGTAATATGTTTGTCCAGACAGCAAGCACTTGAATCTAATAGGCTATAAACCACTGTTAACAGATGCATTAAGAAATATTTAATGTAACTACTTCAGTGGCTCCATGGAGCTGCAGCTGATGATCACACAGGAGGCTGACGGGATACTGATGGGGCAAAGAGTTGAAAATGAAATAGATGTAAGGAGAAGTTAAAGGAGGAAGAAAATCATTCATTGTTACATCTTTTTATTATATTTTCCAACCTTAAAGTTAGTTTCTGCTTGCTTTCTCCTTCAACCTCCAATTAGTTCCTTTTCAGGCCTTTATGAATGAAAAATTAAAAGTTGTCAATCACGATGTCATAGCCAGTCTTTTTGGAAACAAATAACTATTTAAAACTAAACTTGCTCAATAAACACAATGATATGGATCAAATATAAAGACAACAAACTGGTTTGAGAAAACATTTATTTTTGACCCATGTCCCACGGAGGAGGCAGAGCTCATGAAATGTATTACAGTCAGCCAGTATTTTTCACTTCACCTTTTGGCAGGGGTTGTGGCTGTCCATCCAAGAAGGTTTTAAACCTTTTTCCTTGGAATGAAACATGGAAACAGACATTAAGATGTTTTGCCGTCCACAGGGTTGAGAATCGTCACAAAATAAAAGCTCCTATCTTTCGCATGTCTTTATCTACTCTCATCCAACAACGGTGTAAACTATTGAGCTGCACTGATGGCTCACTGACAGACTGTTCTTCTGTCTGTAGAAAGTACAGTTTCCTGAATGATGTGAGCTATCCTGAAATGCCATTCTCTCTGTCACTAGATCAGCCAACCAGAATATTTTATTGATCAATGATGATCTTAATTACCAGTCCGTATATGAGAACTCAATGTCTAGGAAGAGGTTGTTGCTGTCTCTGAATGTGCCTGTGCTGACTCAACTCACAGAACAGAGGTCATCCCTAGTAAACCCCCAGCATGGGGCAACAGGTGGGATCAACGTGTGGGGGGTGTTCAGGCTGAGGTCATGTGGGGTCATGAGGTCTTTCTTGGCAAAAATTCTGTGGAGCTGACTGACTTTGGCTGTTTGGGAAATTAAGCTTCTGTCAGCAGGTTCAAGCAGCAACAGGAAGATTTGTCCTGACTGTCCCTGAAAGACTGAAATGTCATGTGACAGAGGGGGATAATGGATGGCAGCAGAGAGGCACAACCTCATTTAGATTCTGGGAATTCTCTGCAGTGGCCTTTTCTGCTTCTACTATTATAATTACACTGTAAATCTAAAACATGAAAGCTCAATGAAAGGATTTTGGCTCAGCCACACTCATCTCCACTTTAAGTGAAACTACTAACAGTTTATAAGATTTAATGGATGAATTTACATCTGCGTTCAGGCGTCTTGTTCATCATAGAGATATAATGTGGGCCTGGAGACATCTTTTAGTAGAAGGCATGAAACAGGTTTTTGTTGCTCTATGGATATGCTAATGTCTGCATGATAGCATTTTATTTGATTGAAAATGTTGAAGATCATCATACATATCAAGAATAATATTAGATTGCTCTGTAATAGAAAACATGCTAATTAGCAGAAAATACAGTTGAGGATTATACAAATGTAACTATTTTGTTCTTTATTTAGGATGGCTTTCATAATGGAATTATTCTACCAGACATTTTTGATGTAAATTATGATTTTTAGTTGGTTATTACATCATAAAAAATGCTGGGAGAAAGGTTTAACATCAAGCTGGGTGATGGCACAAACAGCCTTCTTTCGGGGGAAAAAATGCCTTATAAATGCAATTTTTTTTTTTTTTTTAAAGAAGAGTGCTTCGTTTTTCTTTTTAATTCCACTGTCATTCATTTCACATTCATTCATTTTTACACAACGCAATAAATAAAGGTCACAGTGTTCATCAAAGTCAGCAGGTTACATCCTCTGGGAACCATGAATGACTTTACAAGTTCTTCCGACAACCCATCAAACACTTTTTGAAATACCTCAGGCAGGACCAAAATGGCTGACTGAGAAACATTACAATCTTATAAACGTTGGGTTTTCATGGACAAAATACCAGAATGATAAACCACCAGAAAAAAACCCCCAAAGCATTAATACTTTCCATTGAAACAGCAAAGTCATTTTAAAAATTCTTTCATTATTTTGCTGGTTGAATGGATTTATGTATTGAATCCTAAAGGAAATCCATCAGGATTCAACAGAGGATCAGTGGTCATGTTCACACATGGTTCTTGGTCTGTGTGTGGAAAGTGTTTGAAAATAGCCAGTGATCTGACATCAGAATATACGAGAGGTCTCTGAGGAGGCCAAACCTGAACGGCTCCTTCTCTTTCCTGTTTTCCTCTCACCTTAACAGCTTTTCATTTAGACGGTCATGAAAATGTCCTCTCTCCCTGGTGCCTGACTCTATCCACTGTCCACTGTAAGGCTAATAAAAATCTTTATTATTCAGGTACAGTCTCAAAAAGAAACAACTGAAGAGGTTTGTGAAGCCCACTGGCTGAGATAAAAATGAATGGCTCGCTTATGAAACACAAGTTTACAACAACAGTCATCACATACACGTGTGTGTATTTCTCCATTAAGTGTATTCAGCATGTACAGAACTTGAAAGTCTTCCAGTGTGAACAGCTTTACTCTCAAGCCCACTGATAAAGGTCAGGTTGGCATTTTAAAGTTGTGCGACAGCGGCTTTGAGAAGAATATAATATGATTTCAGAGGCAAAGGAGACAGCAAAAATAAACGAAACCTGTGTTTGAGCGTGATGTCCTATTTCTTCTTTCTTGTATGAATAAATTGACTTTTTGAAAAAAAAAAAAAAAAAAAACTTTTAGTTTAAAGACTAAAATGAAAATTACCGTATTTTTTGGAAACGGTGAAATCTGCGTCAGAAAATCATTTTGATATATTTTTCATAGGTATGCTGCATTTCTGTAGAAAGCATGCAAAAACACATGTTATAAAATGGGTTCTGTGTTGTTCACATTCCAGCCTGTTAGCCATAAGATCAGTTGTTCCTGAAAGATTACATGCAGAAATAAAGGCTTTCTTGTCTGAGTTGAGTAGAGAAAAACTGGTCAGTCAGTTTATCTTAAGCAGGCTCAACTGCAATGCTGCTGTTTGAACAGGTCTCTCTGCAAAGTCTCTCAGAAAGCTGCGGCTGATTCAGAGCGCTGCTGTGAGTTGACAGAGCAGGGGAGTGGATCGTCAGACACCAGTGCACTTCTGGGCCTGTATCCACAAACACTCTGAGAATAGTCTCAGAGAGCTCCTAACTTACCTTAAACATTGCAAGCAAGGAGTCCTAGCTAAGGATTGATTTACAAAACATCCTCAGAGTAACTGTGAGCAAAAAAAAAAAAAGAGACAGAAATGTTGATCTTGGTGGATCCCATTGCTATATGGCACATTCTTTCAAATACTGGGACTGGTTGGTCCAAAAAAGGGAGAACATTTTAGAAAGACTATGATTGACCGGCCTAATCAGATTAATCTAGTCATTCATTGTGTTATTATGTACAATGTTTTTTTTGTAAAGAACATCTGTTGAATTAATTGTAAACCATATTTTAAAAGTAAACAGCCTACAGAAAAACAAATGCCCACTTGTGCAGCAGCCTCGTCACATTATACTGTATGTATTTACTCTTGTTTGTTAAGTATGTTTGTTATGTTAGTACTTCATCTTATTGAAATAAATACGACGCAGTGACATTGCTGCACATCTGCACTGTAACATTTTCATGTTGCCAAATATCTCCTTGTTGTGACCTCTTTCATCTGTGTCGCTGTGTTTGGTTTAGAGATGTGAGTGAATCGTTAATGACATCCATCACAAACATGATCCTATCTGTCGTGTTTAATTAATTCCCTGTCAATCAAGATTTGGGGAACATTTCTTCTATCTCTCCAGCTTTACAATCATTTTCTCCTGTGCTTATGAACCTAATTGCATAGGTTATACAATAGTAGCTTTAGTTTGAAATAAACACAAGATGTCCACTGAAGACAACACTTTCTCCAGGCTTACCCCATATCTTACTGATAAGTAACGTAACCTGTCTGATTTTCCACCGCAAAAAGTAACACAGAGAATACGTCCAACAGAAAATGGAGAAACAGGGAAAAGACTGTAGAGAGATGAGGGCAGGGGAAGCAGATCTAAGGTGAGGCGCTCTGACTGGGGCTAGCACTCATTCCTGTCAGTCCAGGCTTTGGCTCTACCTTCCCCTAAGTGTTACTCTCAGACAACGTCATGAGTATGATCTTACAATTGTATCTCTGGCAGCGACTCTTGTTGCTTTGTGAATACATTTCTTAACACTGGTGTCCTTTCTGTTTGAAAAGTTTAAAAGTTCGGGATCAATAAAATCTATCCATCCACTTGTATATGAGCCATGCAGACCTTACCAACCTCTCTCTCATTGTGTTGCATTTGGCAATGGTTAGTTGTTTATGGTCAGCAATATGGTTTATGTAATCACATCCGTGACTATGTGTTTCACTGTCCCTGAGTCTTTGCTTTAGCTTCAGTAGACTTAAACATTAGGCATCTAGACTGCTCTGCAGTATGTCCTCTCTCCTCCCTGTCTCTCTCCGTTTCTGTCTCTGTCTCTCTCCCCCTTCTCTGTCTCGCTCTCTGTCTAAGCCACTTAACACGCCAGCTCAGATCAGATCCATTCACTCCTCTGGGTTTAGATCCATTAGCTTAATTAGAGGCAAGACTGATATCTGGATTGGTTGGCTTCAATCCAAATGTCTAACTTTAAATACATCCAGATTATATCACGGTGCTGCTCGTCTATCGGCCTGGCCTGTAAACTCGAGGTAATATCAGTTTGTCGTCAGATACTGCATGTTTCAGAGGTGAAAAGATAGATTACGGTACCGAGAATAACTAGCCGTGAGTTAATTTATTTTTGGAGACTTCAGGATACAATTTCTTTAAAGGGATGGCATAATAAGTGGAAAAAACAATGGGCTTTTAGGGCCAAGCTGGGAAAGAAAAATGAGGCAGTCAGCCAGGGAAGGAAGGAAAGATAAAGTGTTAGAAATAGTCGCCTTGTTTCGGAAGAAAAAAAGTACTAATTTTATGCATTTACCTGTTTTTTCGAGCAAATTTGTGACTCTAATCTCAGGATTATAAATGTATTAGAATCTAATCCAGTAAATTTTAATTAAATCGTGAGAGCTTTTTGTTGCAAATCTCAGAAACTATCAAAACAATCTTGTTGTTGGCTCCATATTCTTTTCATAGTTATGTTTTGTCACTAAAAATATCTCATTTTGTTTTCAATTCTCTTAAACAAAAAGGAGGGGGTTAACAGTAAGCGTCCTGCCTCTGACAGCTGGAGCAGATAGTCAAACAGTCTAACCATCCTGCTTATTGGCGGCCCCCCCTCGCCCTCAGCACAGCTGGACCTCAAGCAATCATTTGGCTGAGGGAGTTTGCATTTGTTAAATAAATAAGAGCCATACATCATATTGTCAGTAGATAAAGTGTGCACCACGTGTCTCTTTGCCTGGACGTGCAGCTATCTCCCGACACAGCCTCCATAAATACATTAATGTGTTCATTATGTGTGAACAGTTAATGCAGTTACACAATGATCAAGACCTGCTTTGTATGGAGGCACACAGATTATCTATATGTCTGCTTTTTGTGTTCACAAAGCAACATGACATACTGTATAATTGAAGAGATTAGTCGTGACTCCACTAATCCTCAAAACCAGATTACAGCTTTAACCCTTTAGAGGTCAAAAGGACAGCAGGCTCCATTCTTACCAGCCCCACACGCAAACTCTGAAAGAAAAACACTGCCAGCGTGTACTTTTACTGATTTTATGTATATACGGTAATTGTAGACTTACAATTACGAATACATAGAACATGAAATAAATGAATGAAACCTTCCCATATGAACGGCTCTGTAACAGCAGGGTGCCATAAACAACTTCCCTTTTTAATGTGAAAGAGTTTAACAGCCCAAGCTGCTCAACCACGACACACAGTGCACTTTCATTTCCATTCCGTCCGTCTGCCTTTTTACTTCTGAGCACTAAATTGAGCTGATTCTGTGTTTCCTTTTTCCAGTGTGTGGTTGTGATCTGGCACACTCAGGGTTCTTCCACCACTCTGGTGAGTACATCTGCACAGAGGACTACCAGCGGCTGTACGGGACGCAGTGTGACAGCTGTGAGCAGTACATCACTGGAGAGGTGGTGTCTGCGCTGGGGAGGACGTACCACCGACAATGCTTCGTCTGCAGCATCTGCAGGTCTGGAAACGTGCCACATCGTGTTACACTAATGAACCTACTCAAATATACTGTAAAATAATCATAGTGGGGTATACAGTACAGCAGACATTGTTTAGGTGGTATTGGTTGTAAGTAAATAAGAGGTTTACAGCTCTATTGTGTACTCGGGTATTCTCTCAGCAGTGCTTCATTTCAAACTTGTGACCACTTAAAACAACAGCAACTAATTACATTCTCACAGAGCACTGCATACTGTGGCACTCTATAATGACTTGGAAAGTCTGAACACAACTTCCTCCAAACCATAGGTGGCCTTTGTAATTACAAACAAGTAAAGCAGACCAGTAATTGCATGTGTCTTTTTTTAGTTCAACTAAACAGTTTCACAAAAATCGATGGCAGAATCTGGACAGTGTGAAGAAACACTGTTAAAGATTCTTTCATTGAAAAATCCTCAGACCAAACTTGGTAGCTATATAGTATTAAAGGTCACGTTATTCTTCTTTTCGACTCATTCAAAGAACTCTCAGCGCTCCCCGAAACATGTCTGGGAGATGTCTTGTTATAGATCCACTCTGATCCTGTATTTGATCAAGCCTATTAACTCCTATTTCAGTGCTGCTCAGAACAGGCTGTTTCTGTGTCTGTAGCTTTAAATGCAAATGAGCTATGTCTGATAAGTCCCCTCTCTGAAAGGCATGTGTGGCTTGTGCTTTCTCGCTCCATTCCCGTTTGTTAACAGTGGGAAGGCCGATATAGAGGGTAGAACAAAGATCTGCCTGTGGAAGTGTCACCCACCTGGAGGAGGGGTCACTGCCCTTTGTGATGTCAAGTGAATTTTCTAAAAAAAAAAATGGAGCTGGCAAAAGATGGAGTAGATGGACTTTTCTCAAAATTGGGGAGTTTGTAGATGGATTAAAGACATCAGTGTTAAAAAACATAACGGATACGGTTAACGGATATTTTGAATAATATGTGACCTTCAAACAAATAAACTGTGCAGGCTGGATCAAAGCAGCTCCTGGCCTGAGCTGCATGCTGCATTAGCTTATTACAAAGTAAATCAAGTTTAACAAAAGATATTTTGCCCCCCAAGTTGATGAAGAGAATGTCGGCAAGTCGCACATCTAATTACATGTATTCATTTTTATTTTAACTAGTGAGTCGACAGGCTTTGGTGCAATTTTAAAAAATCCAGTCTGAACGCAAACCAAACCAAATTAAAAGTGCAACAATGTTGCAACAAGTTTTGGAGAATGTAATCATCCCTTCGGTAAATTTGTGAGAGTTTAGTTGGAAGTGATGAGTAAGAAAATACGAGAGAGAAAACAAGATACAATTTAAAGTATTACAAAGCAAAGTGTTTGCTGCAGTCGACTGGTCTCTTTACTTATTACATAATATCATGTAAATCTATTAAAGTCCGAACATCAGCTCACTCAGAGCTGGAGCGACTGTGCTCTGATAAAAGTGTGTTTAAATGAAGCGTGTCCTGTGAGCTGTATACAGTTAATCTGTAATAACTAACTGTCAGTCAGAGAGGCATCTTTGGGTTTTCATTTGCTTATGTTTAGAGTTAGAGTGTGTGTGTGTGTGTGTGTGTGTGTGTGTGTGTGTGCGCGCGCGTGTGCATGTGTGTCTGTGTGTGTGTGTGTGTGTGTGTGTGTGTGTGTGTGTGTGTGTGTGTGTGTGTGTGTGAGAGTGTGCGTGCGTGTGTGTGTGTGTGCGTGTGCGCCTGTGTGTGCACAAGTGTGAGTGCTTGCTCCATTGAATGAGAACAGCATCTCCTGAATATGTGTATGAAATGTATTCATCTTGAAAGTTGCTGTGTCAGCATGTTTGAATAAAATTGTGACTTTCAAATGAGATTCAGGGAAAGTTTTGATATGAATACCTCAACAAACACCCTGGTAGAGTTCAGAAAAAGAGAAACTCTTTCCAGAGGACAGAAAATCCAAAAAAAAATTAATAAAAATGAAAATAAAAAAAAACCTCCCTCGCCTTACTTTTTATGTGTAATACTTTACTTTATAAAGTGTCTAAACACATAAACATTTAAATTTTCTGTCAGGTTTTTTTTTTTTTAACAAATATCCTCCGAACTTGACATTTAACATCATTAATGTGACCAAACAACAGATATTAAAGAAAAGAAAAAAGTTCTCTCTGTACTGATTTTTAGCCGTATAGCAGCTGTATCATAACAGATGTGAAACACCATACACAGGATGTTAACCACAGCTAGGTTTAAGCTTTATGTGGGTGGAGATGTGCTGATGACACAAAACCAAACCTTATCCTTAAAGCATAGACACTAATCTAATGAAGCTCATTTACAGTTGGAACAAGACTTGCTCATTGGTCACTCTGAATGTGAAATCTGAAACGAGTGCATACATACAACAATAATATATTGTAAGATCTTGCAGTCAACTGCTTTTATTGGCACTATTTTTTATTTGAAATTGTCCCAAACCACAAATCCATTCCTTTCACATTTACAGTAATAAAGAGTCAGTTGCATTTGTCAAAACTTGTTTTAAATGAAACTGATAGAGACTATCCCAATCAAAGGTAAGAGTAACATTCATGAATATTTTGTTATATGCTTGAAGTGACACTTTATTTAGCTATCAGGAACACAATTTCAGAATCCCCTAATCTGCATCGTTTGACTCTCAGGTTCTGCGTGTGTTTCAGGAGTCCGTTCCCGATTGGAGACAGGGTGACCTTCTGCGGAAAGAAGTGTGTGTGTCAGCAGTGCTCACACACTCTGAGCAGCGACAAGCCCGTCAAGGTCCATGGGCCAAGCTGTAAGTCACATACACGCACATGCACATGCACACGTAAACACAAACACACACCCACACACACACACTCACAATACACAACTAAACGTCATAACCTGTCGTGGTATATTTCCCAGCACAAAGGATATTTGGTGGTATTGTAAAATATGTTTGTTTTTTATGTGGTACCATGGCTTCTTACCAGCAATCAAAATGTCATTGTTCCTTGTGGTTACATCCCATCACAAACACTACTAAATGAATGTAGCCATATGCATACAAACTACCTTTGAATTTGGTGAAGCGATCAAATCTCGTCAATGCGTCGTCAATGTCCTTTGTTTGCATTTACACTTATCAGATCCCCCAGGAAGCATGTTGATACCAGGCGCTATCTTTATCTCTCAAAGAAAGCCACAGAAGGCTTTTGACAGTTAAACAACTATCATAAAATAAAAAAATAAGTGCATCTTTTTTTAACAATAACTGCAATTCTCCCTTTTTATTTCAGTGTGATAGTTTTTGGAGAATGCAGTCATCCCTTCGGTAAATTTGTGAGAGTTTAGTTGGAAGGGATGAGTAAGAAAATACGAGAGAGAAAACAAGATACAATTTAAAGTATTACAAAGCAAAGTGTCTGCTACAGTCGACTGGTCTCTTTACTTATTACATAATATCATGTAAGTCCGAACATCAGCTCACTCAGAGCTGGAGCTGTGCTCTGATAAAAGTGTGTTTAAATGAAGCGTGTCCTGTGATCCCCCAGGAAGCATGTTGATACCAGGCACTATCATTATCTCTCAGAGAAAACCACAGAAATAAGCAGCCCTCCAGTTTTAAGCATCGTAAGTGTCGCTAGTGTCACTCATGTTCTGCTTTATGATTTCTATAACCTCGTTTAACTCTTGGACGGCTGCCTGTCCTTACTCATGTTGGAGCATTTGAAAATATTTGAAAATATTCAGATCAGATCAGTCAAATAGTTTCTCACATCATTGCTCGCTATAGACTATACAGATTATTTGTAGGGACAATGTAGTTTTTATACATTAACTACATGTTATAAAGACTGTTCACTGACTGTTGAAGTCTTCTAATGGGGTGTTAACATTAATAACTATCTGTCATATCATCCGTTGATGTAAGTGTGACAGAACAAAGTCGCTCAGAGCTGTGCACTTACCATAAATCCAGGACACTCGGGTGAAAAGGTCATCCGTGGATGTCTTTTATCTGGCTTCCATTTCTGAACCATCCAACATGTGAAACACTCTGAACCCCTACAGATGACACACTGGAAGACTTTTACAGTCCACCTGCTGGACTCTGTGAAACAGCCACATGCCCTGCAGCTACACACACACACACACGCACACACACGCACACACACACACACACACACACACACACACACTCACACACACACAGAAGGTGACCCACTGCTTCAGGTAGTCTTGTAGCCTGATTCTCGTGGCTCCATCTGGCACAGACAGTGTGACTTCTACAGGATGAAAGGGTACGGAAGAAGAAGAGCGTTGGTGAGAGGTTGGCATAGCTAAAAGGCAAGGGCATAGAAGAAAGACGATACCTGCTAAAAATATTATCAAAAGGTCTGATTTCTCATCACATTTTGTTTGATGTTGCTCCTCTTCTCTGCTGTAGACTGTGCAGGCTGTGGTGAGGAGATCAAGCAGGGTCAGTCTCTGCTGGCTCTGGAGCGTCAGTGGCACGTCAGCTGTTTTAAATGCCTCACATGTGGCTGCGCACTCACTGGAGAGTACATCAGCAAGTAAGTGTTGTGATCCCCCTGTGAGCAACTTCTCTCTCTCTCTCTCTCTCTCTCTCTCTCTCTCTCTCTCTCTCTCTCTCTCTCTCTCTCTCTCTCTCTCTCTCTCTCTACACCCCTAACATGTTTTTACTGTTCTCTTTACGTTACTCTTATTGTGTGTGTGTTAATGGCACAGTAAAAGTTGCACAAATCAAGGAAGCATCTCCATATTTAAAATCCTATCTTGTCGTGTGTTTGTGTTTTGTTCCTGGCAGGGATGGGACACCGTACTGTGAGACAGACTACCACTCTCAGTTTGGTATTAGGTGTGACAGCTGCAACAGGTACATCAGTGGCCGAGTACTTGAGGTGAGACAACATTTACGGTGCGTTAATATGTACATATGTGTGTGTACGTAACACATAGATGGGAACCAGAAGGAGAAGTGCAGGATTTATTTTGCCTGTGTGCCTCTGTGAAAAGAAAAGTGTGGGTTTGTGTTCACATATGAAGCATGTGTGTGTTTGTGTCAGTCTATAAAAAGCCGTTTAAAAACGCAGCTGTCCTTCTGAAAATGCCTGAAGTGTTGACTGATGACGAAGCGGATTTAGAAATCTCACAAAAGAACACTCTCCCATTTTCTATTCCCTTCCATTTTTTTCTATTTCTTATTGCCACTTGTGCCATTTTTCATTCCTCATCATTTTTCTCTGAATCTTATCTCCACTCTGTCCTCACTTCCTCATTTATGTCATCTGCTTTGAGTCTCTGTTTAATTTCGTTCCTCTCACTTTCCCCCTTCTGGATGTGTCATTTCCCATTTCTTTCCAATCTTATATTCTCCTTTTCTTTCTTCTTTTTGTCAATTCCTGTCATTTTATTCGAGCGAGCGAGTTTCACAAATGTTAGCCTGGCTCACTGACCAATCAAGCCGCATTAAATTCTGAAGTTCTCTGCATGACGAGTAAGAACACTCTGGCATGTCAAAGCAGGCATGTCAACACACCCAATATGTCAAACCCAAAATCTGATCAATAGATAGAAGAATATGATATTCAACAATATTGTCCTCATTCACTTAAACTGTAGAGGGATTGACTTGAAACTCTGATGGCCTTAGCGCAAATTTTTTTGGACCTGGAGACAACACAGGGGCGAATTCTGATTGGCTAAAAGCCAAGTAATTAAAACAAGCTGCTTTGGAAGCAGCACAATGAGTGTGAGAGTAGCTAAATAGTAGCTAGTAGATAAATGAATGGGATCAATTGTGACAAAACAGAGTATTAATAAAATGAACTACATTATAAAATATAAGTTTGTGTTTAAGCCAGAAGCGAAGGCCTTTCCTTCCCTGACGGCCTTCCGCTTTCTTCTTCCCTTTCCTGTCCAGTTCAGATTTTTTTTTTTTAATGTCCTTTCATATCCTCTCCTTCTCCGTCCTTACGTGTCTTGTGATGTCTCTCCTGCAGGCTGGAGGGAAGCGTTACCACCCCAGCTGTGCCACGTGTGCCCGCTGCCACATGATGTTCCTTGAAGGAGAGGAAATGTACCTTACAGGTGAGGTGACAAGATAGTAAGGGAGCCAAAAAAATAACACAAATCAGTAAGAACAAAATAACTGTACAAGGCTACACTTCAGGTGCTTCTGCAGCTGTACAGCTACCAGGCAAGAACATCGACCTAGATCATGTATTGAGTCAGCTGAACCCTGCAAGTGGCCTGAGTGTGTGCGTTGATAAATGACTTCTTTTAACAAAACACAGTTATATAGGTTATTGATCTCACATATAACACTCAGTGGCGACTCACAAACCAAGACTCACTCATCTTCCCCTTGTGGATGTTTCCTTCATACACACAAAGGGTGGAGTCAATTACCTCTCAACCTTATCCTGGGCTATCTCCATCATTCTGTCCACCCCTGAGAGAGTTCACCTGAATGAAACCGACTTTAGCGGCGGTCCAAATTGAATCATCTTGTTGCTTCTGTTTTTCAAATTAGATTTAAAAACTAAAGTCAATGACCTTAATCATGTTATTTAATGTAATGAATGGCAAACCTTCTTGCCACAAGCTAATATTGTTTTGCTATCCGTGTGTTTACCAGTACAATAAAAAGGTGTTAAGACCTGTGTGTCCTCTGAGATGTATACAGGCAGGCAGACGACTGATTTTAATCCAAATCCAACCAAATCCACAGTTCAATTGCTTTTGTACTTCAGCAATAACTACTTTCAACTGTTGGGTGTGATGATTTTGTAGAAAAAAAAAACACCAACATAATTATCATTCATCTTTCTATTCCTCATGACACAAAGGCACACAGCATATGAAGCAAAAGCAGACTCAGAGTCAGCGTTCAAAAGACAGTCCTTTAATCCAGGCAGGGGTTCGATACACAGGTCGGCAAACAACAAACAAATCCAGAGGATTAGGTAAAAGGCAAGGTCAAAAAGGAAGACGAGAGTCATACACAACAAGTTTAATGCAAAAATGCTGGGGCGAAGGTACACTAGGAAACACTACAAACTGGCAACAAAAGGGAGAACACACTGGGATTAAATACACAGACAGTCGGGGATCAACGAGACATAGGTGAGGGTAATCAGTGTGGGGCTGAATGGTAAACATAAAAACACAACTTGGTAAGTCTGTCACTTCATTAACAAATACAAAGTTCTTTACAATAAACACAAACATAAAATATCAAACTATATTCATACAAACAGCTTAAAGAAACAGATAATAGAAACAATTAAAACAGCATTTAAAAAGGTTCATCTCTGATGTGTTGAAGTTAAATAAGCAGAATTTCCTTGAAACCATGACGTCAATGCAAATGAGTTGGAAATAAACACTGTGAAGGTATGCTGTGAGAACAGGGCATGTGAACATTAGATCCCTTCAGCTCTTAACTACACAGATGTTTCTGATAAAGCTGGAATCTAAAAGTCTATTCAAATAGCACCACCAAAGAAAGAGTAAACAGACCCTTTGTGGTAAACAGTTCTTTTAGCTGGGTTGTGTTGAATTGAGATTAAGTGTCGAGCTACTGTAGCGTAACATGTGGCTGACTCAAAGCGTCCCAGAGTCACCACACAAGTTGATGCCTCCTGTTTCACCTCATTGACATTCTGCTGCTTGCTCGCTGACATCGAACAGTAAAACAAGCATTTGCATATTTTACCTGACGTCTGTGTATGTGTGTGTGTGTTTTAATCTTCGCCTATAAAAGCATGCGCACGTCATTCTCAATGTTTGCAGGTGTTTGAACGCATGTTTGCGCACTCATGTGTCTACACATGAATGCAAGTGTGTGTGTGTGTGTGTCTGCTGAGCTCCACCAAGCTGCCCCAAGGTTACATTCGCTCCTTTTGATGACTTCAGACATGGAGGAGGGCTGAGCAATCACCCTTGTGAGACACACTCAATTACGACACACACGCAACACACACACACGGGCACACACACACACACGTTAACACACTTGCTATCAATCTCATGATGCGTGCTTGGAATTAGAAATGGTGTGTGTTTGGGTGACTGTGTGTGTTTCGTGTTGGAGAAGTTTTTAATATACTAATTGTGAATCTCAGAATCAGGTGGGAGGATAGATTAATTAAAATAGTATGTTTTTAGTTATAGTAATAATTTCTAATTTATTCTTTGTTTTCAAACTTTTGAAAACCTTCAGTCAGTTTTCTGTAACAGCTCAACTGTACGTGACATAACAGTATGTTCTGTTGACAACATAATTGCTAATGTTGATTCATCAATATATTCTTTTACAGAATGACTGTAAAACATGTCATATATTTAACTAGAGCGTAACCTGATGTGCTCTAACTCAATAACTTTTATGTGAAGAGATATAACACAAGGGAAACTAAAACAGGATAAAACCAACATGTTTATGTGAAAAGATGAAAAGAGCTTGTTGTTATTGTTAACTTATAAATGAATGAACTATGGCCTGAATGTTTCAAGAATGTACAAATTTAATCAAAAGACCCCTCAAGAGAGAAGAGCCAGTGCTAATGATGATTATATGTTTCAGGCTAAACAACTCAGAGAATTGATCCTCACCTGTTTTATCAAAGTATTCAAATGGAGAATTCTTTCTGTGCTTTAAGTCAATACAGTGTTGCTGTTTGGTCTAATCCGCAGCACACAAGAGCAAATGATGTTGCTTTTATGGTAATAAGATTGTATTTTAGAAAAATTCCTTGAATTGTCATTAGAAGCTGATTCCACTACATATTCATTTATTCATGTATTCAGTAGTTGTGGCCGTTGCATTGTTCTCAAGGGTGTGTAATTTATTACAGATGGACTGGGATATATAACTTAGTTCTT